>NC_137048.1:26615906-27193406 GCF_032717465.1 Coenobita brevimanus
TCAACTCTCCACTCCACCAACTCGTTTTCCAGCTCTCTCACCCATTCTCCTCTTATATCCCTTTAACCTTCCCCTCCCTCCTCCCCTCCCTCCCCTCGCTTCTCCCCTCACGCTTCTCACTTCTCCCCTCCCTCCCCTCAGCTCAGCCCTTTCTCCCTTTAAGTCACCTCCTTTTCCTAACCCCATCCTCCCCTTTCCCACCCCATCTCTACTCCACTATCTTCTCCTTCCTCTCTCTTCCCTCCACCTCCTCTTCCTCTTCCCTTTCCCCCTCCCCCTCCCCTTCGTTCCTCCCAGGGTGGCCTCATTAGCGGACCTACGCATTTTAATCCCAGGAAAAAAGGTGAAAAAGCTAAACAGGATACTCTTTGTGGCGTCCGGGGCTGGCAGTATCGGACATCCGGAAAGGGACCGAGGGCGGGGGGAAGAGGATAAGAGAGGGGAAAGAGGAAAGAAGAGGGCAGAGGATACGAAGGAAAGAGGATAAGAGAGGGGAAAGAGGAAAGATGAGGACAGTGGGTACGAAGGAAAGAGGATAAGAGAGGGGAAAGAGGAAAGATGAGGGCAGTGGGTACGAAGGAAAGAGGATAAGAGAGGGGAAAGAGGAAAGATGAGGGCAGTGGGTACGAAGGAAAGAGGAAAGAAGAGGGCAGAGGGTACGAAGGAAAGACGATAAGAGAGGAATGAGGAAAAAAGAGAGCAGAGGGTACGAAGGAAAGAGGATACGACAGGGAAAAGAGGAAACAAGAGGGCAGGGGGTACGAAGGAGAGATTGTCTGTTATAGAGGTTATAGAGTAGGCACTGACTATGGTATCTGTTTTATTAGTCAGTCCCTTTAAGCAAAACAACAGGAAAATCTAAAAAAAAAAAAATCATAATGTGTCAGTGATAAAAACTCACGGAATTTTATGGAAAAGAAAGAATGAAGAAATAATAAATAAATAAATACATACATACATACATACATATATACATTCTGCCCTATCTTAAATTAGGAGAGGAGCCTAACATTAAGTATATAGCTAACAGTATTGTGGCCTTGCTGTATCCTTCGTGATATAGATGATAAAGCAATGACCAATGTGCTGTATTTATGTTGTGTTCTTCCTTGGGCGTGTTTAGGTGGCGATCAGAAGTAAGTTATTTGTTCAAACGATTCATTATTGTCTTGTATCAGGGTAACATTGGTGGCGGAAGGAGAGAGAGATAGAGAATGAAAGACAGGAGACAAGGATGAGAAGAGGAAGCAAGAGAGAAAGAAAAAACCGAGGGAAAAAGGAGAGATGGAGGGAAAACAGAACGAAGCGTGAAGAGAAAGAGGGTAAATGGGAGGAAGAGTGGAGAGAGAGAGAGAGAGAGGGAAAACGGAAGAAAAAAGGAAGAGGAAGAGGGAAGAGAGGGAGGGGAAAACGGAAGGAAGAGAGGGGAAAAAGTTGAAAAAAGCTTAACAGGATACTCTTTGTGATGATCCGGAGGTGACACTATCGGATATCCGGAAAGGGGAAGGGCGAGGGGAAAGAAGGGAGGGGAAAGGGAGGGAAGGAGAAGGAAAATGAGGAGAAAGGGAGTGTGGAGGAAGGGAAAATTGGGCGAGAGAGTGGGGAGAAATGGCGAGGAGGAAAGAGAGGGAAAAAGAGGGGAAAGAGAGAGGGAAGGAAAGAGAAGGGAAAAATAATAATGGAGAAAGAGAACATTGAGAGGGAGAGGGGAAAAGAGAAATGACGAGGGGAAAGAAAGGAAGAAGTGAAAAGGGAGATGGATGGAGAGAAGAAAAGTTATAGGGAGGAAACGGACAGTATGAAGGAAAAAAAGGAAAAGGGGAAGGGAAGAGGGAAAAATAGAATTGGAGATGGAAGGAAAAGAATAGGGAGAAAAGGAAAAATGAAAGAGAGAGATGAAAGGGAAGGAAGAGCAGAAAGATAGGAGAAAATGGGGGTAGGATAAAGGGAAAAGGAGAATTAAAGAAAAGGAAATTAGAGAGAAAAAGATGAAAATGGAGAAAATGAAGGGAAGGGGAGAGAGAAAGGGAGAAAGGTATTGAGGGAATCATAAGGAAAAGGGAGAGAGACGATAGAGGAAAGAAAAAGGAAGGAGTGTGACCAAAAAGGATGAGAGAGAGAGAGAGAGAGAGAGGAGAGAGAGTTAGCTCATTATAATTAACTCGACTGTAGCTTGTTAACTAATCCCTCTTCATCAAACATAATCATCAAAGGCTAAATCCCTAATTATTGTGTATAAAAACGACTGTCCAGATTATATAAGGCTTCACCCCTCCACTATTATCTGTTCATCTATCTGTCTGTCTGTTTGTCTATCTCTCTGTTAGTCTCTGTCTGTTTGTCTGTCTATCTACCTGTCAGTCTCTGTCTGTCTGTTTGTTTATTCCTCGGTCTGTCTTTCATTACGTTTGTGTATTTGTATGTTTTTCTGTCCTGTTTGTCCACCTGTATATGTACCTGTATATGTATATATGTATATCTAGCAGCAAGTTTGTCCACCCATCAGTCTATATCTGTCTGTCTATATGTCTGTCTGTCTGAAGAGGATTGTAAGGAGAAATAAGCAAAATAAATCGCTTCGGTAGAGGCGTTAGGGAGCTTCCATAACCGCCGAGAGTTTTGCAGTATAATATATATATATATATATATATATATATATATATATATATATATATATATATATATATATATATATATATGAGAAAGTAACAGAAAATATTAACATCTGTTTTAATACGAGTATAAAGCATTCCGAAGTTAACGAAATGAGGCTGTCTTCAAAGACATTCTCTCTCTCTCTCTCTCTCTCTCTCTCTCTCTTATTGCCTTGGCTTTTATTTCCTTTGGTTATTTCGTTTTGATGACGACGACGACGATGATGATGATGATGATGATGATAAGAAGGAGGAGGAGGATGACGATGATGATGATTATAGTTTCACTGATGACAGTGAATACAGAGATGATGATGATGTTGATAGTAAAGTGGTAGTTGGTAACATGTACCGTGTAGGATTCAGTTAGGGTAGCATCCTGTATCCCGTTGTAGGCAGGGTAAGTTAAAGAGGGTCGTCACTCCCGCTGTCAGGGTACACTTGCCCTATATACCAGTGGCTTCCAGAATGGGCTTGAGATGCCTTAAGGGAGGGGGTGGAGGGACGCGGGGAAAGATGTATATTTTCTGTTTCAAGTTTACCTTGAGTATTTTAAGATTAGTAACTTAAGCTAGTAGTACGAAGTATTTAGAACTTTAGTCTTCCCTTTGTAAACCTGGGAGTATTGAACTTGTGAGGGAAAAGATTTTTTCGTTTCGTTTCGTTTATAAAGAGTCCAGTATGCTTGCATGCATCGGCCTTGGTCTCTCAGAGGCGGCTCTCCATGGTGCTCGATTTCTGGCAGCCTCCCTATTCAGTCACTTATCACTAAGGTCACACTCTGTGACCTCGTCCCAAGTCTTTTTCGGTCTGCCTCTCGCAACCCTATTCCCAAATTTCATACTTCTCACTTTCTGCACCCAATTGTCATCCCCCCTCTCCACGTGCCCAGTCCTTCTCATTCTACCCCTTCTATCATAGCACCAGTACTTTCTTTTAACTCATCCATCGTAAACCGAACCCCTCCCCCCCTAGTCCTAGGTCTCGCATTCAAGGACGCTTTTGCACATCCAGCTAATCATTGCCATTTCTGTACTCAAAGAGCCTGCGAATATACCTCCTTCACTGCCCAGATCTCACTACCGTATAGCATTACACTCCTGACACGTGCCGCATACAAAGATCCCTTAGCTCGTAGGGAGAGCCCTCTCAGTGTCAGGAGAGGCAACAGCTCCCTGAACTGTGGTTTCTCTCTCTCTCTCTCTCTCTCTCTCGTATTTTGATTTAGGTGCTGATTGCCATTGATCCTAATTCCCTTCACAACCAGACATCTTTCCAAAATTGAACAGAATTGTCTGGGAGCAGCAAGAATATAAATAAATAAAGATCTTGGGGTATTAAAGGGGATACATTAGACTATGTTCTTATAGTCTACTGATTGTTTTCATTACCTATTAAATTATTTTTGAATTCCGTATTGAATATATATATATATATATATATATATATATATATATATATATATATATATATATGCTACAATCGGACGTTTGCGTTCAGTTATGGGGGAACGTCCTGTAGTGAAGATAGTTAAATACACAATGGACCTTGATGGGAGATTGACGAGAGGAAAATCGATATAGAAATGGAAGGGTGAAGAAGTGTTCCCTTTTGTTTCCTCTTTCCTCTCCTTTCAGTTGCCCCTTTTCCTTTGCATTCCATTAACAGTGATGGGTATGTGATATAGCTATGAGATATGTTAGTTTCCGGATATAACTATCTATCTATCTATTGCCAGACGCCACAATCCCGCAAGGGGTGGCCATTTGACTTTGAGTTATTTGTTTTATGGGGAGGGGCACTAATCCTCCACCAACCCACTTGTTGACACGTAGGGAGCACGTATGGTTTGGTTATATGGTTACCACCCAGCGTAGTAAATGGTTTCATGGCTTACAGGAAACCATTTGGCTTGTCACTCAATGTAAAGCCACCTGTAAAGGAAAGAAAAGCAATAAGAAGTGACAGGAAAGATGGGAGAAATATAACTCACCTAACTAAATATTCAACAGAGTCGCACTAAACCACCAAACGTCTCACTAAATGGGAACAAAATATGTAAATTACGGGAACATAGAATAAAGATCCTTACTGGAAATTCATATACCAGTAGAAGATACTTATTAAATGTAAAAGGAGTGTGTTTTTCTTATATTGACTTTTAGTTCCATGACAAAACCCTTCTTAACCCGACTCCTATCATTATTTTGTGGGGAAAATAAAACGATAAAAATACTTAAGGTCTTCAATGCCAAGTAGAAAAATGTGTTTGTGTGTGAGTAGTAATCCTAATATCTTTCCCTTGTAACTGTGGTATTTGTATAGCCTAATCCTTTTTCTTATTGCTTAACGCAACTCGTATCATTATTTTGTGGGGAAAATAATACGAGAAAAAATGCTTAAGCTCTTCAGATGCCAAGTAGAAAAATGTGTTTGTGTGTGAGTAGTAATCCTAATATCCTTCCCTTGTAACTGTGGTATTTGTATAACCTAATCCTTTTTCTTTTTCAGGTGAGAGTGATGCAGACTAGTTGGGGAAATTGGCTTGAGCTTCCCATACACTGGTGAGTGAGAAAACGAGTTCTGCGTTCATAGAATATGTGTATCATAATGGGTAACTATGATACTGTTTGGTCACTGTAAGTTGGAGGGAGAGTTTCCTTAAGAATATGAATAAAACAAGGCTAGCTTGAATTGTACCAAGGAAGCGAGGAGAAAATTCATGGTTGTTCACCAGACTTAACAGTAGTCGCTTGATACTATGATAGTGTGTGAATGAGGATGAGGAGGAGGAATACAATGGAGAGAGACATGAGAAAGGGAGGGGATGTATGAGCTGGAGGTAATAGTAGTAGCAGCAGGGAAACCCCAGTCTGTGTAGCCGAGCAGACCCATCTACCACAGACAAGTAATCGCCCCTTCAGGGCTGTACCCGCGTGCAGTGGAGCGATGTTCACAGCGCCTCGCCAGTGAGGGGTGGGGAAGTGTATGAAGATTTGATTCCTGAATAGACGTCCCATTTGGGTCTCTGTCCAGTTAACTGGGACACCATAGTAGATTCCACATATCATCATCTCGTGAGTTGGAAGGCAGCCAAATGACAGAGGACAAGGCGAAATTGAGACTGTTTGTTTGTGACCACTCTTTACGGGATAGGCCTCTGGCTGTAAATAGATAGATGTCTAGATAGACTGATAGACATGGATGAATGATGGAATATTGCTATACCTCTCACAGTAAAACATACTCATTTATTTGTCTTATTCACTTGCCATGTTATATGGCTGCTAACGTACTCTAGTGTATGTTGCAGGCCAAAAGATGTATAAAATGCCGTAGTAACAGTTACTTATTCACTGAGTATGAATTCTAGATCATTCAGAGTAATTCATAATTTTGTAATTTTTAAGGGACATAATACCAACCGCAATGTGTTCTCTTAAATAGTGTAAGACTTAACAAACAATGTGGCACTCAAAGAAAAATTAAGATGACAGACTATACATCGTTCATTTCCGTATGATTCTTACTGATAAGGGACTATGGATGGTGGCTGAAAGGATGAAAAGAGGGTTGGAAGAAAAGGTGGAGGGACAGGGCTTCTACGTACTGCAATGTGATGAGGGGTGTATGAAAAGAGGGTTGTTGGAAGAAAAAGAAAAGAAATACTAAGAGACATGTGGAAGGATGAGGTGGGGGCGTATATATGAGGGAGCGTGGCGTTCGTGAAAGGAGGGATCGTTGCTTTGTAGGGACGCGAATGCGTAGGGGCCCTCAGTGGTATATATATATATATATATATATATATATATATATATATATATATATATATATCACTTATCTGGTGCTTGGATAATTTTATTCTTATTGTTCGTTTTTCTCTTGTTATTGTTATTATTTTTGTTGTTATCGTTGATATGTATGGTGGTGTCATCGTCTAATGCTAATGTTACTGACCCTGTTGTTAGGCGTGTGAATTATTGATGTTTGCAGTTGTTGTTTTTGTTGTTGCTGTTGTTGAGTCAGGTCACGTCAGGAGAGGGGATAAGAGAGGGAGGAAGGGGGAGGAGGAGAGAGGAGTAGAGGTTGGAGAGAAAAGAGGAAGAGTGGGAATTGGAAGGAGGGAAGAGAGGATATTGTAGGTTATGGAAATGAAGTGAGAGAGGGGAGCAATGGGAAGAGAATTGGAAAGGGGAGATGAGGTGAGAAGAGGAGAAGAGAGAGGGAGAGGGAGAAAAGAGAAGGGGGCAAGGTATGAATGGAAAGAGAGGGAGGGGAGCGAGAGAGTGAAGGGAGAAGAAGGGGAGGGGGAGAGAAAGGAGATGGAGGAGGGAGGGAGGGGAGGTAGGACTAAAGAAGGGGGAGATGGAGGAAATTTGGGCGTGCCACCAACACCCCTACCCCCCCATTTCCCTCCATTGCCTGCATTTTGCCCATTAACCCTCCTGTAATTACCTCCCATTCTCTCTCTCTCTCTCTCTCTCTCTCTCTCTCTCTCTCTCTCTCTCTCTGTGCAGTGTGTAATACTTTCTTATCGCACGTTATTCATTCAGATTATTTATCTCTTTATCTATCCCTGTCTACTTAATTCTCTCTCTCTCTTTCTCTCTCTCTATGTATCTATCTGTCAGTCTATCCACCTTCGTACATACTAATACATACAGTGCTGATTACTTACATTTAAACATGTTTCATCTCCCATTTCATGATTATTCCATTTCTTAGTCATATACACGTTTACCTTCGCAGCCATAGTAAAATAGGGAGTGTATTGTATTTGCTAGCTGTGTGTGTGTGTGTGTGTGTGTGTGTGTGTGTTGAAGTGGTATGATTTTGAGAACTACAGGTATATACAAGGTCAGAGTTACAAGGCAGAGTCAACTACGACAGTTTTTATTTGACAGGATCCAAACTTGGTGGAAGGGATGAGGGACAGGCAAGGATGACGTGATTATAGTTTAAAAAGAATAATCAGAGGTCAAGGTCACAGGCCAAGGTCAGATGTTCAGCCCTTAGACCGATTGTGAGGTGCGGGTGTTGTGCTCTCTAATTGCCCCTTCTTGTTTTTATTATAGTCGTCTGTTTCCTCCTCTTTTATTATCTCTGCCTTCATCATTTAGAGAGAGAGGGGGGGGGGAGAATGTGTTCATGTGTGATATATTTATGAGTGTGCGTGTTTATGCATGTGTGTCTGTTCCATATTTGCAAGTGTATTTGTGTGTGTGTGTGTGTGTGTGTGTGTGTGTGTGTGTGTGTGTGTGTGTGTGTGTGTGTGTGTGTTCTGTCCTTGCTTCTCCTTACCCCCAGTTATCCCTCCCCTCTTAACCTACTTGGCTCCCATGTTCCTTCACCCCTCCCCTCCCCCTTCCCCTCATATCCCCTCCCTCTGTCCTTCCCATCCTGTTTCTTTCCCCTCATTTCTTCCTCACCCTAAACACTTCACATCCCCCCTTTCTCCCTGTCACTACTCTTCCCCTTTCCCCCCTTTCTTCTCCTACTTTCCCCCTCTATCCCCTTCCCCTTTCTCCTTCCCTTCCCTTGTCTGTCCCCCTCCCGCTTCCTTCTTCCCATCCCTCCCTCCTTCTTCTTCCCTTTCCCCATTTTCGTCCTTCCCACCCCTCCCTGTACTTTTCCTCTCTCCCTCACTTCCCTCTTCCCCTTCCACTTCCTTCTGTCTGCTCTTTCTCCCCCTCCCCTTTCTGTCTCCTTTCCCCTCTGGTTGCATCTTCCCTTCCCTTCCTCCCTCCACCTCTCTGTCTCTTTCCCTACCCTTTACCATAAATTCTCCCCTTACCCTTTTATTTGTTTCTTTCTCTTCTTTACTCCCTGTTCCGCCCTTCTTCTCTCTTCCCCTTACATATCTTTTTCCTAGTTTGTCTTCTCTTCTCATCTCTTGTTCACTCTTATTCCCACTTTACTTCTCTCCTCTTTCTCCCTCCTCACTTCTTGTTTTCCCCTCCTTCTTTCTCTTCCCCTTCCTCTCTCCTTTCTTCTCCTCCCTTCGTCCTTCTCTCCCTATTCTTTACCATTCGTCTCCTTTTCCTGTTCCATTCCCTTGTGATCCCCTCCCTCCCTTCCCCTCCCCTCCCCTCCTTTCCTCCCCATTTTCCCATTCCCTCTCTTCCGTCTCTCTTTCCACTCTTCCCATCCCCATTTTTCACTTCCCTTCCCCCACTCTCTCCCATTTACATCGTCCTCCTTTCCTTCCTTCCTTTCTCCTGTTTCCTCCTCCCTTTTCCCCTCTTCTTCCCCCTCATCTTACCTCGCCCTCATTCTCCTTTCCCCCTCATTATTCCTCTTCCTCCTCAGCTTTCCCTCTCCTATCTTAACTTCACTTCTTTCTCACCCATCCTCTCCCCTTTTTCCTCATTCCTCTCATCCCATCTCCCACCCCCCTCTCTTTCTCCAAAACCTCTTCACTACGTTGAGGTATTTCGTCCTACCTTTAGACAATTTAATTAACTTTAGGAAAACCAGGTAGGACAAAAAAAGTTAATGAATCCTTTGCCAAATCCACATAGTTCCAAAAATTTACCCAAATGTGAAAAAAATTATCAGGAAATATATAAAACGTCTTTGGAGTTAGGTATATCTTTGTCATTCGTTTTCTCTTCCTTTCCTTCCTCCCTCTCCTCCCTTCCCCTCATTTCTCTCTTCCCTCTTTCTCATCATGTTTGGCTTTCAGTACCCAGTGTTTCCCCTCTTTCCCCCTCTCAGTACACTAATATTATCGTACTCTCTCTCTCTCTCTCTCTCTCTCTCTCTCTCTCTCTCTCTCTCTCTCTCTCTCTCTCACGACCTACATTATTTCTCAAAGTAACTCCACTGATTAAAGAGAGGGATTAGTACTTGCTGGTCACTGACAGGTAGAGTGGGGAGTGAGGGGGAGGGGAGGGTAAGAAGAGGTGAGGGGAAAGAGAGGAGAATGGAGGAGGGGAGGAGAACTTAGAGTGAGGGGTGGGGAAAGAGAGAGAGAGAGAGAGAGAGAAGGAAAGGGAGGGGAAAGGGATGTGAAAGAGAGTGAGAGAAGAGGAGACATACAGTAGGTGAGAGATGTGAGGTGATGGGAAGATGAGAGGGAGAGAAAGTGAGATTAGGGTGAGAGGAGAGGGGAGGGAGCGGGGAGGAGTGAGAGGAGAAGGGAGTAAGCAAGGAGGAGTGAGAGGAGAGGGGAGGGGGGAGGAGTGAGAGGAGGGGAGGGGAAGTGACTTGAAGGTAAGGTAGAGGAGAGGGAAGGTAGAAACCCTTAAAGTAGAGTGTGGTAGGTCTTGAAGAGTAGAGTGAAGGCTGTGAGGATAGGGTGAGGGGTGTTGGGGTAGAGTGAGGGTATGGTAAGGGATATTAGGGTAGAGTGAGGGTAGAGTGTGGGCAGGGTGATGGTAGGGTGAGGGATGCCAGGTTAGGGTGAAGGATGTTAGGGTAGGGTGGCGGATGATAGGGAAGGGTAAGGAATGTTAGGGCAGTTTGAGGGTAGGTTGAAGGATGTTGTGATAAAATAAGGGCAGGGTAAGTGTAGGGTTAGGGTAGGGTGAGGGATGTTAGGGTAGAGTGAGGGTGGAGGTGAGGGCAGGGCGATGGTGGGGTGAGGGCTGTCAGCAGGAAGGACGGCAGCCAACCTCCTGACGTAGACATGTGACACCCTCTTCCCCTCTCCGTCTTCCCCTTCCCCTTCCCTCCCTCTTCTCCTCTCCTTCTTCCCCTGCCTCGTCGCTCCCCTTTCCCCTCTCCTTCCCATTCCCCTTCCCCTCTCCTTCTATTGCCTCTTTCCTCCTCTCCCTCTCTCCCTCTGTACTTCCAACCCCCTTCCCTTTCCCTCCTCCCTCTTCTTCCCTCCCTCCTCTTAGTCTTCCTCCTCCCCCTCTCTCTCCCCCTTTGCCTCCATCCCCTCCCCCCTTTTCCCTCCAGTGCTCCGTCATGCCACCTAATACTCCGCCTCACCTCCACACTTATTTTTAACACGATGAAAGAAAAAAATCTATGCCAGATTGTGTGCTAGCTCGTACCATATAGTTTTTTTTCTTGGACAATCGTATCTCAGGTATGCATTATCGTACTGACGTCGGTGTTGTGGAAGTTTTTTTTTTTTAATTGAAGTTTATTTGAACGAGACATTTTTTTTTTCTTTTCTTCTAATATCAGATTCGAAAGTTATTAGCTGCCATTACAACAGGGCAAAGTTCGAAAACAGGATCTTTTTTTCCTTTAAGCAGCACATCCTACTGTGTTTCCGATAATGTATTGTACTTACAGTAGGCTACTTAATCCCATGGCTTGTACTTGGTTTCCGTCAGCGAAAAGTCGTCTGCTGATAGAAAAAACTCGAATATTTCATGGACCTGCAAAATTGTTTATTATCCATCATAACTTCCAGTTCTGAAACCCAAAGCCTGTCACTGCATGTTTTCTACTGCATACTACCCCCCAGCAAAGATTAACACCATCTTTTGTTTTAGTCAGTTGTTCACCTACTTCGTCCTCATTTCCTCATGGCTGTAAAATTGACGGATAGAGGTTTCCTTCAGCTGCATAAAATGTCTGGTGTTAGCCAGACGGGTAGTGTGACCAATGCATCGATCTGTTGATGCTTGGCTTTATCAGTATTCTTTACTTCTTCCTAATTCTCCCTGTCTATCATATATCGTTTGAGTCTGAATACTCCGTCTCTGCCAGCCTACGATTCTGCCTACTCTTCTTTTATCAGTCTCCTCGTTTCCCCATCTACCAGTCTACACAGTAGCTTCCTTTATACGAGTATATCACCCTTTAACTTCATAGAGCTTCTCACGCTGAACTCCGCACATTACTTTACTAGTGAAATACACTTTAGCCTCTTGATACGACCTACAGTATATTAACTGGCTGACGCATGCTGTGTCCACACGATACTGTTAAATTTAAAGGAGATATATTGCACTGAAGTGATCAGTCAAAGCTATATTTGATCTGAAGCTCGAAAAGTCTCTCTTACACTAAATAAAATCATCTGAGAATAGAAAGTTTACCAAAATACGTCATCGACCAAAATGTGGCGATCTCTGACACATACTGATGCATCACTGACACATTAGACCCAATCTGACGGTACAGGAGAGGGATGCCCTCATATGGTGGCACTGATAAAACGAGGCGGGTCCGCTGCCTGGTTATATAAACATCCTTCACCTTCCTCTATGTTCTCTGAAAGGGGATTGGTGGACTGCAAAAGAAGGGCGGCTTCAGCCTGCAGTCACTAGACTCACGTCAAGATAGTCTGGAGCTACAACAACAACAACCACTACACACTTTGCCACTGATACTCCCTAACGCTTTATGACATGCAGGACATTCTAGCACTGATACCCTCTGACACTTCTGACACACCCAGCACAGTCTGGCACTGATATTCCCTGACACTTCTGACACACCGACTGACACACACCACCGCAGAATGGTTTATGTAGAATGCCTGGCGACCACCACTCATACAGAGGGGCCAACGACCAACGCACCTTTTGAAGTTCAGAGGCGGTGTGTGTTGTTTGTATGTCCTCTGCGCCCACAAACACACACACGGGTGCTGTTTGTGTGTCCGGAAGTCTCACACATACGCAGGTGTAGTCGACATTTGCATTTTTATATCTTCCTCACCCCCTCCCTTTAATTTGATGGCATTTTCTTTTTATATTTAATTCTTGGTACTGCCACAAGATATTATTTAGTTTGTGAGAGACTTTTTGAAATAGAGAGGTTAGAAACAGCAACAGCAGCAGCAGTAGTAATAGAAGTAGTAGTAGTAGTAGTAGTAGTAATAATGATAATAATAATAATAATAATAATAATAGTAGTAGTAGTAGTAGTAGTAGTTGTTGTAATAGTAGCAGTAGCAGTAGTAGTAGTTGTTGTTGTTTTGTTGTTGTAGCCACAGGTTCATCTGAAACGTAACCTAGTGAACTGCAGGTTGAAGTTCCCTTCCTGGAGTCCATCTTTCTTTTTGGGGGTAGGGAGGGACCTCAGGAACTTGTGAACTAGGCAGTGGAGGCACACAGTTAAATCGGTGCCACCACGTGAAAGCGCTCCTCTCCCTCACTAACTGAAGAGGCCATTCATTATTCCATTCACTGCTACAAGTCTCCCGTAAGTTTAAATAAATCGCCGAGCATTGAGAGAGAGAGAGAGAGAGAGAGAGATACACACACACACACACACACACACACACACACACATCAACAAATTCAAGGATCTAAGTCGCTCTCTGATACGGCTGACGCTAAACTGACATAATTTCGGAGGTAGTGAGTGGTAATTATTTCTTTAAGTCACCCCTTCAAAAAGCTTGGGTCAAAGAAAATGAACTTGGTGGGAAAAAAGTGCTGGGAGTTTACAGCAGAAGTAAACTTCTGTAGGCAGGTGGCGGGGTAGTTTACATGAGGGAGAGACGGAATATATGTAGCCAGGGAGAGAGAGAGAGAGAGAGAGAGAGAGAGAGAGAGAGAGAGAGAGAGATCGGTATCCTTTCTTGATGGCCCAGAGTCAATATTAGCAGAATGGTTTACCCCCTAACAGCGAAAGAGAGATAGGTAGATAGATAGATAAACAGATAGGTAGGTAGGTAGGTAAGTAGGGAGTGAGAGAGAGAGAAAGAGAGAGAGAGAGAGAGAGGAGATAACAAAAGAGAGCAAGGACCAGTAACAGGTGGCTGCAAACAGTGACTAAGAGACACAAACAGACGTCGTGTGGTGGGGCAACAGACTTTCAAGGCAGCACATATGACTTCCAGTATTAGCACATTTGCATACACATTCCTTAGGGATTTACTCTTCTCTGCCTACTCCCCCAGCCCTAACCTACACCTGTTCATCCCAACCCTGATCTACACCTACTCACCCCAACCCTGATCTACACCTACTCACCCCAACCCTGATCTTCACCTATTCACCCCAACCCTGATCTGCACCTACTCACCCTAGCCCTGATCTACACCTACTCACCCTAACCCTTATCAACACCTGTTCACCCCAACCCTGATCTACACCTATTCACCCCAATTTTACCTTCCCTAACCCTCATCTTGCACAGCCATTACTTATCGTACCCCATGTCGCATCCACTCCAACTCAGCAGTGTAGCCTAACCCAGCCAAACCTAATATAACATAGTTTTATAACATATACTAACGCAGCTTAACGTAATCTCATTAACCTAGCGTCATGTGATGTAACTCAATCTAATCTTACTTGACGAACCTAAGCTAATCCACTGCCTTTACTTAACTAGCCTGACAATACATAACTAAAGCTAATTTGCCTCAACCTAACCAAACCTAACCTAGCCTACCATAAATTACCCTAACCTGGCACTTGCCGTCACCAACTCTAAGCAACCCTTAATTGCACCACAGCACCGCACATCCTCTCCCACACTAAGAGTAACCACAGTTGAATAATCGACAGCAGTTCTGTACTGAAAGTAACCAAACCATTTCTATCCTGACCTGACCTGATCTAACCCAACCTCAGCATCCTTCACCCAACCCAGGCAACCCTTGTTTGCCACACAACTGTCCCCTTTCCACCCCAGCTAAGAGTTACGACTTTCCAGTGACCTCCAAACCTGTTTTCCCTCCCAACTTAATGCAGCCTAATCTGGCCTAACGCAGCGTCATCTGATCTAACCTAACCCAGTCCAACCTAACCTAGCCAAATCTTACCAGAATTACCCTACCTTACCCTAACCTAACCCTAACTACCCGAACCTAACCTGATCTTGTCTGACCAAAGCCAACATAGCCTGGTCTAACTTAACCTAACCTAACCGCACACCAACCCCACCCCACCCCTCACCTTATCCCTCACCTCACCCCAAAACACATTCTTTAACCCACTTCCTCCCCCACCAAAGAGTTACCACTCTTTAATAACCCCGTGCCCTGTTTCTCCCATCCATCCTGACTTATTCTGACAGGTATAATTCCCCTCTTAATTTCTCCGTGATGAATTGACTGCTCCCTCATTGGATTTCTTAAAGGGAGGATGGAAACTGTTCGCTGATTGGTCCTGGGGCTTTGTTTACTCTTGGACTGACCAATGGGGTGCTAGTTGCTTTCCTGTGAGTTATTGTTGGTGCGATTCTGGGTAGTGTTTTTCTTTCCCCTCTCTCTCTCTCTCTCTCTCTCTCTCTCTCTCTCTCTCTCTCTCTCTCTCTCTCTCTCTCTACGAATATCTGTCTCCTTCCGTATTATTTTATTGTATTTGTTTCCTTTCCTGTTCTTTATACTCTTACTTTCATGAATATTCCATTTTGTTTCTCTCTCTTTTCTAGTCTTTTATGCTTTCTGGATTTCTTCTTTACTTTTATATTGTTTTATTTTCCTGCTTTTTTTTCTTCCTTACTTCCGTTGTTCTTCTTTCCAGTTGTTGTTCCGTTTTTCCTTTTTCTATTTTTTTTCTTTCGTTTTATTTTATTTCCTGGCTTTTTGTCTCTCTTTTAATTCTATAGGTCTCCCTTTTCTCAGTTTAACCTTTAATCCTTCCTTTATTGATTTTCTTTCGTGTTTTCTTCCTTTCTTTTAGTTTCAGTATTTCTCCTTTTTTTCTTTATTTCACCCTTGATTCCATCTTTGTCGCAGTTTGATATTTCTTCTTTCCTTTGTTATTGTCATTGATGGTACTGATCTTCTGGTGTCAGTGTCATGTGTCATGTGTGGATAATAGATAGAGCTGGGTGTCATATGGTGTCAGGTGCGGATGTGTGGTGTGGTGGTGTTTTGTCAAGTGAATATGTGTGGTGTCGTATGGTGTCAAACTCCGTGGTGTTAATTCGTATCGTAAGTACAGTGAAGTGTGGTTGTGTCATGTTGAGTGATGTAATGTTGTGTCATACGATGTCAAGTGGTATTATATGTGTTAATCGTGTTTGTGTGTTGTCGTGTCTTGGTGTCATGCAGTGTAATGGTGTCAAATATATATGTAGTGTTATGTGTCAGGTGGCGTCAGGCAGTGTGTAATGGAGTCAAGTGTCTGTGGTGTCATGTTTCAGTTGGTGTCATACGAGTATAGTGTATAATGATATCAACTATGTATACAGTGTCAAGGGTAGTGGTGTCATGCGGTGTGTAATGGTGTCAGGTGTGGCGGTGTGGTGTCAGATGGTGCCATGTGGTGTGTAATGGTGTCAGGTGTGTCTGGGTGTAATGTTGAAGGGTGTCAGCTGCCGGGGGTGTGACCTCGTTTATACGGAAGAGAGGCGAGGTCAGTCTGCTACGGGTTGTTGGCCCAGGGCGGGGCTCCTCTCATGCCCCCCACCCCCACCCCTTCCGCTTCACTCGTCTCCCCACCCTATCTCACCCTTGCCACTTCCCCCTTACCCAACCCCACCCCACCCTTCCTGTCCGCTTCGCTTCTCCCCACTTCACCACTCTCCCCACCCAACCCTTCCTTTCCACCTCACCCCTCTCCCCACCCTATCCAGTTTCTCTATTTTATTCATTTCCCCTCACAGCACCCCCACCACCCCACCCCACCATCCTTTCTCTGCACACCACACACCTACCTCCTTACATTTCCCCCCAACGCTACTCTTCTTTTTTCCCTTCCTTGTCGTCTCTCTTGCCTCCCTTCCCAGTCACCCCTCTCCTTCTCACAATACTTCCCACCCCTTCCCCAACCCTCTTGCTTTTTCACTGCACCCCTACCACGTCCTTCACAGCACCCTTTCTCCTCACCCCCACTACATCCCTCTCTCTCCTCACTTTTCCCCTCACCCTCGCAAACTCCTTCTCCCAACTCCCCACCACCTCTGTACCTCTCAGTCAGCTCTCCCCTCTCCCCTTCTGTCCTTACCCCTCTCCTTTTCGATCTCATTTTCATGCCGACCCCGACTGTAGAGCGTGGTGGTTGTAAGAGGGGAGCCTTGTTGTTTTATTTTCCTTATCTTTGACTCATAAAATTGGTAAGCCTAAAACAGCCTACCATGGGCACAGTAGCTCTCTCTCTCTCTCTAAAAAAAAAAAAAAAAAAAAAAGGAAAAAAACCAGTAGCTTTCTTGGTTTCCTTTTTTTTATTCCCTCTTAATCTTTGTAACCTTCCCCTCGGGCCATCTTTTTTTTGTCTCTTTTCACGCTTTTCCTTTTCATCATTTCCCTCGTGCCCTCTGTTCTCCTCTTCCGTCTTTCCATCTCCTCTTATCCTCTTCTCTCCTCTCCAACTCACTTTCCCCCTTCGTCATCCCTTATTCTTCACTCGTATCCCTCCACCCTGCAAATTTTACCCCTCACCCCTTTTACTCCACACAACACCTGTCCCACTCAGCACTTCTTCCCTCACTCCATCACCTCTCCACGTCCTTCTCCACCGACTCCTTCCCCTCCCCTATTCTCCTTCCTCCTCCCCCTCTCCCTGCTTTCTCCTCATCTCTTTCCTCTCTCTTCCCACCCCCCATTTCCCGCCTCTCTCCCCTTTGCCCTCCACCATCACGTACATTTCTCCCTTCCTTCCCCCTCCCTTCCTCCACCATACGTCACTACCCACTGACCTAGTTCAGAGAGAGAGAGAGAGAGAGAGAGAGTTATATATTTTTACTTACCGTCTTTCATCTCTTTCCATTTACGTCATAGTTTACTCAGTCTCTTTCACTAGTGTCAGTCTCCTCCCTTTTCATCTTAATCCTTACTTGATTCTCTTGCTCTTGTATTTTATTTTTCTTCCATCCATCTCTCCTTTCTTCTGCCCTCTCGTCTTATCATCCTTATTTTTCACTCTTTAAGATTTAGTTCTTTCATAGATATTATGTATTCATTCATTCTTGTAGCCTCACACACACACACACACACACACACACACACACACACACACACACACACACACACACACACACACACACACACACACACACACACACACATATATATATATACCCTATATATCCATACACTCCCATCAGTGTGTGCCATACGTTCTTTCGCATGGTCTCTCCTTACTTGTTATATGCTATATCTCATCCTGTTTTTATTTTTTCTATCTCCGCTCCGATTTGTGCTTTAATTCCATAATTCCCTTTGTTTTTCATAGTGAAGGTGTGTCTTCCTCCCCTCCACATCGTCTCCTCCTAGTCGTCCTTCTCTGTAACGTCTCCCTCTCCTCTATTCTTTCCTTCTCCTTTAATAATCACATTTCCTTCCACTGTCTTCTTTCTGTCTTTTATTTCCTCCCTCCCCTTCCTCCCCTCCTTCCCCTTCCTCCTCTCCTTCCCCTTTCTTCCTCTTTTCCTCTTTTCGCCAGTCCTCTCCTTTCTTACCTGCTTCCCCTTTCTCACTCCGTCTTCTCGCATACTCTTGTCTCCTCTTCCTTCCTTTCACCCACTTTTCTCTACATCCCTACTCCAATCCCTTTGCCTCTCCTTCTTCTCTGTCTCCTACTTCTTCTTCCTTCCCCTTCCTCTCCCTCTCGCTCTTCCTCTCATTCTCCCTCTTCCCCTCCATTTTCTGTCTTATACACATTTTTTCCCTCTTCCATGCCCTCCTCTCATTTCTCTTTGTATTGTCCCGTTTCCTTCTCTCTTTCTACATTTTTATTTACTTGTCACATTTGTCCCTTTCCTCCCCCTTCTCTCCATTTCCCCCTTGTTTTTCTTCTCCCTTCCCTTCCCATAATATCCCTCTCTCATCTTTCCCTTTCTTCCCTTCCCATGCTATCCCTCTCTCCTCTTTCTCTTCATTCCCTCCCCTTCACTTCCCTTTTCCCTCCTCTTCCTCCCTCTGCATCACTCTCTTCTCTTTTTATAACATTTCTCCCTCTACCCCACAGTTTTCTTTGCCTTACTTTCCTCTCCTACCCACCCTCATCTTCCACTTTCCTTTTTCTGTTCCTCTCCCTTTCACTTCTTCATCCCATCCTTCTCCTCACATCCTATTTTCTTTTTTTCTTTTTTTTCTCTCTCCTCCCCTTTCCTCTCCTTCTCCTCTACCTTTTCCTCTCCTGCTCCCTTCCCCTTTCCTCCCCCATCTCAGCATTCCTATTACACTCCTCTCCCTTTCCTCTCCTTCTCCCTCTCCCCTACTGTTCTCATCCTGTTACCCCCTCTTTCCTCTTCCCTCCTCTTCTCTGACTTCCACTTCACTCCTTCCTCTCTCCCTTACCCCTACCTCTCCCCCACCCCTCTCTCCACACCGCCTCCTCGCCTCCAAGTCCTCCCCCCCCCCTTCCACCACGTCGTCTGCCAGGCTGTCTAGTGTCAGGAGGGGGCGTAGATCCCCCTACTGCCTTAACCCCCCCTTACTTCCCCGGACCCCAACCTCTTACTCCCCTCCTCCCTTGTATTGGCTCTGCTCTTTTGCGTGGAGAGAGAGAGAGAGAGAGAGAGAGAGAGAGAGAATGATTGTGTGCTTGAATGTACAATACTTACATGAAATATACCCGAGCGTATGTTTACGTGGGCGTATGTGCTCTCTCTCTCTCTCTCTCTCTCTCTCTCTCTCTCTCTCTCTGTATATCTATAGCTATATATCTTTATCTTTCGCGCGTGTTCGTGTGTGTGTGTGTGTGTGTGTGTGTGTGTGTGTGTGTGTGTGTGTGTGTGTGTGTGTGTGTACGTTGGTCGATCTAAGAGAGAGAGAGAGAGAGAGGAGGGGGTAGAGCCTAAGCACGTTAAGTAGGAGCGATTCTATTTTTCGCGGTATTTTAGCGACATGTGAGAGACTGAAGGTGAAGGCTGGCTATTTTCACACAATGGCGAGTATCAGGAACCACCAATACACATTTATAAGACCTCCAATATCCCGTTCTTCTCCTGATAATCTGTTTAGGGCAAGATTTTTTTTTTTTTTTTTTTTCACTCTTAGTACCGAGAGACGATTTTATTCAGCATAGAGGAGCAACGCGATTTTTTTTTTAATTCTTAGTACCGAGAGACGATTTTATTCAGCATAGAGGGGCTTGTATTTGTGGAAGGATTGGAAGTATATATCTGCATTACCCCTCACTTCAGTGCCTAATGTTTTTATTTTAGTCTTGCTTCCAGGAGGTGTCTCCGCTCACACCTTTATAATTTGCATGCGGTAACAACATAAGATTTTAAGAAATTACTTTACATACAGATTTAAGGTGAAAGGTGTCAGTAGCGGCATCATCATCGTCAATATTCAACGAGTATTTCACATTGATAAATAGAATACTGTAGATTGGATACGGAAAAGAAGAAAATGAAGACAAATACGTAGGAGAACTATCAACTGAGTGCCCAGCTAAAAAAAAAAAAAAAAAAAAAAACAGCAACAGGCTTTGATAATCACTTCCGTATACCTCTGAATCCCCGACGCCACCAGCACTACCTCGTGTGGCAGAGAGGCATCGTACTGTACTGATTTCACCTTAACTTGGCCTAGATTTTCACACGTTTGCTGCATATTTCACGTAGCTCATTGACAGAAAAAGACAAAGCTATGCATCATTTCCATAGAGCACTTCCTCTTGACCAGCGCCAGATTCTAGTGTTAATCTCTTGTAACGGGTCAGCATTCAAAATAGAGAGATGACACTTTTAGGCCAAGTTAGAGTGAAATGGGTATAGCTGGCTACACTAGTAACCCCTTCACTGCGAGAGGTCTTCCATAATACGATTAACATTGTCTAGTGAATGAAAAGTGAAGATAAAAAATAAGCGATCCTGTTGAAAAGCTAATTGATTTTCATTTGCCCGTATATTCTTGTGCCAATTTTTTTATGTTTTTGCAATATACAGACGATTTTCTTCAACCTTAGGCAATCTTTATTTTTTCTCGTTATCTCGTCTTTATTTTTTGCTTGTTTTCTCCTCTATGTTTGTTTTTTTCTCATTTTCTTCTCAATTTTTTCTCGTTTTCTTTCCTTTCTTTATTTTTTTATCTCGTCTTTATTTTTTTCTTGTTTTCTCCTCTTTGTTTTTTTTTCTCGTTTTCTCAGTTTTTTCTCATTTTCTTTCCTTTCTTTATTTTTGTCGTTTTCTTTTCTATATTTTTTCTCGTTTTCTTTTCTTCCATTTTTCCACATTCTCCTTTCTTTTTTCTTTCTTTTTTGGATCCTTCATTCTTACTGCTAGGATGATATATATTTTTTCCCCACTACAGTCGTCTGGCAGCAAAAAAAGCCTAAAAATGACGTCCTCTGTCTGAAGGGGCGAATCTCAGCATTATGGGAGGTCTCTGGTGATATATAAGCGTGTAAGAAGAGCAAGAGTATTATGGGGGAAAAAAACATCGTACTATAGGGGTTAAATATTTCAGAGAAGAGGTAAAAGTTTCTCTCTCTCTCTCTCTCTCTCTCTAACATTTTTATTACTGATGAATCTCTTATGCTTTATTTCTGACAGGTCTGTAAAAATGTCATTAGTATATTGACCTGAATGAATGCTACTTGTGATGAGAGAGAGAGAGAGAGAGAGGCACACAAACAGACAGCGACAAAGAGAAACAGAGAGAGACAGAGACAGACACGGGGCGTAAGAGTTGAAAGGTGAGCGAGACAAAGAGAGAGCGATAAAAAGTGAGAGAAAGAGAGTGCGAGCGTATATGAGTGAGATACGCCACTGCCAAGGGTTAAAAATAATTGGTCAGAAGAGAAGGGGAACAGGAGGGTGATGGGGTTAGGAGGAGCAGAGAGAGAGAGAGAGAGAGAGTTTGGAAAAGGGAGAATGTAAATAGCAAAAAAAAGGAAAAAAATGTGTGTGTGTGTGTGTGTGTGTGTGTGTGTGTGTGTGAGAGAGAGAGAGAGAGAGAGAGAGAGACAGTGTAAAGAGAATATAAATGGCGACAGAACGAAAAAGGGAGGAAATACATGTGCGTGAGAGAGAGAGAGAGAGATAGAGACCGGTGAATGATAACAGGATAGAGGGTGGACTGGTGAAAGAATATTTTAAAAGAGAAAAGGCAAACAGAGGGATTAAAACCGGAAGAGAGCGAGAGAGAGAGAGAGAAGGGGGGTACATTAAGACAGTGTATTAGGGGAGATTAGGGGGGAGAGCAATAGGCTTAGTGTGAGTGAGCAAGTATAAGAGAAAGTGAGAGAGTGAGAGAATATGAGGAACTGTGTGTGAGATAGGGAACTCGTAAATGTGTGTGTGTGTGTGTGTGTGTGTGTGTGTGTGTGAGAGAGAGAGAGAGGGGGGGGGGATAACTGAGTAGATTGGTACAAGCAGCAAACTTAATTAAAGAGGAAGTTATAGGCAATAAATGTAAGAGAGAAGATGAAAGAGCATGAGAGAGAGAGAGAGAGAGAGAGAGACTGAAAGAAAATGGGAAGGCGTGAGATAATAAAAGCAGATGAATTATAGGAAAACATAGATGACTTTTATCTTTATTTATATGTTGCCTGACGCTGCATCATATGAGTAAAAAAAAAACACACTAGAAAAGAATCATGTCTTATTTTTATCCCTACTTAGCAACGACCCCTCCCATCACCACACGTCACCCTTTTTCTAAGTCCTACATCGCTCTCGGTCTGCTTCTCCTTCCTCCAATAGCTACACTTCCATACACCCTCCCTCATAGACCATACCCTGTACTTCTCCAGCTTGCCTTACCACTTCATACTTAATCTTCCTTAATAAAAACCACAGTCATAAATTTGTTGGATTTAAGAATAGCATATCGGCGTTCATAAAACAAGTGTAGAATAATATGTTGCCTATATTAACGAAAAATATCAGACGTATGTGATGTTTTAGTTAACGTATCCCCCTGTCTAACTCGTCTCTTGGTAGGTAAGTTATGCATACATACGTCAAGCACACACACACACACACACACACACACACACACACACACACACACACACACACACACACACACACACACACACACGAACATGGAGATTAGGCGGTTGGTAGTAGACGGAGAAATTACTTAGATAACTATGAGAAATTAATATACTGTTGAGACTTTGGGGTTTCTCGATACCTGAATAAAATTACTT
This sequence comes from Coenobita brevimanus, assembly GCF_032717465.1. Lineage (NCBI taxonomy): Eukaryota > Metazoa > Arthropoda > Malacostraca > Decapoda > Coenobitidae > Coenobita > Coenobita brevimanus. The sequence goes on from NC_137048.1 coordinate 26,638,483, forward strand.
ACTGACAGCGAGATAGAAACTAAAAATAAAAAAAATAATAATGTCTCAAAGGAATATATTGTATTGTTAAGCTGTACCGGGTAATGGGGTTTGTTGGAGCATGTTATTGTTATCAGTATTAATTAGCAATACGGATCTTATCTGATTGTTGAGGAGATATGCAGTTGAGAGAGAGAGAGAGAGAGAGAGAGAGAGAGAGAATTCCTTCACCTGCACTCCCTCTGGTACATATGCAAAGGAATTAGAATGGCATGTTAAACGAAATCAGTATATAGGAGACGAAGGAGATAGGAGGTACGATTTTTTCTCCCACCCACGAGTATAACATCTGCAAGGAAACTGTCGAGAAATATATATCATGTCAAAAATATAGGAAGGAAATGAGAGATTAGAGGGAAGATAGATGATAAGAAGAAAAGGAGATAGAGATTGGATATAAGACAGGCCTTCTCCTCAACTACCTCTCCCTTTGACAAAAATTGACAGGGAAACTTTTGAAATGATGTTGTGTCCAAGAAATAGTAAGAAGAGATGATCAGTATGGAGAGAAAAGAGAAGATAAAATGTAAAGGAGACAGAAGAGAGGGTTGGAAAGTTTCTCGCAATTATCATTTCCACTGACAGAACACAAAGCATGGAATCAGTAAAAAAAATATTATGTCAGAAAGAGAATAAGGAGAGAAGATTTGAGATTCATGGAGTAGAATGGCATGGAAGATAAGAACCAGAGGAGATAAGCAAAGTGATAAGGAAAAGAGACTGGGGATTTATGGAGAAGAGAGAGAAAATAAGAACCAGAGGAGACAGGGAAGAGAGGAAATACGGACGGCTCTCTCCTCACCCACCAGTCCCTCAGAATGAAGCTGTATCAGATGAAAGCAAATTGATTTTATAGGGAAACGTAGAAGGGGAAAAAGGAAAAAAATTGTAAATATTTGAGATAGGGAACTAAATAGGAGGGATGGAGGAATTGAGATGCGAACCATGTGAAGGAAAAAGTAAAAACAGACGAGTAAAGGACATAGAGAATTACTGAATATGCAAGAAAGGATGGATGACTGAAGGAAGGATAGATGGATGGGTAGATGGGTGGATGGATGAAGGATAGATGACTGAATGGATGAATGAATGAAGGATCGATGAATGAACGGATGACGGAAGGAAAGATAGGTAAACGTATGGATGAATGAAGGATGGATAGATGAATGGATGGAAGAATGAAGGAGGAATAGATGAATGGATGGATGCGTGAAGAAGGAAGGATGGATTAATAAATGGATGGATGAAGGAAGGATAGATGAATGGATGGATGTATGAATGAAGAATAGATGAATAGATGGGTGAATGAAGAATAGATAAGTGTATGGATGAATGAAGGAAGGACAGATGAATGGATGGATGAATGAATGAAGAACAGATGAATGGATGGGTGATTGAAGGAAAGATAGATAAGTGTATGGATGAATGAAGGAAAGATAGGTGAATGGATGGATGAATGAATGAAGGATTTGCGTAGATGAATGGATGGATGGATGAATGGAAGAAAGAAAGAAAGATACCAGTACAAATATCGGAAGACATGTAAGAAGGGGAAACAGTTGTATATAGAGTGGAAAGAGAGGGGGGGAAGGTAGGGAAGGAAGAGGGGAGAGAGGGTGAAAGGAGAAGGGAGATGAAGGGAAGAGGGGAAGAAGACAGTGAGGGAAGGGAGAGAGAGAGGGGGGGGAGAAGGAAAAAAGGGAAAGGGAGGGACAGGTAGAAATGAGAGTGAGATGCGAGGGGAGAAAATGACAGGAAATGAATGAGATGGGGATGATATAAGGAAAGGAAAACGAACGGGAAGATGTAGGAGAGAGAGAGAGAGAGAGAGAGAGAGAGAGAGCGAGCGCAGATAATTTCAGGAAGTTAGAGAATTTGAGAAACAGAGGGGAACGTCGAATGTCAACGAGGGGAGAGAGACGGACGTAGAAGGATGGGAGAAGGGGAAGGAAGGAGGGGAGAAGGAGGAGGGAGGGAGGGGAGAATGTAAGAAGTGAGAGGAGGTGAAGGAGGAAAAAAGAGGGGAGGAGGGAGGGGAAAAGAAAGAGTGAGGGGAGAGTTTGTATGACGTATAAGAGAGAGAGAGGTTAGGAGAAAATGGAGGGGGTTAGGGGAAGAATGAGAGGAGTTGGAGAGGGGAGAGTGTATATAGGGTAAGGGGAGGAGAGGGGAGGTAGGAAGAGGAGAGAGAGGAGGAGGGGAGAGGGAGGGGGGAGTAAGGGAAGCATGTATGGGGGGGGATGGCGGAAGAGGGCGAGGAGTGAAGTTGTAGGAATGAGGAGGGGAGAGAGAGTGGAAGAGTGAGGGGGAGAGGTGAGGGGGGAAAGAGAGTGTGCAAGAGTGAGGGGGAGAGGGAGTGGAGAAGTGAAGAGGGGAGGGAGAGAGATGGGGGGGAGGGGAACTGTGTAGGCTCAGCAGAGAGAGAGAGAGAGAGAGAGAGGAGGGGAATACTGAGAGAAGAAGGGGAGAAGTGAGGAAGGAAAGACGTGATGTGAGGGGAAGAGGAAGGGGATTCGGAAAGGGAAGAAAAGGGAGGCTAGGGAGAATGCAGAGGGAGAGGGGAATATAAAGGAATGGGAAAGGGTGGAAGGGAGGGGAAAAGAGAGAGAGAAAGGTGCAACAGAGGGGAAAGCGATGGGAAAGAAAGGAGAGAGGATGATGAGATGTATGAATGATAGGGGGAGAAAAAATGAGGTAAATTAAAGGAAAGAAGGGAAATGTGAAAGAGAGGAATAGGAGAAGGGGATGAGCTGAGAGGGGAGGAGATGGGGAAGGAATGAGGGGAAAGAAAGAGGGGAAGTATGGAGGGAAGAGACGGGTGAAGGAGAGAGGAGAGGAGGGATGAGGGGAGGGAAAAGATGGGAGAGACGAAGGAGAGGGGAGAGGAGGGATTGAGGGGAGAGAGTGGGGTGTGTTTGGGTGTGTATGTGTGTGTCCCCTCGTAGCGTCAGTGTGTGTGTGGCGGTGGTGTGCGGGTGAGGGCAAGTCGCTCCCCTCCATTCTGTCCGTCTCCCCTTACTCTTGTATTACCATCTCTCTCTTCGTTCTCTATCTCTTATCTTATCTTTTGGCCTCTTATCAAATCGGTCTTTCTTCTGTCGCTGTTTCTTCTCTTATCCACACGTATGTCTCTTTTTATATTACTTATTCTCTGTCTCTTATCCTCTCTCTACCCTTGGCCTTGTATTACCAGCCTTTCTCTGTCTTTGCTGGGTCTTTTTCTCCTATCTTATTCATTGTTCTCCTATCGTACTCTTATATCACCTTTATCATCCCCTCCTCATTCTGTTATCACTTTCCCAGTCTCCCCCCACTCGTGTATTACCCTCCTTTCTTCCTTGTCTGTTTCTTAGTCACTCTTGTCTCTTCTCTCTCGCTTTTCACTCTTGTATTTCTGTCCTTTCTCTGCTTTTATTTGTAGTTTCATTCTTCAATAATTCTTTTCTCTGTTGTGTCACTCTTGAATCACTTATCTCAGTCTGCCCTCTTTCCGCTTATCTCACTCTTCTCACACACTCATATCACTCTTCTCACAGACTCATCTCACTGTTCACACACTCATATCACTCTTCTCGCACACTCATCTCACTCTTCTTACACGCTCATCACACCCATCTCACACATACATCTCACTCTTCTCACACACTCATCTCACTCTTCTTTCACTGATCACGCTTGGCTCATTTTCATCATTATTTTATCACTCCTTTAGTCTCCCTTTCTAATCACACTCTTATTCGTCGTTGTGTCAGACTAGGTTTGCATTCTGCCATTCTCTCTCTCTCTCTCTCTCTCTCTCTCTCTCTCTCTCTCACACACACACACACACACACACACACACACACACACACACACACACACACATACATCCCTTGTCTCATTCTATTGCCTTACTCTTCTCATTCTTGACTCAGTTTAACATCATTCTTACTAGTAAAAAAAAAAAAGTTTATTTTAAGATCATTCTCAGCTCATTTACCGTCCTCGTCTCATACAGTGTGGTCTTATCAGTATTAAATCTCATATGTTCTTTTTATTCTTATATTCTTAGCTTATCATTCTGTTGCCTACATTCTCATTTCTGGACATTCTAACCTTACATACGTTCTTATTCCACTTTTGTCTCATTAACATTCTAGTACTTACATTCTCCTTTAATTCCTTTATGAATATTCTAGTCTCTGATGGTCTGTTAGTAATTTTCTTCGTCTCATAAATATTCAGAATTCAAGAGTATTCAGGGATCACTTTAATATATATATATATAGTTTAATTCCTTCAGCATAGTGGCTTGTTTTATATTGTATTCATGCTTTCTGTAATTACTTTTATCCAGGTTAAGAGAAAGACACTTCATTTAGACGGATTAGTAATCATCTCCATTCCATTTTTAAGATATTGTCAGTACCAAGACTTAGATTTTGAAAAGTTGTCATTTTACCGATGAGATCAAACATATTCATCTCATTCTCGTCTCACTCATCTCAGTCTCGTCCTTGGGTCACTGCTCCGAATATTAGCTTACGTTGTTTTTCCCCAGTAAGCGTCTGTATTTTTCCCCTCGCAGTTCGATAAGATTAGGATTTGAATTTGTTATCTCGCTGCCTGTAGTGTCATTCTGTTGTGGTGATGAGTGGTGGTTGGTGGTGCTAGTGACTCCTCTCTCTCTCTCTCTCTCTCTCTCTCAACCTTCTGTCAGTCACTAATCTGCCTTCTCCCTCATAACAGCACTTCTCTCTCTCTCTCACAAATACACTCTCACTCACAGCTGTCACTCTCACCCACACCCACAGAAGCGATTATTCACTCACTTTCCTTATTCACTTTCTTACCCACTGTTTCCCACTCTCTTTCTCATTTACTCACTTTCTTTCTCACTTACCCTTGAAACAGTCTTTCTCATTATCACTCGCATACTTACTTATTCACACTTATAATAGCACTTTAATACCAGTAGATTAATATTCGCTTACCATAACAGTGGCACTCACTCACTGATACACACTTATTGTCACACTTCTTCATGTTCACACATGGTTTTAATCATCATTTGTTTTTCCACATTTGAATCAGTTGAATTATCGTCCTCTTTCTCTTTCTCTCTCTCTCTCTCTCTCTCTCTCTCTCTCTCTCTCTCTCTCTCTCTCTCTCTTTCACGAATTAACAAGAAAAGAATCATAAGAATGTTCATCAGAAAAGAAAGTGACAAATAACTGAACATGGATCTAAAAACTCGACATCAGAATTGAAAACAAAACTTGAATCAAGACAACTAGAAACCTGAAAACCAAACTAGAAAACCAAAAGAAAACTGTGCCTACATGTGAAACCAGGAGTGTAATTCTCCCAAAGTGACGATGTAGTGATGTAGTGACGATGTAGTATAGGAAAGAAAACATTAAGTGAAACCAGACTGAGTGATAGAAAAATGCGTTGTGTGTGTGTGTGTGTGTGTGTGTGTGTGTGTGTGTGTGTGTGTGTGTGTGTGTTTTACCTAGCTGCGGTCGGGGGATAAGCTTGGTAAATGAAAACACTGATGACTGCCAAGGCAATGACTTTCATTTGGGAATATTAAAAAAAATATAAATGTTAGTCTTTTCGGTATTATCAACACATACACACACACACACACACACACACACACACACACACACACACACCTGTATACGGTTTACGTCCTACCCATCCGTACTTTTTCCGTTCCCAGTCTTACATTCTCGTGACCTTACCAGATAACCAACGGAGACAGTCTAATTAATTGATCTTGTGTAATCGACCCATCCTACGCGTCCAGACATTGTTACTGGGCACGAAATGGGGTTTAGAGTAGTCACCCTTTTTACGTTTTCTTTAATGTTAATATTATGTCTTTGCACTTTGACTTACCGACACACGCGCACACATAAACGCACTTTTTTGCGCACTCTCTCTCTCTCTCTCTCTCTCTCTCTCTCTCTCTCTCTCTCTCTCTCTCTCTCTCTCAGTAACTGCTTGATGGGCTATAATCTAAACCATAACACATTCCTAAGTCAGCCTTTTTGGTGGATCTTCTCGGCCATTCGCAGTTCTCAAATAATAAACACTGGCTTGGCATAGTGTTAGAAGTAAAAGCTTATATATGAAGAATTTTTGTATATATATCAAGAATTTATGTATATAACTTAAGGTCGCATGGAGAGCCAAATGTATCAAAGGGAGTGGATAGAAACAACTTTGATGGGAATATTCACCCCTTCACAGCGATGATTACATTTCTGTTTTACTCTTCTTACTCCCGGACCTTTATTAATTTTTCCTTTCTCTCTTTGCTGTTATTATTATTATCAACTTTTTTTTTTTTGCTTACGAAAGATGTATAATGAAAGGATTAAAAACAATCGCCAATACGAATATTTCACCGATACCTCGATGCCTTTCTAATTATATTACTGCCTTCGCCAGCCTTTTTTTTTTTTTTTTTTTTTTCCCCCAGCTTTGGAGAGACCCCTTTGTACTGGAAGTAAGGAAATGGAGAAGGACTTTGAAATATAGGGGAAGAATGCATGGGCGACGATGAATTAGGGTGCCGCGAAAATGTGTGATAGGGAATAGATATTTTTGTCTCGGCCGCCCTGGTTAAACTCCGGGAATGGACGTCTGGTAATAGAGAAACTGATTGGCGAGGGAGAAAGGATTGTTCCCTCATTTTCGTTGTTATCATTACTTTGGTCAGAGAACTGGAATGGCTATATCATTAGAAAATACGTGTGACTACAGTATCACAGGACGTGTTCTCTGGTAAGCCCGATGGAGTGATGAGTATGGTGAGGAAGGATGAAGGTTATTATGATTCCTCGCCAGTTTATTGCACGCACATGCGGTTCCCTGCTCACTCCGGTAGACTGTCTGTATGTTGCTAGACGCTTTATCCTATAGTTTCCCTTGGCAGTGGATGCGAAGGTGGGGTCAAGCCCTAATTTGGAGTGGCCCTTTACTACACAATGTGCATACCCGGTACATTAAATAAACCAAAATTTCAAAATGGTGCGCCAGTCGGGGGACCATGGACCTCTGCGGCTACGCCCCTGCTTCTCTGGCTGGCCAGGATCTTGGTCGAAGTTTGTTTCCCCATTGCCCTTTCTTACCCAACAGTTGGACACCTGGATATGGATTCGATTATTGGGTCTCTTATAGTAAGGGAAGATATGGGGCTTACTAAAATAATCGTCAGTCTTATTAACCCTCGTATACTCGATACTCGCTAACCCTCGTATACTCGATACTCGCTAACCCTCGTATACTCGATACTCGCCAGTTTAAGTTTTTATTTTTTATATGTAGTTCATGCAGGATGTGACAAAATATCTTTCTGACTTCCCCTTGTCAGTTCCTCACCAATTTCTCTCTATACTCCAAGTCACCCTTCCTTAGGTACTCTCTTTTTTATTGCTTTGTCTCCTTCTTGATCTTCACACGCCCAAATCCCCTCAGTAAATTCCTTTTAACCCCTTAAATACGATAGGCACATCGTAAACTGAAGCACATCCTCTCCTACCGCCCATAATAGAAATTGTTGTGCTGAATTTAACTGCACCGCTGTTATCTATTTCGCTCCTGCTTCATCACACTCACTCATTTTTCCACGGTCCTTTAAACAGAAGAGCCATAAGTCTGGATCCACTTTGCCGAGTGAGTTGAAGGTTAATTTAGCATGACGTGACACTTACAAGTACCACTGCTCAAGGCGCTCTTTTGGCCGAGTGGGGAACGTGTGGAACGCGCCCTACACTCCCGGCCTTTTGTTGTCAGAAGTCATAAAGCGTTGTTGTTATGGTGGAGGGGAATGTGTGAGTTCTCGAGAGGCAGACCATACACAATTTTTCTCCCTATAGAGAAATGCCGTGTCTTCACTCCTTCCATTCCGATTACGCATTTTTATTTATTTACTTATTTATTTATTTATTTATTTACTGCAACCTCCAGACATTTGTACTCATAACAGAAGGGTCATTGGGGTTTATTACTAACCTGTTCGCTACCAGATGTCCCCCCTTTTCAAAATAAAATCGTCTAGTGATACAATAGAAAGTTATCATAGAAAAATGGTTAAGCACCTTTTGGTGTCGGTTAGGAGCTGGATACTAGAAGAACAGAGAGAGAGAGAGAGAGAGAGAGAGAGAGAGATTGTCAGGGTAAGGGAATGGGGTGTCAGAGGCAGGTAGGTCATACTCTATTTTTTTCCGCCTAATGAAGTATCGTGCCTTAAGCTGATTCTTGAAGTATCGTGCCTTAAGCTAATTTTTGAAGTATCGTGCCTTAAACTAATTTTTTAAGTATCGTGCCTTAATCTAATTTTTGAAGTATCGTGCCTTAAACTAATTTTTGAAGTATCGTGCCTTAAGCTAATTTTTGAAGTATCGTGCCTTAAGCTAATTTTTGAAGTATCGTGCCTTAAGCTAATCTTTGAGGTTTTGTGTCTCAAGCTAATATTTGAAGTATCGTATCTTAAGCTAATTTTTGGAGCATCGTACCTTATGCTATTTTTTTGAAGTATCGTGCCTTGAGCTAATTTTAGGGGTTGGGTGAAGGGCAGAATACTAGGAAGGGAAAGAAACGAGAAACTAATCAGTGGAAAAGAAAACTGTTGAGTCAAATTAGTTATTAGAAGAGAAAAGACGGCTGTTTATTAAAACGAATGCAATAGGAATACAGGTATAATGATAAAGCAAAACAATTCATGGACCGTATTGTTTGTCTCAGTAGGTAACGCCATTCATAAAACTGTTTCGATTACTGCTACCGTGAATGAGGACAATGAAACAGTGGAGAGAGAGAGAGAGAGAGAGAGTAATGCCCTCGAAAAACAATCACCTATACGAGTACATGTGCGTCGCGGTTGCAGGGTCATTGGTCGTTTCTTCCAGCTTGGCCAATAAATTCTAGACAGTCATAAATCGTGGAACATGAACAGTAAAATCTGAACACAGCGATGAACATTAACAGCCTCTTTATTGAGCACCAGAAGCAATGAACACAAAAAATTCAGGTCTAAACAGTCTCATACTTGAAGACCACGAAGAATAAACTTTTAATCAGTCGTAGTGTTTAGAAGTGCGAAGAATGAACTAAGATTCGTATACATGAAGAACACGAATAATGAACTCTTATCAGTATTATAAGAAGACGTAGAATTATCCCTAATCAGTCTCATGAAAAATGGGCTGTTATCAGTCTTATAGCTGATGAACACGAAAATTGAGCTTTAAATAGTCGTACAGCTGAAGAACACGAAGAATGAGCTCTTATAGGTACTGCAACTGAAGAACACGAAAAATGAGCTCAAAACAATCGCATAATTGGAGAACAAAGACATTATACTCTAAGTATGTACATAATGTTACAATTGAAAGACAGAACAGTGAACTTTAAACAGCCGTATCATTAGGCAACAACAACACCAAGCCCATTATGACTGAACACGAACAAAGAACAGTGAACAGTCTTTCCAGTCCTATACATGGATAACACGAACAGTGGAAAATATCAAGTGTTCTAACCAGCCTAGAACTGGATAACGTAAACAGCGAAAGATGAAAAATAAATTCTTCTAACTAGCCATATCGGTGAATAAGTAAAACGATGGAAAGCGAAAAATAAAATCGTTTGACCAGCCTTAACTCTAACCAAAACAATGAACAGTTGAAGATAAAGCCTTCTAATCAACCTCACAAATGAATGAATAAAATGAACAGTGAAAAATAAAGTCCTATAGCCTTACAAATGAACAATAACAAAAAATGAGGAAGAAGTAAACAGCATTCTAACCAGCCGAAGAACTCAACAATAAAGCAATGAGCAATGAAAAAATAACTTGCCTTACAACTGTACAAGGATGAACAATGAACAGTGGAAAGTGATATCTTCTAACCAGCCTTACAATTGAACAACTTGAACAATGACCTGCGAACATTGTCATCTCTAAACGTCACAAAATAAAACCCCACCAAAATGCCTGTACAGAATTCCTCCCTTCTTCTGATGGAACAATACATAGCCAAGTGTAAGTACATAGAGAGGATTTTGTGTGTGTGTGTGTGTGTGTGTGTGTGTGATGTTTTCCTGGCTATGCGTATGTGTCTGTGTAGTCTGTGAGTGTGTGTGTCTGTGCGTCTGTTGTTTGTATATATATTCTTATTATTTAATGTAACTGGAAATTCAAACAGTAACTATTTACATTCCTCCATGTCAGGAATTTAAAGCCAAATATTCATTGAACTTTTGTATTTCATCTCTCTCTCTCTCTCTCTCTCACACACACACACACACACACACACACACACACACACACACACACACACACGCACGCACACGTTGTCTCTTTTTTCGATTAAGCAATTACTGGATCTTCTTTACTTTTTTCATTTTCATTTTTATAGCACTTTAAGACTACGCGTATTTTTAAAGAAGTTACGTGTTCTTCAGAATTCATGGATTATGTGGTTTCAGTTATATTATTGTCTCGCACATTTTAGTGAATGTATGATTGTAGATCCGCAAAATAAGTTCCCTGTTGACATGCAGTAGAAGGAGAATGATCACTGTTTGCGTATTCCCTGCATGTTGTAAAAGGGAACTAAAAAAGGCAGGAGTGACGGAGTGAAAATGCCCTCTTTTGTATCAGCCTTAGAAATTGTTGATCCCACCTCCCAGCGTCTGTGTTGTTAGAGTTCGTGTGCCAAAACTTGGAGATTGTTCATATTTCCAACATTTTCTCGACGGTTATTGGTGAAGTAAGACAAAACTGCGACTCTACATTCTCCCCGTGGCACTTCTTCGTGTTAGCATCATATTATAGCATTAATCTCTTGTTACAGCTCAGCATTCAAGATGGAGGAATGACAGTTATAGGCAAATTGAAGTGAACGGAGTGTAGTAAGTCTCATGGCGCAGGAGGGTGGGGGGAGCACCTGAGTCTCATGCTAATTTGTTTGTTCCCGAGGAGATGAGACAGCTTGTTCATGAGACTTAAGGAGTAGGATGGTGATGATGATGATGATAACGCTCTAAGGATCCTAGAGCTCACGCTCACCTGAATAAAATCGTCTGGCGTTAGCTGGAATAGAGTACTAGAGTTGTCCATGCCATGAGAGGGTTATTTACTTATCGATAAGGCGTGGAAAGCTAAGAAAAAGTGTGCACAGAAGCAATGGTGACAGGAGCATGAGGAGGGAAAAACCGAGAAAGAGGCTGAAGAAGAAAGTGGGACAAAATAAGAGGGTTAGATTGGTGGGAGTGGTGATGGAGAGGCTTTGTGTGTGTGTGTGTGTGTGTGTGTGTGTGTGTGTGACGGAGAGGTTGAAACTTCTTCTTCTGCCTCGCTTTTTCCTTCATATTATCCTGGTATTTATCACTCGTCAGGTCCTCATATTCTCTTCTTCCGCTTCATCCTAGTGTTTTACCTCTAGCCTTTTGTGCCGTATTTTCCACCTCCAACGTCAATTTGTTTACTTCCCGTTTTTCTTCTTCGTTTTCTTTTATCTCCCCATCACCACCTTCATTATTTTCTTCATCACCTTTTGCCCTCACTATACCTGTTTTTGTCAACATTTATTTTTTCGTCCTAATCTCTTATATCCTTTACCCTTTTTTCCCGTATTCATCTGTTGCATTCTGTACTGTACGTTATTTTTTCATAAACTTTTTTTTTTACTCCTAAATTATACCTCCTGTCTGTCCTTTTTTTCTCCTCATCGTCTCTTACTTTCTCTGGTGTACATCTTCTCTTTGTCATCTTATTTTTCCTCCACTACATCTATTTTCTCTCTTATCTTCTCCCACCACATCATCGCCACATTTACCTCCCTCACCTCCCCGTCTCCGAAACCTTACAACGCCTCTGACCTCGTCCCACTGATCTCATACCCAACTCCCCATCCATGTTCGAGACGACTCCTAAAAAATAAGTCACACGGGCGCAGTGATCAATGCTGTTTATATATCTAGTCACTGTATAGTCACTGTTTTGGTTATATATGCTGTCTGTTACCGGGAGATATATTTGTAAAGGATATTCACCAGTTTCCCAGTAAAAATCTCCATGGCGGCTATGTATTGGAAGGAATAATTTGGTTTAGCAGTATATTTCTAGTTTAGGTACAAAATCTTTAGTGCGGTAGTTGTTTATGATAAAAATATGAGCATGCAATCTTTTACACGGATTGGTATAGGAAAGTTTATAAATTCGGCTCCAGAAGATAAAAGTATGAAGAAGCAAGTCTTATACACGACACATGCTTAGGTAGGTTTATAAATATTACCCCGGACGCTGATAGTATAAACAAGCAGTTATTCGACGAGTGCTCAGGAAATTTTATAACTGTGGCCGCAGAAGTCAAATCCCAGAGTTTATCCGAGATGGTCATGATAAAAATCCCTGTAATTTGCTCTTCTGCCATCTAGTAATTACCACTCTCTTCCACCAACCCAAATCGCTTTCCCTCATGTACTTTTCCACCGAGTCCTTCCGCCTCATTCTTGGTCATCCTCTCTTTATTTTCCCATCATCTTGACTTAAGTACTTTTTTTTTCCTCCTTCAGTCTGTTGCTTTTTATTTATTTATTCATTTTTCAGTCCCTGGACGATTTTGTTCGGTTAAAGATAAACGTCGTGTGGTGAAGGAAATTGTTGAAGAATGTATGTAACTTTTTCAGCTCGTAAGGGGAATAAGCTTGCCTGTTAACAACATCATCATCAATAACAGCAAAACAACAACAAAAACAACAACAATAATAATAATAATAATAATGATAATAATAATAACAAGCCTGTTGGCGATGATGGCCAGCTATAAGCGGACCAAGCTTTGTCAACGACTGGAAGTGATTTCGGTGTAAAAAATCACTCCTTTATGGCGGTACCGAAGTACAACATCCCACCCCAGACTCATGTCTCAGGGTCAGTAACCTTCGGATCCTTAGCATTTCACGCGAACCTAGTCTTGATTTTATTGATTTTAGTTGAAGTGCATTTGATGACTTTTGAACCCTGGCCTAGTGGATATAGGTCATGTATGTATGAAGCACTTGTAGTACTCATTAACGTCTATAAGCATGCAAAGTTTCATTCGAGAGCTAGGGAACTTGAAATTCGCAGAATGGTCCACCAGATGTACAATTTCTAGAATGCACTGCCAGCGACTGGAAGTGAGGTTCGACACTAAATGTCATTTTTGTATGGAGGTAGTCCAGTGCAACAGTCCGTCCAAGAATAAGGACCCTGGTGTAATAATCTTTGGAACCTTAGCATTTTGCGAGAGTATAGTTGTGATTTTAGCTGTTTTCACCGTGTTCGCATTTGATGACCCCTGACCCCTGACCTGGCCAATGTAGCACATAGGCGTACGGTAGAAAGTTGTAGCTTATAGTCAGTGCCTATAAGCTTGCAAACTTTCATTCATTTCCATCGGCCCGCTGGGGAACAAGGTGAGCATTTTTGAAAACCGGTACTGGTTGCTAGGGACGTTGAGGCCAATATTTGCAGGGATGCCACTCGAAAACTAGAGGAGAGAGGGGAAAATGAATGGCATACTTCCAATAGGGAATGACCTCAAGATTACGCCTAAATAAGTCAGAGCTTTCTGCGCCCACTGATAATGTTTCTACAGTTCAAAACGTGAAAAGTACGAAAAAAGCAGTTTTTCGGCCGTTGCTATGCAAGGAGTAATTTCCTAGCAACCAAACCTTGCGGACACAACTAGGTCTTATGCTGGTCATTGTGTCCAAAGTTTGTCAGAATCGGCTAATTCTGGAGGGTAGAAGTGCCTGCCACAATTAGACAAGAAAGAAAGACCAAAAGAAAGAAACCAAACAAGAAAACGCGACTAACAATAAGGGTAGCATGAGTTTTTTTTTTTTTTCTTTCTTTTTTTTAAGCTGGCCAAAAGACCACCGCCTATCCTCAGATACTCTTCCACCTAAGCCTTCCTCCTCGTTCTTGGTCTTCCTGTGCCCATTCACATAATTATCATCTTTGCCTCTGTACGTTTTCTTTAATGCTTCCAGCATACTGACACCACCCCAGTACATTTCTAATAGTGAAGAGGTAGTCTTTTCTTTATAAAAACATTCCTTGGAAGCTGAATGAAATCGTCTGACTTTAGCAATAAGGAAAAAAAGCAATTGTAATTCACCGAGTCGGTCAGAATCACTTGATGGTCGTGATCGTCAGCTTTTACCCTCCCGGAAGAGAGCTGAGAGCTCATATAGTCCGATCTAAGGGCAAGGCTGTGACCTGCACACACACACACACCCGTCCCCTTGATCGAGGGGGACAGTAACCGCCCACTTCGTCAGTGAAACTTTTCGCAGCCTGAGCGAGGCGCGAACTCCCGTCTGCCAGATGGCAAGCGAGAACGCTACCGAGCTAGCGAGCGGTGTGCTATAGGGGTTGTGAAGAAAATGTATTCCTATTCCAATACAAAATGTATCCCCTGAGATGAATAATATTATTTGGCAGGAGGATTTTAAAAATCTATCGTACGAGGACTCAGACAAGTATAAATGTTTCTCGTGATTTCGTTGATCTGTCTAGTTATCTGGCTGTCTGTAGTCAGACGCCATACTCCCGTTAAGGGGTGGCGGTTTATCTTTAAGTTAGTTGTTTTACGGGGAGGGGCTCATTCCCATACGAGTTCCCTAAGTGTCAACAGGTGGGTTGGCGGAGGGTTAATGCCCCTCCCGGTAAAACAAGCAACTCAAACGCCCACCCCTTCTGGATTATGGCGTCTGGCCGTAGATAGATAGGTGGATAGATTTATTTTTATTACAAGTAATCATTGGTCTGTTGAAAACAGGGAAAGCGTACGCCCCCCACACCCCCAACATCTGTTGCTGAGAACAAAAAATCATTTTTAACGTTTGTGCGTCAATGCAGGACGTTATATTTTTACAGCAAAACTCTGAGTTTATCCTAAAATGTTTCGTTTTCTTCGAAGTATCATTTGAAGAAAACGTTTTCATTTAAGAGTTTTATAAATAACTCTGGTATAAAGTTATTAATTACGTTATGTATGAAATATAATTGTGTGTGAATATTCAGTAGTCAGTTGGGGCGTACACCGTCACCAACCCTTCAGTGTTCAAGACTGTGGTGCTTTGTTTCGAATCCCGTCACCTTACAAGATGCAGTATAGTACTGTTACAATTCTTTATATTTATTATTTTATACTATGAGTATGGGTGTCATGAGCCCAGGAAGTATGCAGGGAAGATGAGATTTGGGAGAAAATACAAATGTAAGAATCTGTGAGGAAGAGAGAATTGGGTAAAGGAGAGGCCGGTGTCGAGTACTGTGGCAACGCTTTGGTGACGCCGTTGTCGAAACCACAGCCTTCCTCCTACTACGAACTCCTCCCGTCGCCGCACCCTCCCCTCTCCTTCCTTTTCCTCTACTTTAGCCTCGCCGCCCTTCCACGCCCCTCTCCCCTACTCCCTTCCACTATCCCAGACTCTTATCCTACCCTCCTATCTAATTCCTCCACCCTCCCACAGCCCTTCTCTCCTCTCCACCTTCATGCACCAATCCCCTCCAGTCTAACCCCTCCACCATTCCATTCCCCTCCACTCTAACCCCTTTACCCTTCCTCTTCCCTCCACTCTGCCCTTTACTTCCCTCCATTCTTACCCTTCACTTCCTACATCCCTCCCATCCTGTCCACACTAACCCCTCCACTTTCCCACACCCCTCTCCTCCCCCCTCTCTCCTTCTACGCCCTCCTCCCTCCTTAATATCACCCTGCTCTATGTTACACACCCTCGTCTTTGCTTACTACCCTCTCAGTTCCACCACCTTTCATGTTTCACCGCTTCAGAACCACATTTTCATGATCCGTCAACTTCACTTCCTTTCATTTCCATCCTCACAGTTTCACCACGTTTCATGTTTCACTTTTTCAGCCTAACATAATTGTATTCCTCCATTTCAGCTCCACCTCTCAATTCCATTTTTTTTTTTTTAGACCGAGGATGAGGTGGAGGGATGGAGTTGGGAGGTATATGAGGGAGGGGGGGGTGAGTTGGGGGGAGGGTAGTCAAATGGTGGGTGACAGCGACTTGGAGGCGTTTTGTCGGCGGCCACCCTTTGCGGGATTAGGGCGTCGGGCTATAGATAGATAGATAGATAGATAGTATTCATCACTTTCATAGCCATTTTCAATCCCGTATTTCACTTTCTGAATTTAATGCCACAGCATCCAATAAGTCTCGTCCATCTTTACTGCCACACATTTCATTCTTTCATCCAATGTTAATCCGATCGTTTCATTTGCCTTTTTCCCGTTTTTTTGTGCATTATTCTTGTGGCTTTCATCTTTCATTCGTCAATCCTTAATTCCTGTTCTGTTCTCTGCCATTCAGTGTTCACACGCTAATATAATTCCCACAGTTTTTGGTTTGTGTTGTTGCTTTACTGAAAGCGGCGATGAGAAATAGGGAGGTGAGTATGGAAGTTAAGAAGTCACTGCATGATAGTATTGTGATCCCTACCCTTACGTATGGATTCGAGGCGTGGACCTTGCTAGAGGGGAACAAGTCAAGAGTGAGAGCAGTGGAAACGAGTTACTTGAGAGGAGCATGTGGAGTGACATGGAGGGACAGGTTGACGATTGAAAAGTGAAAGAACGTTGTGGGATGGATGTGGATGTGATTGAGAAAATTAGGAGAAATATAATGAGGTGGTTTGGACATGTGGAGAGAATGAAGTGAGTTGGGGGTAGGACAGTCAAATGGTGGGTGACAGTGATTTGGAGGCGTTTTGTTTGCGGCCACCCTATGCGGGATTAGGGCGTTGGGCAATAGATAGATAGATAGATAGTTTTAACTCCTTCATCTCTCGTGGCTTTATATTTTAATCTTCAGTTTTCAGTCTTCACCCAGTATTCCTCTTTTACTTTCTGTCGTCCAGTTTACACTCTCTCTCTCTCTCTCTCTCTCTCTCTCTCTCATAATTTATTCACTTTCCAATCTTCGTCTTTCCTACTTCGTCCTGTAATCTGTTTCATCATTCTTTACCCTTATCATTCACTGATCTCCCTTTATTCCAATTCGTCTTTGTCTTTTCGCTTTTCCAGTTCTCCTAATCCCTCTTTTCCTGTGAAACTCGTTCTCACACCCTGCCTTAAGAGGATTAGGAGGGGTACAGGACGTAAGGGACGTGGAGAGTGAAGGAGGAAGATTGCTTTTCTGGGGGTGGTGCATGTATTAGCACGTCCACCTGGCAACTAGAAGAACCCTAGTTCGATTATCGGACTGGTAAGACTCTCGGATAAACATTGTTACCATATGGTCTGTCCCTGTTCACTCAGAAGTAGCCGACAGCTGGGGACGAATATAACTTCTGTTGTTGCGTGTTGTATCTAGAGGATAACTGGGACTTAGAAAAAATTAATTGCCCGTTTTAAATATGGAAATGCTTGTGCTAGGGAAATTAGCTACACTAATCTTAATAAGATACAAACTTAACAGTCATGTGCTGTTCATAGTAACAGTTTTATTTATGTACAGAAACTGATTTTATGTTACTGTAGTATAAGAAAATGAGTTAAAGGAACTTACAAATGCACAAAATTAACCCGTACATTAAACTTGGCATTATAACGCGAAATTTTTATAATAATTACAAAAGACTAAGTATATAATTTCTCTTCTTTATATATACTGTACGTCTTTCAAGAAAACAGTTTACACACCGTACTTGAGCACGCTTAGGATGATAATGGATTCATCAAGCTTAATAGTGGTTCACTTTCACCTCCCTTTCCACTATACTGTTTGTCTCTCACAATCTCACTGTCTCTCAGTTTCCCTTCTCGCTGTCCCAGTTTCCCCGCGTACAAGGTCAGATTCCCAAGAGAAGCCGGGGGGGGAGGGGGGGTTACTCATGTATAAAGGCAACATAGGGTGCAGGATGACCATGTACCCTTAACTCCTTCGTTACGATTACATGCTTTATTTATTCATTCAGTTCTTTATTTATTGCTACGTCCAGAAGACTTAATTCGAGGGGAAAAAATATAGCTTTAAAAGGGTTAATGTCTGTATCTAACCTCTCCTGTTCGAAAAGGCGCTCCTACAAGGTATAACATAAGGAAGAATGATCACTGCACATCTAAAACAAAATCGTGATCCATTATATATATATATATATATATATATATATATATATATATATATATATATATATATATATATATATAATCAGTTAATACTTCTCGGTATTATAATTTTGAATTCGTGTACCAAATATATTAAGTAATAAGATTAAATTAATGTAAGTGAAATATAAACTAAAGATACGTTAAAAAGAACTGTCGTTCACAACTTGATAAACTTGATTATGAAATAAATGGAGGGTAATGGCTGTAGAAATTTGTACAATACAAAAATTGTACAATTAGCGAAAAAAAAAAGCTTAAAAAATAGTTAAACTTTGTGCAATCTCCTCGTAAATATTTGCGAGACTACTATAGAAATTCTGAGTAGGCTCTTGCCAAACTTTTTCCATTTCCCCAAACAAGTATTTTTGATTGCACATAATCGGTTTCATCACTACACAAAAATCAGCTTGATCACTGCACAAATCGGATTGATCACTGCTCATTTTGTGATCACTGCACACTTATATCAAACACTGCTCTCCTAACCTGAATCAAATCGTCTGACAATAACGAAAACAAAATTCAAATGATATACTAAAGGAGTTTAGAGTCACGAGACAAACTTCCGGTCGATTCCATGTTGCACCAGAAGAAGATTTGCATATACATAAAGGCACAAGAGACACGGCGAAATTCACACTCTTTCATCTTACCTTCCATGCAAAAAAAAAAAAAAAAAAAAAATCCTAGATGCGACAGGGAACTGGTCATGACTGTAAATCTGCTTCCTGGACTGCATTAGCCTAGCCCAGGACCCTTACACCTCAGAGGGAATAGCATGAGATTGGCTGTTTTTCTTTTCGTTCCTTTCTTTGCTTGTCTGTCTCATTACTGCCTCCTCATATAGTCTCCCATACTGCACCTTCTGTCTATCACTATCTCGCTGTGTGTTCTGCCATCTCTCGCATTCAGTTCTTCGGTTTCATACAATTTCCTGTCTACCTCTCCTTTAGTCTCCATCTGTCTCTCACAATCTCGCTGTTTGTACTGGATTCCCTTACGTCCAGTCTCTCTCAGTCTCACATCATATTCTGTCTGTCTTCATTTCAGCTACTTCACTCGCGGTTTTCTCTCACCGTCCCTTGCCTCTGCCTTGTGTCTCTAAATCCATCTCGAACAGCTTCCTTTGTGTGTGTGTGTGTGTGTGTGTGTGTGTGTGTGTGTGTGTTTATCATGTTTGTCCGTCTCTGTCTTCTGACTGGCAATCTCTCTCTCTCTCTCTCTCTCTCTCTCTCTCTCTCTCTCTCTCTCTCTCTCTCTCTCTCTCTCTCACATCTTCCACCTTGCTTTATCTCCCTCCATCTCTCACCATGCTTCCTATCTGGCCATCGCAGCGTGCCTCTTTACCCATCCCTGTATCTCAGTTGTCACACAGATCAGCAGCCTCTGTAAAACACTTCACCCACCCACTGAGGAACTCCATCTTACGAGGTGTAACACTAAGACGACGGGAGAAGCCTTAAAAAAAAAGACAGAGAGAGAGAGGTAGAGGGAGAGAAAGCTAGGAAGGAAGAAAGAAAGGAAAAAGAAAAATGTGAGGCTAAAAAATATCATACGGCGACTTCTTTTTTTTTTCTTTTCTTTTTTTTCGTTTATTTGGGCTTCTATCAGAGGGTTTTATGGAACTTAGAAATATCAGCTGAAGTGACGGGGTTAATTACATCGCTACAGCAAGAATGAAACTAGAAAACACACACAGAGAGTGCCTCCGCCAGAACCAATAAAATTCATGGCATACAGCTGTAATTCGTGTTTCCTACCAGACGAATACCCGTACTTTTACGGTCTCACACAGTCATTTAATTCTATGTTCTGAGACTGCTCTGTTAAATAATCTCAGAGATCGTATACCTTCGCCAACGCCAATAAAGTTTTAGACTTCTAGCATCAGAGTTCACCTCAAAATTTAATAAACTCTTCCACGACCCACTTTCCACTTGTTCACCAGATTTCATTGGGGTCCATTAACTTTTTGAGATACCCTGTACACTTTTTAAGATATCTTGTACAAAAACAGACAGAAAGGCACTGACGACTACATAACCTCCCGCAGCTTCCGAGGTAATAAAATCTGCATCATGGACTGAGGTGGTTAAAGAGTAATGGACACGGAAAAGAAAGTAGGAACAGGGCTTAAAAAATGGAAAGAATTGGAGAAAGGAGAAGGAGGGAAATAAGCGAAAGGGAAAAACTGAATAAAGGAATGAAGACTATCATGATGGTAGAATTACAGAATTTGACGGAAAATATTTGGAAAAATTGAAGAAAACAGAAGCTGAAGAAGGGAGAAAGAAAGAAAGGAAAACAGAGAAAGCGAAATTAATAAGACGAAGGGAAGGAAAGGGTACTCAGACGGAAAAAAAATGTGAAAAAGAAAGAGAGCAGTGAATTAAGAGAAGTAATGAAGGGGAGAAAAACCGATAAGGAGATATAAGATATACACAAGGATGACAGATAAGATGAGAAAGAAACAAAATGGGGGGAAATGAAACATGAAAGATACGAAAGGAGAAGAATTAGGGAAAAAATGAGTCGAAAAAAGAAGAAAAACAAGGAGGAAAGAAAGCGGAAAAGAAAAGAAAGAAGATGAAATGGAGAAGCGTAAAGATGAGTAATATAAGGAAGGAGAGTAAATGTACGAGTAGAAGACAAGGAGAGAGAGAGAGAGAAGAACTGCCACATACTCTGCCAGCAAGGTTCAAATTCCCTACATTGTTCCCTGCCTCACCTCTGCCTCACTTCCGCTTGTCGTACCCTACCTGCCTCACCTCTCCTGTGTCACCCCACTATACATACTTCCTCCTGCCTCACCCCTACTGCCTCACCCCTGCCTCATTTCCGCCCTCTCCTCACCCCTCCTGTGTCACCCATCATACTTACCTCCTTTCCTCTCACCCCATTCTCTCTCTCTCTCTCTCTCTCTCTCTCTCTCTCTCTCTCAGATATTGCCATTTTTTTTTATTTATCACTTAATTATAGATAGTCGTGTGTGGATAGTCACATGTGCAGATAATCAGGTGTATGGATAATCAGGTGTGTGGATAAACAGGTGTGGATAACCAGGTGTATGGATAGCCAGGTGTGTGGATATTCAGGTGTGACGGTAATCGGATGTGTGGATAATCAGGTGTGTGGAAAATCAGGTGTGTGGATAATCAGGTGTGTGGATAGTCAGGTGTGTGGAAAATAAGATGTGAAAATAATCAGTTGTGTGGGCAACAAGATGTCGGAATAATTAGGTTTCTAAATCAGTTAAACAAATTAGGCACTCTATACCTTGGTATAAACAGAGGGCGAGTATCTCTCTTGCCTGATGCCGTATCCTGTGAAGGGTGGGTATGACGTAAGAACCATCGAATACTTCTATCCCTACTCTGTAACGATCCTTTTTATCACGACACATCACGCGCCTTCTGTACTCCACTAGATCTACCATAGGCTATTACATACATCTTAGATCTTCCAAGCATCTTTGTCCGTACTCATAACTGACCCCCCCTTCTACAACTTACCACCGTCACTCATGTTGTAATCTGTTGATGATGTGGATGGTATGTGAATATATGTGTAGGAGCATTGGCGGTAATATGCTAGCAACGACCCTTGGAAGTACAGACATAAGAATGAAGTTTGGATACAGGCTCGGTAACTAGCCACAAAATGATACCTTCTAGACAACCACACGTATGCATAATCGTGGCTCAAGCTGAGGCTCTCACTTAATTATTGGTCTATTACGCAATTCAGATTTCTCTTTCCTGGTGTACAACGGGTTGTCATTCTCATAGGGAAAATGGCCATAAAATCTGCCTAACAGAGATGTCTTGTGGTATCTCTGATGCTTCAGGAAACCACACAACTTGTAAAGCGTCCATTAGGTGAACTCTTCTTACCCACACAAGCATGGAACACTAGCTTTCAAAATGTCAGTACTACTGAAATACAGTTGCCTCCACGTACAGCTACAGGCGATTGTGTGTTTGGGGATTTTATGTGGCACTAGTATATTTGTTTGTATTTCTTCGTGACCTCACCAGTACAAGGGAGTAGTTACAAAACAGTAGACTTGAGATATAAACAATTACACTAGTGTCACAGGAGACCAGACCTCCAACACTCTACCCCTCGATGAACTGGTAAATGGAGACTGTAGCACACTCAGTTAAAATTCCTTCTCCTACGACACAACACCCTCCCTCATGATCCTCCCCACATCAACCATTTTGCATATTGATTTCTCAGCACCAGTCACACATGTCCCTGCTCGGTAAAGACTCCTATTTCCGCGACACAAGCCTCCCTCATACAATTATCCTCCCCCTCCCACGCCCACCGCACTGCGTATTACTATCCCGCCAGCACCGCTTCTTTTCCTTATACTTTTCAGCGGCGATGCAGAACCCATAATTAAGGAGACGGAAGAAGACAATTGTTTCTTAATGGCGGGTTGGGTGGGGCTTTTGTCACCCCTCAGCAATGTCCTTAGCACCCTGTATTATATAGGATGTCGAATATTATCTGACATGATAGGCAGTTTTTCTCTCTTTGTATGGTGTGGGAATTGGACCCTTGTTCTTGTTTTTTTTTTCACGTTTCTACTTCTTTCTCATTTCATTTTCATTTTCCCTTTTTCTTTTTTCCTCGTTCATTTCTGACAATGGCATGGTATCCACATTAGCACGGTGAAGGGTTTTATGTGTTTTGTTATGAGGTTCATGCTTATGGCAGGCAAGTTTATTAAGTGAGGAGAGACCTCTTTGAGCTAAGGAAGTAAATATTCTGTATTATGTTAGTATGCAAATTTGAGTAAATATTAAAAACTTATTTTTTTTTTTTTTAATACCAGGGTGAAATATGCAGACTAAATCTCTGTTTAATCTTCTTCTCTCACGTGAATACCGCTTCTGGTGTGTATGAGTAAGTGAATACATAAAACTCTGGACGGAAGGGTAGACAGTCAGAAGATGGAGTGAGAGAATAATCCACAGAGGGACCCAGATACGAGAGAAATTTCTGAGTAATATTTAGGTATCTGTTCTTTTTTTATAATAATTATTTAAAGTGTTTGAGTATTTTTTTTTTTTTACTTTTTTTTTTTGCTACCTATGTTTTAGTACCATCTACTGTCGTATTCATATATTTCTTTCTCTCTCTCTCTTTCTCACACACACACACACACACACACGCACACACACACACACACACACACACACACACACACACACACACACACACACACACACACACACAGTCTCTCACTACACCCCGTCAGCCTCATTATCTCACACATCCCCCCCCCTCTCTCTCTCTCTCTCTCTCTCTCTCTCTCTCTCTCTCTCTCTCTCTCAGCCAGACAGTCGCTGGCCACCCTAAGCAACCAAACTATCGAACTCGTCTCCAACATCATTTCGCCTTCCACCCTGTCCCCTTCTCATTTAACTCTCCCCCAGCCTTTCTCATTATCTCTAACTCGTCCCTCCCTCTCTCACTATCTCTAACTCTATTTTCTCTCTCTCCCGCAGCCATACAGTCGCTGGACACCCTCAACGATCAAATTGTCGAGTTCGTCTTCAGTGGAGCGGGGGACTTCGAGGAGGAGCAAGATGGCGGCTGCCCCAAGCAACGCGAGGCCCTCAAGTCCTCCATGGCGCTTATGAGGAGGCTCCTTCTTGACGCACAGGTGAGAGAGAGAGAGAGAGAGAGAGAGAGAGAGAGAGAGAGAGAAGCATGTCTTAGATTGTATTAACTTTTTTTGAATATATCGATAAACATATAAACAGATAAATAGATAGATAGACGGATAGGCAGATAGACAGATAAATAGAGAGAGAGAGAAAGAGAGAGAGAGAGAGAGGGGGGGAGGGAGAATTGAATCTGACCTCTTAGAGCCATTTAATTGAATCCTCCACTTAACACGTCATCCAGTGAGGGGGCAGTGGCAGAAGAAACCATCACTTGTTTTCAGGAATAGATTTCTTGGAGGGTACGCTGCTTTACCGTGGCGAAGAGCTATACCCTGTTTACTCTAACTTGGCTTAAATTTGACATCTCTGTATCTTGAATGCTGAGTTGTAACACGATATTGACACTAGAATACGATGCTAGTCACGATAAAGTGCTATGCAAAGGACACGGAGTCGTGGTATTGCCTTATTCTGCCACTAAACTACGTGAAATGAGCTGCAAAAGGACGAAAACTAGGGCCAAGTTAAGGTGAAAAGAGTAGAGTCAGGTGCAAGAATAACAGGCAGGTTCACAATTAGGGACAGACGGAAAGCATTCCTCTCGCATCACATTGTCAGAGCCGGGCCTACGACGTACTGGGCCCACATTCCTAAGCCATTGTAACAAGTTCTAGTAAGCCATCGATGCAAGTCCACAGCAGCCACAGAGCAAATCGCCATGGTGATTACGTGTGAGACTCGTACTCCAGAGTCATATTTTCACATCATCATATAAACAGTTTTAATCCGTCCATAATTTCCCCTGAGTATAAATTATGAGTACAGAAAATACACAGCACAATGAAATAACTTACTGTGCATTTTTTTTTTTTTTTAACCAGACTATGATATCACGCCATGATATTTATTCATCGTAGGCTTGCAGACCCTATGTGCATTTCCAAGATATGTTGCAAGTATAAATTTCCAACAGATTTGTTTGTGACTTCAGTAATGTTAAACCAGTATGTTTGTCGTTTGCCAGTGACTTCAGGAATGTTAAATCAGTATGTCTGTCGTTTCCCTGTGACTTCAGTAATGTTAACTCAGCAAGTCTGTAGCGTTTCATTGCTTTACACTTTAACTGGCGTCATTAAGATCAATTTGCTGTAAAATTCAACCATCCAGGCAGAAGATATAATAGCAGATTCGGTCATTACTATACACTTTTAAATCTAACTTGGCCTAAAATTGCAACCTCTCCATCTTGAATTTTGAGTTATAAAAATTAATACGAGAACAAGCTGCAAGTCACGAAGTAGTATGGAAAGGATGTAGAGCCGTAACATTGTCTTTCCTGTCACTAAACTTCGTGAGATAAGTACGAAAGGACGAAAAACGGGGCCAGATGAGTGTAAAAAAAAAAAAAAAAAAAAAAAAAACTATACAACACGACATTCACGAAAAAATGGGCGAAAATCCGATCAAGTTAATGCAAAAGAACTATACAACACGATATTTACGGCGCCCTAAACCTTCAACAGACAAGGGAACAGTTGCTGGGTAAAGTCAACTAGGATAAGGCTGGGTTAGAGCTTTACCCTGACCTGGCAACGTGGGTGACAGATGGAAGAGAGAGAGAGGGGGGGGGGGAATGAAGGTGGGGAGTAAGGAAGAAAAAAAAGAAAAGGAGGACAGTGGGAGAGGAAGGGAACAAGGAAGAGAGAAGAGGGAGAAAGGAGAGAAGGATTCACAAAAAGAAGGATACATGAGCTAGGATGGGAAGTGGTGGAGGGAGGAAGGAAGAGAGCAGGGAGGGAGAGAGAAAGAAAGAAAAAATAAGAAGGGAAAGGGGAGAGGTTGAGAAGGCGTGTGGTGTATGTAGGAAGGGGATTAGGTGAAGGGTGTGTGCATGGGGACAGAGAAAGAGAGAGAGAGAGGGAGAGAGAGAGTGTTAAAAATGTCAGCGTCAGTCATAGTTATATACTGTATAGACAGTTTTCTTTTCGCATCTGTGTAGGAATGTGTTAAAAGAACTGACCAGTGTGTATATCAGAAGTATAATTATCCAGTTCCAACCCATATACCTACCTGTTTTCTATCATCCTGTCCCTCTCTGTCAATCTGTATGTGTGTATGTATGTCTGTTATGCAGTATACTAATGTATATTATGTACATAATATATATATATATATATATATATATATTTATTTGTTGTTTTTCCCTATCAAGCTATCTCTGTCTCAGTCAGTCATTCTATATCTGTCACTGTATCTATGTATCCCCTCTTAGAGTAAATTCCGCAAGATGGTGGAAGACAACAAGCAGCTTGCCTCCCGCATCGACGGTGACCTGCAGACGGCGCACCAGGAGGTGAGCCTACTGCGGCAGGAGCTGGCCGACACCAACCGCCGGATCACGCAGCTGCAGGCCCTCAACCACCACCCCAGTGACGAGGATCAGGGCAAGGAGGAGGCACAGCAGGACCCACCGCCACTGTCACCAGATCCAGCCTCGCCTATCAATGGCTCGAATAAATGTGAGTATTTGTGTGGGTTTGCACGGTCGTATACTTAAAACTTAAATCGCGAAGGGGAGGTATCTGTGGCTGTGTCTGTATCACTCACTGTTAGGTCTGCTGCAAGACCGGGCTTTCTCCTCAGAGGGAAAGTAATTGCCAGATTTAGCCCTTCCCCACGCTGGCGAAGTATGGATCAGGAAAGGACTGTAGGAAGAGTAATGTATGTGCAAATGAATGTGTTGTATTGGTTCTGTTTTGTGTGTGTCAAATTGTATACTACTTCGGCAGTCTTCAATTTTTTTACAATAATTTCTGAAGCACATAATGATAATGGAACGTTCTGGGTTACTCTTTGATTTTGCTGACAGTACTCTTTAATGTTGGAGACAGGTGTTCAAATCTAATAGTTACATGTGTTCTGTAAATGTGTGTAAGAATTTTAGAGCTTGTCATCTCCTTCGCGAGTTAAGTTTTAAGCATATGATTGTCAGTTTCTGACATGAACCTCCGTCACTGTCATGTGCCATAATCTTTTTCTGTTACATTTTGTATATGAGCTAGGGGCCTGTGTTTTCCTTAGTGCGCGTCCATACATGTCCTTGAACATGTTTTGACAACACAGCTGGCAGCATGTTTGGATACATGTATGCAGCAGTGTTTGGACGGTTGTATGCAAACATGTTTCAGTGCAGCGTCGAACTTACTGGCAGCAGAGGCGATGGGATAAGTGTGTCCATACGAGGCAGCTGAGACTTCATCATGATGTTACCAACATGATCTGGACGCTGCTGTTCCGAGCATGTTTGCAGCTTGTTCGTTATTGGTTTGTTTACATGTTGCCGGTACTTGTTCCAGCACACGTGTGGACGCGCACTTACGCGTAAACAGGAGTTGCTGTGCGCTGATAATGTCACCTGCACCATACCACTGTCTACGATCATTACCTGCTTTTTCACCATGTGTGCCTCGTATCTCCTCTGTTCTCCCCCGGTGACTTTACGGTTTATATCTTCATCAGCTTACGAGGAATTCAGACATCTCTTAGCAATTTATTATGCATATTATACAGATATATTTTTGTATGGTATTTTCCTCCTTTCTCAGTTCAGATATTTTACAAAAATAATGTGGAAATATACTGAAGATTAAAACGCACCCTAACCGAGGACAGGACGACTTTGCCCAATTACCTGCTTAGATACTGTTTTTCCACTTCATTGGCAAAGAATAGGAAATATCATATAGTGCGGTGTGTAAGCAGTAGCAGTGATGTTTTGATGTGTTGGTGGACTGATGGAGAAACTAAAACAGTACATTATTCTCTTAAAAGTAGTGAAATTGCAATCTTTCTATCTTGAATGCTGTACTATACGAGATTTACACTAGAATATGATGATAGTCACGAAGAAGTGCTATGGAAAGTGTGTAGAGCTGTGGCATGGTCTTACTGTGCCACTGAGCTGCGAGAAATATGCTGCCTGAAGGACAAAAATCTCCGCCATTTAAAGTACATGAACTATAATCACTACACAAAATCAAATAATACCTTCTTGATACACAGTGATTCAGCCATGTAATGTGGGTGTGCTGTGTGGGTGTGGGTGTGGGTGTGCTGTGTGGGTGTGGGTGTGGATTTACTGTACGTTTGGTCCGTGGGATGTAGGAATAATGGTGTAGATATCGGTGAGGGTGTTGGTGATATGTACAATTCCTTTTGGGTGTGGGTGTATTTGAGTCCCGTGTGGGTGTCAGCGTATGGGTGTGGGTGTATGTTAGGCCCTAGTGGGTGTAGGTGTGGGTGGGGACGGGGTGGATGAGGGCGTGACGGGGCGGGTGTGGGGTGTCGACAGGTTTGTGACGCAGTGACAACTTCGTCCCCCCCCATCTCTCTCTCTCTTGCTAGACACCGTTTATCACTTAATCTGCCCTCTGCTCTTACCTCCCTACTGTGCTCTCCACTTCCATTCTTTCCTGTCCACGCCTCTCCTTAATCGACACTTAACTTCCTCTCCATTCTCCCTCCCCTCCCCTCTCTCTGTCTCTCCCTCTTCATCCATTATCTCTCTTCGTTCATCCCTCTCATACTACATTGTCGCCTCTCTTCCCTCTCCCTCTTGTTCATTGTATCCCTTCTTCCTCCCTCCCTCTCTCTTCTTTCTCCCCCTTTGTGTAGCTTTATTCTATTGTTTCTTAACTTCCATACTTTTCTGCCTTTCTTCTACCATTTCTCGGATCTGCCTATCCTTCCTCTTCCTCTACATTTCACTTTCTCTTTTTTCCTCTCCTTGCACTTCTCCTCTCCTTTTACTTCTGTTTTCCACTCCTTTCCTTCTCATGTTCTCCTCTTCTTCTCTTCCTTCTGTGTGAAAGCATTATTATAAAAACCTATGAAGGACTTCAGAAAAAAAGGAGGAAAAACTAATGGAGTGGATTTTACAATCAAGGAGACGGAGGGAGGAGGGAGGGAGGGAGGGAATGCAGGAGAAACGGGGAGGGAGAGAGGGAGGGAAGGGAGGGAGGGAGGGAGGGAGGGAGGGAGAGAATGCAGAAGAAGAAGAAGAAGCACTGGGGAAGGTAGAAAAGAGGAAGGCATGTGAGAAAAGGGTCGAAAGAAAGAGACAGGAAGATAGAAAAATATGTGAAGTGATTAGAAAGCGAACGAAAGTGTGTGTGTGTGTGTGTGTGTGTGTGTGTGTGTGTGTGAGAGAGAGAGAGAGAGAGAGGTCATGTTAGGTAATGGGAGGTGAGGTGAGTTCAAAGTGGCGCCATCAAGTTTAACCCTTTTAACCCAGGGTATATTTTTTTATCAGTCACTCTGCCAGTCGATAACTCAACTTAGAAAGACCCTTTGAACTTGAGGGTTAGATAAAGCTTTCATTAACCTCTTTATTACTGAGAGTTCTTCCTAAGTTGAGTACAGTCTTCTGGAGGCAGCGGGAATTAAGCTTAAAAATCTTATAGTACTCTTAGTGCAGTGCTTAGTACGATCAAGATTTTTATTTATTTTATTCATGTTACTGCCTGACTTTTTTTTTTTTTTTTTTTTACTTATAGAGACCTCTTATTTTGATGGAGTTAGTTGCAGTCTTTGTTACTCGTACCCATTTGATTACAATTGTCCTTTATTATTAAATCCTTCGAGGTAATGACTTCATTTATTTAAGAAATCATACTGAAGAGGTTGAAGGACATTTGTTTTTAGGGTAAAATCTGTGTAGTTTAAAAGGGTAGATAATTTTTTGGTTCTTGTCATGGTTGTTTAGCTGTTGTACAAAGGAGTACAAAGGAAGGCAAACAGCAACAGACTTTATAGTCATTTTGAAGCTGTTTGTTAGACACTATACTGTACTTGTTTGTGTTGGTGACAGGTGGACGCTTGTTGTGGTATTGATGGTTGGTTGTAGAGGTGGCAGTCGTGGTAGCGGCGGAAGTGGCTGTGGTTGGCAGGGACTAATATGTGTGGTAGCAATAGCAGTGGTGGTTGTAGGGACGAGTGTGATGGTGGCAGGAACGGTTGCAGGGTGGAAGTAGGGACAGATGTGGTTGTTAAGGGAACAGCTGAGGTGGTGGCAGGAACAGCCGAGGTGGTAGTGGGAACAACTAAGGTGTTGGCAGGAGCGGCTGTGGTAGTGCAGAGTGTATGGTGGTGGCAGGATATATTGTGGCGGCGGCAGGATTGGAAGTTGTGGTGTTGTGGCGCTGTGATGGTGGGTGCTGGGGACATCTGCGTTGGCAACACAAGTCGTCACTGATGGCATAGTGGGGACAGGCATGAGGGAAGAAGTGATGTCAGAGATGGGCGTAGTTGTGGAAGTCCTATATGTGATGATGGCAGTCACCAGTGTGGCTATTGCAAGAAGGTGGTAGTAGTAATGACAGATGGATGTTGCTATGGTATCCAGATGTGATGGTGGATGAATGGAATGTTATTGAGGCAGTATTTTATGAGATGGGTGTTGGAGGTGAAGTCAGGAAGGAGGGTGGTGATAATGACAGTGATGTGTGTGATGGCAGGAAGGAGGATGGTTGTAATGACAGTGATGTGTGTTATGGCAGTGTTGTGACATGGTGATGACTGGAAGAAGGGTGGTGGTGGCAGTGATGGTAATGACAGTGATTTGTGTTGTGGCACTGTGATAGCAGTAAGATGGATGGTAGTAATGATTGATGAGTTTTGTTTTATCAGTACTGTAAATGATAGTTGGCAGTAGCGGTGGTGGTGGTGGCAGTGAAGGAAGATGGCAGCACAAGTCGTCTTTAGCGGTGTACAGTAGTTACGAAATATTGTCTCGATGGCATTAAAGAGAGTGGAAATTATGGTAGTGGGTGTCATGGCAGTGCTGTGATCATGGCGGTTGTCAGTGGAGGTGGTGATGGAGGCAGTGAAAGTGGGAGCACAAGTCATTTCAGTTGGTGTAGTGGTTGGATGAAATACTTCAGCCATATTATTAAGGAAGTTGTTAGTAATGGCAGTGGGTGTTGTGGCAGTGCTGAGATGATGACAGTGGATGTTATGGCAGTGCTGAGATGGTGGGTGGCAGTGATGGTGACAGTGAAGGAAGGTGGCAGCACAAGTCGTCTCAGGTGGCGTGGGGCTCTTACACGGCTGGCTGCCGCGCCCTTGTGTCTGCCCACCAGCCCGAAACGCCTCTTGTCTTGGCATAAACATGATACGGGGATGACGCTCTCGGTGCCGCCTCGCTAACACCCGCTCAGTTGCTCATTTGACTCCCACATGTAAACACTGGCCAGGTGAATTCGACCTTAAAGATGTTTCCGTGTAGGCTGGGATATTTGCTCACAGCTTCACGATACTGATAAGTAGACTTTCCATTAAGAAATATTTCTAAGGCTTTATTTTGCTGTGAGTATTTTTTTTATATATATTATCTGCAAGGGTGGATAAAGAGAAAAAGAACTGGAGTGTGCAGGCGTGCCGAAACACAATGTCCCCGAATCGATAAAATGCCGATCGTCCGTGATGGAGTGGAAGGGTCTCTGGACGTACGTTGGTCACCTCATCCCTGGGTCCGCCAGGACGGACAACGACGTGGAAGATGAGGAGTTTCTGGACGTCCCTGAGGTGATGGAGCCGAGGAGGAGAAGGCGGGGGAGGGCAAGAGGAAGGAAGATGGGATTTGAGGAAGAGGGAAGAGGTGCGGCGTCTGTCGGAGGGGGACCAGAGGGCTCATGTCCCCAGAGATCCGTAACAGAGACAGAAGGACGAGGCTTTCCCCACCCACACAGCGACAGTGAAAGCGACAGCAACAGCGAGAATCCTGAAGAACGGGAGGAGATGCAGGTGGGTGATGATGATGATGATGATGATGATGATGGGGACAATGAAGATAGTGAGGAAAACGAAGAAAATCCCGACGTAGAAGAGGTGGATGAAGAGGAAGGGGAAGTTAGTGATGAAGAGGTTGTAAATGAAGACAGGGATAATATAGACGAGGCTCCCCCAAGCTCCTCGAGCTTGAGTGAAGAGGAGGGGGAAGAAGAAGAGCTGGTCGATACGGAAGTGGAAGACAACACAATGGGAGAGGGACAAGAGCGAAATGAAGAGGTAAGAGAGACAGGGGAGAATGAGGAAGAATCTGGTATGGAAAAACAAGGGCACCCAACTGAAGGTACAAGAAGTGAAATATGCAGTGATATAAATCTGAGCATTGGGGATGATGGAGAAATGGAAAGTTTTAATAAAGACGTAAGTGATGGGGCGAGCTCAGACAAAGGAGCAATGAAAGACTCGTTAGAAGGAAGATGTGGGGAAAACAAAGATGGTGATGGTGGGACAGGAACAAGTGGCGAAACTGAAGATATAAAAGATTTTGCAGAGAGAAAAGACGATGGAGAGGTTAAGAATGATGATATGTGTGGTAAATGTGATGACAGCACAGCAAAAAGAGAGAAATCAGAGAGAAATGGAACAGATACAGCTGATGATAAGGCAGGTGAAGAGGACAGTAGGAACATCACGAGTGGCATAGATGGGGCAGATTTGACCGAACGTGATGATGGGGACAGTGAAGAGGGAGAGACGGGAGAGGAAAGCGATGAAAATGGGACGGAAGAGAAGAGTGATAGAAATGAAACGAGCAGCGAAGAAGATAAATGTGAAGTCGAGAATAGTGACAGCGAAATAAACACTGATGAACAAGAAAGAAAAGCACAAGGCAGAATAGGAGCAGAAGGGATAAGCATAGAGAATTGTGAAGAATCAGACTTTGGAGAGAAAGTGAAAAGTGAAAATAACAAATGCAGTGAAGGGACGGATGTTGATAAGAAAGAATATGTTGAGGAGGACGGCACAGAAGAGAGGAAAGAGAGAGCATCTGACGAAAAGGGAAAGAGAGAAAAGTTACAGGTAATAGAGAAAGAATCGATAAGCCATCATTTGGAACCCAACGAAACTAAGTACGAAAACAGAGAAGAAAAAGATGGGGATGAAGGCACATATGGCTCAAAAAATAAGTTGATGATTGACGATAACGTAATAGAAACAGGCAAAGAAAATGTTAAACTGGAAATTGATGAGCCCAAAAGTGGAGAGGAAGTGAAGAAAGAAAATAAAAATTACGAAAATATACAAGTTGATGTCGAGGAAGAAAGAACTGGAAACAGAGAAGACTGCCATAATCATGATGATATGAGGCAAAGTAATGAATGCAGTAACTGTGGAACAAAGGAAGTATATGAAAGGTCCCCAGCAGGCAATGAAAGTGAAGATGAAAAAGAGAAGAATGACGTAGAGAGCAAAGACAGTAAAATAGAAGAACACAGACAGGCCGAAAACGAAAGCTTAGGTGCAGAAAACAGAGGATATAACGAAGACAGACAAATGAATACCAAGAAAACTGGTGTTGACGTAAATGCGAAAGACAGCAAACAGAAGGAAGAGGTTATTGAGGATATAAGAATCGATCAGAATAAAAGTGAAGAACACCAAGTTCAGAAAGAAGAGGAGGAGGCAGAAGATAACTATGAGAGGAAGATAGAGAGCAGTGGCGATGCAAAAGCCGTAAAAGATTATGATAATGATAAAGAAGAAGACGAGGAGAAGAGAAGTAGAAATGAACAGGAAGAAAATACAGGCGATAACCATGAAGATAAAGAAAAGAATGACAGAGAAATTAAAGATAAAACAGATGATACGATGGAACACAAAGCTCAGGATAAAAATGGAAATTCGAAAGACAGCAACAATGAAGGTGGGGATGGTGATTTGAAGAACGATGGCAGGAAAATGGACGATAGTAGACCCGGAGACATGAGAAGAACATTAGACAACAATAACGATGACGAAGAGAATGTTGTAACTGAAGACGAGAAGGACATGGACGAAAATAATCACGGAGACGAGAATATAAATAAGGACAGTAATAATGAAGAGGATGATAAACCGAAAGGCAGGAAGAAAATAGAAGATAACATTGAGACTACGAACGCTGAAGGAAATATAAAAGCCAAGAAAAACAAAGATAAGGAGAGTCTTGCAGAGAAAGACAAGAAGATAACAGACGACACGGATGAGAATACAAGCGACGAAGGAAGCACAAAAGCCAGGAATAACGAAGACGAAGAGATTGTTGCAGAGAAAAACGGGAAGAGAACAAAAGATACTGTTGAGAATTCAAATGACGATGGAATAACGAGAGGCAAACATAACGAGAACGAAGAAGGCGCAACTGGAAAAGACAGGGGGAAAAATGAAGATAAAAACGAGAATGTGGGAAGCGAAGGCAGTGTTGGGGAAGAAGACAGGAAGAAAAATGAAAACAAAGATGAGAGTACGGGTGCAAATGGGACTAGCATGGAAAAGAAGAGATTACCAGAGGAGGACTTAGCCTCAAAAGTGCCTCAGTTTTCCGACGTGGCGAAGCAGATCATGAGGGAGGTGCAGGAAGGGCGCAGCAGGAGGAACAGGCATCTTAGGGACCTACGAAGCATCAGGCCAAGAACCAGAATATTCACCATGAGGAGGTACAGGGAAAGGAGTGTGCCGGTGGGAAGTGGAGGAGCTGGAGAGGAAGAGGATGAGGAAGGGAGGGAGAGAAAAGAGAGTGGAGGACGGGAGAAGAAGGAACAGGAGGAGGAAAGCAAGGAAAGGAATGCAGAAGAAGAAGAGAATGGAAAAAGCGACAGGAAAGAACGACGTAGTGAAGAAAGGGAGAGGAATAAACAGGCAAATGAGTGTGACCAGAGGAACAAACAGGAGTTTGGAGGAGGGATGAAACGACAGGGGGAGGAAGGAAGTGAAAGGAACAGACTGGGAAAGGAAGGTAAAGAAAAGGAAGAAAATAATCAAGGAAATGAGGGAGGAGAGTGGGAAAAACGGGAAATTGAAGGGGAGGTAAAACTGCATGAAGGAAAAGGAAAAAGAAAAGGAAGAAAAGAAAAAAGGAAGACTAAAGAAAAGGAAGAAACTTCGGACATGGAGAATAAATCTGTATCGTCGGAGGAAAAGACTGAAGCAAATACGATTCGGTCGCCCACAAAAAGCTTTGAGGTTGGGGCGTTTGTTTACTCCTCCGTCGAGTTCTACGAAACACTGCAGAAAGCACAGAGGTCGCCCGAGATGGAGGAAGGGGCGGGGAGACAAAAGCTCAGGCACACGAATTTACCTTATGACCCAGGAAAGCAGAGGAGAGTCGCTACTTCCCCCCAGAAGGTAAAGGGAGAGGATTATGCAGAGGATTTTACACCTGAGGGAGCGACCATAGCCCACACCCAGACTGTTGAGGGGGAGTATGCAGCTTTTAGTCAGACACAGGAGAAGTCAAAGAGGGTTTATTTGGAGGGTATGATAGGCAGGAGTGATATGGTTGAAATTTGGCATTCAGATAAGAACCAGGCAGTAGAGAACACGGCCACACCTGAAATTAAACAAGTGGAGTCCTCTGGTGGCGGCCATACGAACCCGTCTATGGTGGTGGGCGGGGAACAGCAACCTGACTCTCGTGATCCTAAAGGGTCGGAGGAGCAGGGAGGAGCAGGAGGAGCGAGGGAGCGACAGTGGAGACAGGTCGCGGGTGGCGTTAAGTCGCGGGTCCACAGCGCTACCACACTACCACCACCACACCACCTTGCCACCACACCTCACCCCACCTCACCCAACGTCGCCACATCCCTCCCCACCACACCTCACTCCACCACATCTCAACTCTTTACACCTCACCCAAGGGAAGTTGTGTTACTCAGTGGTGATGTTGCTAGAGGAAGTGATGTTAACAGTGACGAGAATGAGACAGTGAATAGTGAGGCAGTTTGGTCTGTTAGAAGAAGAGACAAAGGTGGGCCAAGAGGTAGAGAAAGAGAGATAAGGTGCACAGAGGGTTTTGATTCGGTGCCAGCAGAATGTAGTCAGTCTCTCAAGGCCGTGTGTAGTGAGATCCAGAGCTGGTCAGAGAGTCGCACCTCACAGGACGAAGCCACAGCGTTACCACAAGGCCCGGGTAACTGTACTACCGTCTGTCTGGAGGTCCAAGACAACGCTAATAATGAGAACAGAGAGAACGTAACCAAACCTCTTAAGTGGTATGGCGACAGTGATGTTGATGGAGTGAGTGGAGACAGAGAAGGGTCGATGAGATCAGGCAGTGGTGGACAAGGTA
Organism: Coenobita brevimanus; assembly: GCF_032717465.1. Taxonomy (NCBI): domain Eukaryota; kingdom Metazoa; phylum Arthropoda; class Malacostraca; order Decapoda; family Coenobitidae; genus Coenobita; species Coenobita brevimanus. The sequence goes on from NC_137048.1 coordinate 26,674,512, forward strand.
AGGCAGGCCCCACGTCCTCGTCAGAAGATGGGGGTGAGGTGGAGGGGCTGGAGGGGCCGTGGGCAACCCCTCAACTAGCCAGAGTGGTGCAGGAACTGGTGGTGTCTAGGAAGTTCAATATGACGTCAGCACAGGCAAAGGAACGTCAGCAACACATCAGTCGCCTGGATGGGCGACAGAAGGACCGAACCTTAATTTTTGACAGCTCTAAGATCGGTAAGGTGAAGGCGTCGCAGCCTGAGGACCGGCCAGCCACCAGGGTCGGTCAGGGCGAGAATCCCAGGGCGGGGCTAAAGGGGGCTTCGAGGACCACAAGACGAGGCAGCAGTGACAACACATCCCAGATCACTGTCAGAAAGTCATCGCAGCAAGTGAATATTGAAAGTGACAGAGCCGGCACATCAGGAGACAGTCAGAGCCCTGGAGATGAGAGCGACATCTTTAACACTAGCACCGACACTGACAGCACGACCCACAGACACAGAGAGTCCCAGCGACAGTCCTATGGTAGACACACGCTGGAGAGGGTTGGGAGGACTGACGGCAGGAGAGGATCAGGTTCGGCGGGGAGACAGCGAAAAAAATCCATCGGAGACTCCAGCAAGGGCGAGACAGGGCGCATGAGAAGCAACAGTGCTACCAGCAGAGTCCAGCCCTCGCCCAGAATAGAGAGGCTGTGTCGGTCGCCGCAGGTCCGCAAAGGCAGTCTATCTAGGGACACCACCACCAAGTCCACCTCCCCCAGGCACTCCCCAGCAGGCCGCCGTCGTCACCCACACCCCAGAAGCTCACATCAACCGGAGTCTTCTAAACTTGCCGTCGAGATGACAGGAAATTCCTCAAATTCAAGTTCATCCCAAAAAGAACAGTTATCATCGAGCTCCACTACCGTTATTTTATCCACTGAAGGGGTAAATGTGGCAGGTGAAGCTCAGAGTTCATCTGCAATGCCACTTGACGAGGACTTCCAGACTCCTGAAGAAGTGATAAGTGTAAATACCCGTGAAGATAATATAACTGTTTCAAAAAGGAAGGTCGTTAGTGAGTGTGATAAAGAAGAGGAGAAGGAGGGTTGTGAGATTTTAGAAAGCCCCCCAAACAAGACAGAAACAGAGAATAAATCCCAGAGTGATGAAACGAAAGACATAAATAACCCTCAAGAAAGTCCCACATACATCCCTGGAAGTAAACAGACAGACACAGAATCCTCATTGCCTCCCCAGGCTTCACAGCAACAGACAAACGAGGATTCAGTCAGCCAGATTTCTCAACCATTCAGCAACGACCAACCCCAACAACGTACTCTTTACATGGCGGGTAAAACGAGTGGCAAACTGGACTCTGATATCATCCAATTTTTCGAGGCACAGCAATTGAAACCGCGGGAGATATCACGCAATGAGAAGGCAATTCCCGAGCACTTCCGAGGCGTAGGTGATGGAAGAAAGTTGGATGATGATGTGCACAGTTCTGATGATTGTAACGAAGATGGAGAAGAGGCTTGTCAGGAGGAAAGCAGACTTGAGAATACGAAAACTAATGTTGTGTCACCTACGAAAAAGAATGTTACATCCACTTTTGATATAGTTGTAGGGGAGAGAGAGGCGATTGTAGGTAAGGATAGCACAGCAGCAGGAAAACAAAGCAAAACATACAAAACAGATGAGAATGCTGGGAAGAACAACAACATTTTCACAGCTGATGTAAATGTTGGAGCATGTGAGGCGATTATAGTTATGGAAAATACAGCAAAAAATAGACAAAATGAAGAGGACAAAGAAGAGAATTTTAGTATTAAGGAGGTTAATGACACGCACACCGACCCCCTCGAGTGTGGTGACAGCAGCGGTGAAGGGTTAGGAAGGCGTGAAGAGCTGGGTGGAGATGACGAGGCTGACGGAGCACAGTGTAGCGAGGGAGGCACGGCAGGTTGGAGTGCTGTCCCTGCTGTAGGAGAAACAGGGAGTGTGGAGGGAAGTGAGACGGTGACGAAAACTCCAGTCACAAGATACGGAGATGAGAAACAGACGCAGTGTAAGGATAGCAGTGTGAGTGGAGACAACATAGGTGGAGGTGACAAGGTGATGAAAGCTACAGTCACGAGGAGGGGAGATGAGAAGCAGAGGCAATGTGAGGAAGACAGTGTGAGTGGAGACACCATGAGTGGAGGTGAGGCTGGAGGTGAGACGAGGATAAAAACTATAGTCACGAGCGAGGAAGATGAGAAACAGCGATGTTGTGAAGGAAACGCTGTGATTGAAGAAAACAAAAATATTATAACTTCTGGAGGAGAGGCTGAAAGTGAGACGATGATGAATGTTATATTCTCAAGCGAGAGAGATCAGAAACAGAGGCAGTGTGAGGAAAACAGTGCGATTGGTGAAAGAGATAGTGTTATGCCGAGTAAAGATGATGGAGGCGAGACAGTGACAGTAACAAGTGAAGATCAGAAACAGACACGATTTGAGGATGAAGGTGTGAAAGCGAGTGAGGCAAGCATCGTCAGTGGTAGCGGCGGTGGGGGAGGGAGGGAGGCGAGGGATGTTGTGGGAAAATGTGACACCAGTCGCCAGGTAGTGAAAGGAGACAGGGATGAGAATGAGAAGGAGGCGAAGAAGAATGCTTTTGTTGCGGAGGTGGACGATGAAACCCCAGGAACCACAAAACCAGCCAAAGCAAGATTCGTAGAAGAAAATGGAACCGCGAAACCAGCAGAGACAAAAACCCTAGAGGGAAATATGATTGACAAGAGAGACGAGATGATCGCTCGCTTCAAACAGGATGACGGCATGATGATTGAGAAGATACGCTCACGAAAGGGCGCGACAACGGAGAGAAGCAAACCTGACGTGATGGCCAGACTGAGTGAGCAGGCGAAGGAGGAGATCTGCTCTGTTTTACGAAAGTCAGTTGCTGGGGAGAAACCTGGTATTGTGGAGGCAAAGGGAGAGAGAGTGCTGCAGACAAATGAAGTTGACGAGGCAGCAGTGACAGATAGTGTAAACGAGGGTCAACTGAAGGAAAAATGTGACTCTGAAGTTGCCAGCGGTCCATTGCGAGAGGGAGTTCTAAATGTGACTGCTTCTGATTTCGTGATGGATGAGACGAGGGTGACGGATGCTGGGAAAAATAAAACCCAGGATGAGGGTAGGACACCAGAGGGGATGGGGACTTGTGGGTCAGCCGTGCAAGACGATCCTACAGCTAAGGTTGCCAGTGCGTCCCTCAGCAAGAGCCCTGGGCAACTGGGCACAATACCTTCACCCCCTCCTCCCCCTCCTCCTCCTCCTCTCCCTCTCCTCCTCCCCCTCCCTGGCTTCTCCTCATATCACTCCGTTTCTCCTCCCCCCATCGTCCCTCCCAACTCACCTGACATAAATATCACTGAATCGACCAGTAACCCTATGAAAGCCGATACAATCACTCCCGCCGATGCCACAGATACTAGCAACCAGGATGTAACTTCAAAAATAAAGGAAAATACAAGTCGGGTATATTCAGTGGTGAGGGTATCGGAGAAGAAAGATTATAAAAAAGTCAATAGAGACTCGATCACATTTCAGCTAACGTTGGTCAGAAGTGGTCAGGGTCAAGCTGGTGGAATGACTCAAGTACTTAGTGACGGTAATACTTCCATGATTGCTAAAACTCCTGAAAGGAACATGAAAAATAATGAAAGTATATCTGAGGCTAATAACCAAATTTCAACCGTCGGTAGTGAAGATAAAGGAAAGGATAGAGGAACGTTTTTAGAGACCTGTGTTGACGATTTGGTGGGTCAGAGTTCCACCAAAGGCAATGGTAATGCCAGCATGAAGGAATTAGCGAGTGAAACTGATGAGATACGACAAGAACACGGTAGCAACATCGCCACTGGAAGTCCACCTAGTGAAAGTGAGAAAGGAGGAGCAGGAGAGGGAGAAGTATCAGGAGGTCAAGGTACACGCAGATTGGTAAGAGGAGGCCATCGGCGGCTCACTAAAACTATTTCAGAGGGCAGTTTCAGCATGGTCCAGAACAGCGATACAGGAACCCCACAAAAGCTGGCCAAACCCCCTCACCCGCCTTCCTTGGAGAGAAGCCGAACTGAGAGTGAATTCAGCCCCGAGAAGTTGGTGTCAGCCGCGTCAGGAGGTACTAAGGTGTCAACAGTGAGTGAAATTTTTGCACGTGGTGTGTGTGGCCGCCTGAAAGCGAAGAGCCGCAGTGTGGAAAACATTCGCCTCTCCAGTCTCAGCTGTGTTGAGTTCCCCAACTCAGCCGACGCCCCCACCCCGCCACCCTCTGCTCCACCCATATCCTCGTGCAGGATTGTGGGTGTCCTCAGGAAAAAGGATTCCAGGGAAGATGTCCTTGATTTAATGACCGCACCTGCATTAGAGAGCCACCAAGTTGTCGACACAGAAGCAGCTTGCATCAGTCTCCCGTTGGCAGTGGAGAGTAAGCTGAACCTCAGTAAAGAACACAGTAAAAGTACAACAAATACACCAGTAACTGATTGTGCAAAGCCAACCGTGATGGAACAAAGTCAGCCAAACCCAATATTAGTTCAGCAAGAACAGACACAATCAGCAGCAGTGACTGAGGAGCAACCATTGTCTGTAGATAGTCAGCAGATGTTGCTTGTAAAAGAATCTCGCACAGAGCAGCCACAGGTACCAGCAGTTCAGTCAGGAAATCTTAATGAGACCAGTGATAGAGAAAGAAAACTTGCAGGTAATCATGATGCTCGTCCAGCGAAGCTGTCTCTTCCTAGCGCTGGCCTGAACAACGACCCCATCTATGAAAACGTGGGCGAGGCACTTCAGCACCAGCAGAAGACATCAGAGGCTGGGGACCACACGCCCACCTCACCAAAGCCCAGGTCACTCATAGCAAAAGCAATTCACATTTATGAAAATTTACCGATTACAGCTACTAAAGGTGATGTGGAAGGTCCGGTGAAGGCAGTGCAACACGACAAGGAGCACAGTGAGGACAAGAAGCCACCTCAGTCCCCTGGTCTGAGCAGCTGGCCAGCCACACCACCATTGCCGGAAGTTTCTTCACCCCAGCGACGTTCAGCATTCGAGAAAACGTCCCTCAGGAGGAAGCAGCAGCCTGAATCAGAGAGCAGAGCAGAGAAGCAAAAATCGAATTATATGAAGCAGAGGACAGCCAGAGTTAGTATTTTAAAGAAACAAAAATCAGACATCACAGGTGTGAGGCTACAGAAGCTCCAGTATTTCGACAATGAACTTCCAGGTGAGCTACGGCGATCATACTCAGTGAGTGGCAATGTCCAGAGGAAAGGCGGGCTGAAGGTCGAGGATGACCGAAGCCCAGACAGCCCTGAATGTGATATAGGTATGAGGGAAGGAGAAGTGAGTAGATCAGAGCTGAGTGAACTAGAAGGGCGGTGTCAAAGCTCCATCAGTGCGGGCAGCAGCAGCAGCAGAAGTAGTGCTATTGACAGGATCCTTCAAACTTGTGCCCCCTGCATCTCCAGCAACACTACCAGCTCCACGCTCGACCTGTCCTCCTCCTACCCAGCCCACTCCACTCCCCGTCAACCACACACCAAAAAAGACCCCAGCCTGGATGAGGATGAGGCTGGACCGTCCTCTAGCTATGCGAGATCCATCCCTCGCCGCCGCAACCAGCGAGCCAAACGTCAGTATAAGTCATCCTACTCCTCCCCAGACGTCACAGCTCTAGTTGGTGGAAAAACTTCTTCCATAGGGGCAATAAACCCAACAGGAACATCGATCACTGAGTCTGTCACACCCTCGCCACTTACTTCAGATAAATCAGCTTCTAATTCTAAAACAGGCAAGGAGACAGAATCTCAGAGAAATAACAATGAACAGGTGCTTGGAAGCAATATGACTTCAGTTCCCAGCACCTGTGACAGTTTGGAGGGGACAGACCATAGTACTAGTGAGCAGGGAGGTGGTGAGAATAGCTATGTGAGCTTTGAGAAGGACTGCCTCACCCCTACACCAGAGCAAGGCACCAGCGCTGACGACACAGACTTCTACAGTGAACTTCTGGATACAATTCTTAGTGTGGTTGATGCAGAGGATCCGTCCTCTCCTACACAGGTGGAAACAGAAACCAGTGCATGTGATGCTGAAACGTCACTCTCACAAGCAGTTTCACAGGCTCGAAAGGAGGAAGGGGAAGAAGAGAAACATGGATTAGCCTCTAAAGGTAAAGGGGATCAACACACAGTGTCAGAAGTAAATGAACATGGGAGAATCTCTGAGGATAAGGGAAATAAGCAAGCAGTGACAAAAGTAAAAAAACCTGGGAGAGTTATAGAGGGTAAGGTGAAGGCTCAGTCAGTGAAGGGGTACACTGATCGTCCAAGTGACTCAGACTCCACCACCAGCGTCGATTCAGAGCTGGCAGAGGTAAGGCGGAGGATCACTGAGAGGTTCCCCCCCGTGCCACGTGCCGATCCTGAGGCCAGCCAGGAGTCTGTGTTGGCGTCCCCTAGTGCTGTGTGCCCCATGCCAGACTGCACTGCATGTCGAGCCTCAAGCAACTCCTCCCAGCCTCTTGTCTTCACCTTTGACACGCCTTCCACTGAGCCTGCACGCGCTGCAAGCCTTCCTTACGTCGACCATACCTGCCAGGGCACCTCACACGATCTCTTCAGCCGGTCGACCAGCCTCCCACATGACCCTGAAGTCTACCACAGCACCCAGGTCGTGTGTCGTGGGGATGAGGAGGACGAGTATTGGAGTGCCGGAGAGGAAACAACGAAAGGTACTCCACTTGTCACTCCACGTCAGGCCCTACCGCGTCTCTCCTCTCCCCAGAACTCCCCACCAGACAGTTCCTCACCCCATGACGCCTCTCCCCAGGCGGACTCAGGCGTTGAAGGGTGCAGAAGTGATGCAGGTGAGAAGAATAAGTGTTGAAGTGCCTGGATCAGTTGAGTATTAGCTTGTTATTTTTCTAATCATTATTCTCTCTCTCTCTCTCTCTCTCTCTCTCTCTCTCTTCTTTTCTTCTGTATCCCCGCTGTTTGCTTTCCTCTGTTCCTTGTACTCTTGTACACCGCTCGTCACCCCTCCCCCTCCGACTCCTCTCTCTTCTTCCTCTCCTCCTCCATCCCCATTCCCTTTTTCGCTCTTCCTCTCATTCCCTTGCCCCTCTTCACTCCTCCCCTTCCCTCCCCTCTTTCTTATTTCTCTCCCTTCCTCCACTTTCCGCTTTTCTTTCCTCCCCTCACTCCTCCTCCGTCGTCCCCACTCCTCCCATCTCCTCCTCCCCTCTTACCCCCTCCCCTCTCCCGTCCATAATCTTGCTACGCCACTCATTGCGTAACAGTTTAAAATTTCAGAAGTTTTGCGTAATCTGATTAGATGCTAATTGGATCCAATCTGCAGTAGCAAAGGTTTTAATTCTCTGTATTGTGGAGTGTGAGAAAAAAGGGTAACGTGAAGGAGATAGAAAAATGAAGTGGAGGTATACATGAGGGAGGGCGGGTTGGAGTGGTGTGATCCAGTACTATGAATAAATGAGATGAAGTCTGGGCGTCGTGCAGTAAATAGATAGACAGAAAGGCAGATAGACATATTAACAAGAAACAGATAGAAAGACAGAAAGTCATAGGTTGAGAGATGGACTTAATTTTCATCCGTTACTTACCATTGCTGAACACCGATAAAGATAGACAGTAATGGAGATTTAATTTTTTAACTCCTAGCAATGCCTTTTTATAATTTCTTCTTGCTACAACAAGGCTATTTTATTTTGGTTGAAAGCCTTATGTAAGTGAAGGGTTAATGATGGCAGTATGAAACCCCTCCAGTCCAAAAAGCGTATTCTGAGCTGAATATAATCGTCTGGAGATTGCAAGGATGGAAATTATAAAGACGGTATCGTAGTGAGAGGTTTCAGGTGGATGAGCCAGTTGGAATGTGTAATATTATGTGAATTGGGAGTATGTAATATTGTGTGTACATAGTTGAGATTTTGTCTACCCAACAGTGCTTAAGATGCCAATGAACCGATGGAGTGTGTGTGTGTGTGTGTGTGTGTGTGTGTGTGTGTGTGTGTGTGTGTGTGAGAGAGAGAGAGAGAGAGAGAAAGCGAGAGAGAAACTCAGTAGCTACTTAAGCCTTGTAGTGGAACTGTGGAACTGTCTTTCCTCAGTCCATCAGATCATCTAGTATTAGCAAGAATAAAATTTTGGACGTGCCTCGCCGACTGAAAGTTTTAATTGAGGTAGATTTTTTCCTGTTCATTGAAAAAAAAAAATCCTATCAGTTCGGTAAAGTCATCTGCCATTCTAATATAATCGTCTGCATCTTAAAATACATAGAGGAGTATGATGTCACTTTCCTTGTGGATTTTTTTTTACCCTCCACCTGACAGTCAGAGGAGGGTGTTGTTATCACTGGGATCAATAGGTGTGCGTCCGTAGAGCTAGGCGGTAAGGTGGCTGACCGGGCGTAGAAATTTCGTTTCCAGGCCAGAACTCAGAAAGTATTCACTATAGAGTCATGAAATTTTACATAGTTATGTGTCGTATAGTGGACTGGTGCCGTTTGATAGATAGAATGCTGTGTGTTAAGTATTTTTTTTTTTTTCCCGGACTAGGACTCAGAAACTGTCACAGGAATATGTATATTAATATGCCTCCTGGTGCCTTTTGGAGGTTAGAATGCCATGAGATATTATAATGTTATGAAATTGCAAAAATACACTAAACTGATTATTTTCATGCATTGTTTCTATTAATTTTTTGCATCTATTACACCTAGGAGGCAGAAATTGTACATGATAAATGGTTATACGAATATCTAATTATGTACGAAATTCCATGACTGTACCTATTACGCAGTCATACAAGAATGGCTGCCTAAATGAGAAAAGCACTAGTCATAATTTCATCAGATCTGCTTATAACATTATTACCATGGATAAACTGCTGACATTTTTAAGCTTCAGTGTCTCTGTGTTATACAGGGGTGACGGGGTGAGGGCCGTTTTGCACATGGTTAGGTGTGCAGGGAGGTGGGGGGGTACGTACTTGGTCAGATGGAGAGTTGCAACAGCGTAATGTTGCTTTTTTTTTTTTTTTTTTTTTTTTTTTTTTTTTTTACAACCAGATAATCATGAAGATCTGAAGATAGGAAAAGACACTTTTATTTATACTTTTACCTGTGACTAATTAACATACTGGAAATTCTCTTATCCAGAATAATCAGGGAAAGAACGCTCAGAATTCTTATTATTCATATGATAATTTGGTTGAACTGGAGGATTCTTCGGATACCGGTATTCTGCTCTGCACCTGGAGGGAAGCTGCATTGGCATATAGTCCATTAATCCGGTCACATATTTTGAGGCGCCGTAGCTTTCAGTCGCATAATTTGAGGCGCCGTAGCTTTCAGTCGCATAATTTGAGGCGCCGTAGCTTTCAGTCGCATAATTTGAGGCGCCGTAGCTTTCAGTCGCATATTTTGAGGCGCCGTAGCTTTCAGTCGCATAATTTGAGGCGCCGTAGCTTTCAGTCGCATAATTTGAGGCGCCGTAGCTTTCAGTCGCATAATTTGAGGCGCCGTAGCTTTCAGTCGCATAATTTGAGGCGCCGTAGCTTTCAGTCGCATATTTTGAGGCGCCGTAGCTTTCAGTCGCATAATTTGAGGCTCCATAGCTTTCAGTCGCATATTTTGAGGCGCCGTAGCTTTCAGGAAATTATTGACCCACATTTTATTTTTTAATATCTGGAAGACGGGAGGCTGTCCTGTGGCAAGTAAGATCGTATAGTGTTAGCCAGAGTAAAATGTATATAAAGTCAGCCGCCACTTACGGATTAATCCACGAAGTTAAAATTTCACTGGTGGTGTGTGGGGGGTGCTCACCATCCACTCACTCGATGTAGTGCTGTTTTGGGTGTCTGCCCTTTCCTCTCTTCTTTCTTTCCTCTTCTGTCTTTCTTTCCTTCATTCCTTCCTGTCCCTTCTGCCTACGGGTGACTTTACACTCCCTCCTCAGTCTTTCTTTCCCTCATTCCTTCCTTTTCTTTCTGCCTATATGTGACTCTACACTGAGTGATAAGCCAAATGGTTTCCTATACACCAGGAAACTATTTACTACGCTGGGTGATAACCATATAACCGAATTATGGCGCCTGGTGGTAGGTGTGTAATTAAGTTGCTCCAATCGGACTGAGCCTGTGTAGGTATATATCCAAGGGATGGTTGGGATTTATTGCTCATTTAATGCCACTCAGGGATGAGTGAGGCTGGTCACTCTCATCTTATATGTCAGGACCAACTTGCCTAGCCCCGGGCTCCTATGCTCCTCATGGAGCAAGGTAGGATTGGGTGATGGATGGATGGATGGTTAAAATTTCATTGCCTGTTTCGGAACGCAAAGTAGAGAGGAGTAAGGACACTATATTACTCGTATTTATTTGTTTATTTATGTATTTATTTAGTTATGTTGACTTTGGTGGGAATTGATGGACCGGTAATGGCGAAAATGATAATTTGCGAAAAAGTGCGTACGGAACCTCAGAGCTGCAGTGTCCATAGTATTTTCTCCGAGTAATTAACGGCACTTTTAATGAAAATGCGAGTGCCATTCCGACATACAGTACTTTCCATTCCAACAGTTATGGACTTCCGAAAGGGCTGATTCCAGGTGATTGATGTACTGTAATTTATTTTCTACATCCACCGCCCCAGCATGACCAGCGGTGTCTCCCACATGATCCTCTGAGACGTAACAGTTTCAGTTTCCTCTGGCCGTGAATAAATACACCTGTAATAACGTCTCCCGCGTGATGCCTGACTGGCATGTAAAGAACTGCCGACTTGTCTTCGATCAGTATTGATGTCCTTCAGCTCCCTCTTACCGTCCTGATGACGATTATTATTATTATTATTTTATTATTATTATTATTATTATTGTTGTTGTTGTTGTTGTTAGTATTATTATTATTATTATTATTATTATCACCATCATCATTCCTGCGAAATAAGATGGTATAAATTTCGGCAACTCGTCCTTTACCGTTGCGTAAGATTCCGCCTGTGTGTGTGTGTGTGTGTGTGTGTGTGTGTGTGTGTGTGTGTGCGTGTGCGTGCGTGCGTGCGTGCGTGTGTGTGTGTGTGTGTGTGTGTGTGTGTGTGCGCGCGCGCGCGCATTAACTCCTCGTAGGCTATATGATGGATCTGAATGAAACTTCCCAGGTGGGTTCCTCGGGTTACTGGGAAGGTCTTCCGCTATAAACAACTTTTTCACCCATGATATTTAGGGGGGTCAGCCTCCCTCACCAAACTAATATTTCTCAGAAATTGTGAAAGGAGGGCATATACGGCTTTGATAACTTTGTACATGACTCTGATCCGTATTGCGATATATGGGGAGCGCAACCATTAGTCATTCTTCTCCTTATTTTTGTATTTCTAATGTCAACATACTTTGCCTCAGCAACTTATAAGATGGTGAAAAGGTGTAATATGCGGAGTAAATCGCTGAAGTCCGTGTATCACCCAAAATACGACCCTTAAATCTCTGACTGCGAGAATGGAAGTGAGTAGTTTAGTCCAGCTACCCTCAGGCGATTTTATTCATAATACCCACAGCAGCAAGCAAGCGAAAAGCTATATTTGAAAAGCTATATAGTTACTTTTTAGCCATGAATAGTGAGCTTTGTATTTATTCCAGCTAACACCAATTATTTAGCTGGAGAGAGACCGCCATAAGGAAAGGGTTAATCTAATTACAGCCAAAGAATATAGTAAGTTTTATTATTGTTTCATTACTTGCCTGAATCAACGTCCATTAGAACTTTTCAATTCGTGTGTAGAGTAATTACTGTGTGTTCCTTGAATATTGACAGGCTTTGGTCATTCTCTGTTCTAGCGGTCTTCAGATATGTGTAAAAAAATAAAATAAATAAAGCCCCTGTGTGTTCTTCAGCCATTGAAAATCAGATATTCCTTCAAGCATTTAAGTATTTTGTTTGTCTCGTTAGAGTTTGTATGGTTTAAATTTAACTCTTTGTATTTAGTGTGTTCTTCAGTAACTCAGTATTATTATATTTCGTTATGGTGTTCCTGAAACGACCAAAGCCAGTTCTTATTTCCTCATGGCTTTTTTCAGTGTCGCGAAGTACGTGTGCTTATGCGTTATGATGTTCTTCAAGCATTTATTTATTTTCTCCCTTCTTAAACATGTCCCTTATACAGTCCAGTTATTTTCTTCTTCATTGCGTTGTTCAGGTATTTTATTTAGTGTCCATTTTGGGGGAGTATTCAGTAATGGCATTCGTTGCAAAATAAATATGTTCAGGGTTTAATTTCATGAACACAATGACGCCTCTTGTTATTTGAGCTTGCTGCTGTCACTCGGTATTATTAGCTTGTAAGAGACCTTCGAAGTGAAAGGGTAAAAAAGTGCCTGGTAAAATTTTCTTGTGTGATAACCTACTCTTCATCTGCCACCCCCGCCTCTTCTTTCACCACCCTCTTCTCTAAAAGTTGATGGATTTTTTTTTTTTTTCTGTCGTAAGGAGCATCTAATATCTCTCTCTCTCTCTCTCTCTCTCTCTCTCAGGTCCTGTTAAGTTTTGTCAATTTCGAAGGCTTGAATGATGAGTAGAAAACTGAATTAGATTGTTGTTGTTGTTGATGCATCGAAACTCAGATGGTGCTTTTTTTGTTCTCCGATAACTCAAACTCTCATTACATCATTATGGCTTTTTTTTCGAGGAATGTAGGACTGTTTCTTCCTTCCTTCTCATGTTTTTATTTTATTTTATTTTATTTTTTTTTTTAGCATTTCCTTCAGTAACTTAAACTTCACTTTGGCGATTTTATTGAAGTATTTCATTATTGCGTATTTCTTGTAATAGATTGTTCTCAAATTGTGAATCTCAGCCTTTGTAGAAAAGTGCAGTCGTCTGAGCGTATAAATGAGAATAATGTGATGATTTTCGATATTGTTTGGTCAGTTTCATTATTTCATCTTCATTCGCTCCGTTAGTTCGTTCATTATTGTGATGTGAGTTATGGCTGCGATGGAAGCTAATTTATGCTTACCGGTATAATGTAGTTGATTATTCCCATGGCTCTTCTCGACTGACGGGTTTGATGGGAGAGACTCGACCTCAGGACAGCTCAGATGTCGACCACAGGAGCTACCAACCCGTCCCTCCCTCTCCCCCTCTTTCTTCTCCTCCCGCTGCACCTCCCTCACCGCTTACTACCTCAGTCCTGGTCCCGGCCTCAGTCGTACACAGGTCCTGCCTTACCTCTGCCTCGCCTTTGTTGTCTTATTCCTGCCTCACTTTCAAATACTCCGACCTCGCCCTCCGGCATCTTTTCGTCAGTTGCACCTCATCCATCCCCCATTGCTGCGCTAACTTGACTCATTCACTAGGCCTACCTCATCTCTTCCTTACCCCTGCCTTACTTGTGCCTTAGCCCATCCTCACATTAGTCCCAGTTCTGTCTCATTCTTGCCTGAATCTGCCCGTCGAAATCTTAAACTGAGGCAGTGTGACGTGAACTGTAAGGCAAGATGAGATTTAACGAAGAACATTCTCCCTCATACGACCCGCCTTGAGTGTACAGGATCGTAAGAAACGTCGAGTCTGCTGGAAGTGAAGCGACGCGGATTGAAATGAGTGTTATACAACGAAAGAAATTCCTCCAGATCATCTCTCATATTACAAAGAATGAATACACATCACATAGCTGAGAAAGATTCGTTGTGGAATGAGTTACGTAGTTTAACTAGTGCCTACAAGGAACGTTAACTTATTCTGTTGCACTGTGACAGTCGTATGATAAACCAACCTGACTTATTTACCATCCGCCAAAAGTAATGAACAATATTTGAACAGTGTAAGTGCGGCCATGTGATATTTCTCTCATCTGAGACGTCTCATATTGGTCTCTAGAGCGCAGTGGGGTTCCTCTGGGCTGAATGAAATCGCCTGATATTAAACGAAGTATTCGAATATTCAGATATCATAGTTATTGTCCGGAGACTCAACATCAGACAGTACTGTTTTCATGACTGATCTGTTTGTGCTTCTAAACTGTGTGCTTTAATCCACTCAAGCCTGAAAAGGTTAATGATCGGTGAAGAAATATAAACTCGTCAACGACACCATGGCATTATTACGCTCGGTCAAGTAAATGAACGTTAAAACAAAAAAACTGGCAACAGAGTCGGCTAGTACAGCACGTCCCATACTCAGACGCTCGAAACAGTAATGAAACTACATGTCATAACTATGCTGCATTTCTTGTCGAGTAAAAACTACGATGTATAAAAATAACAAAATGGGCTCTAGTATGGAGGATAAACGTGCTCTATAAATTAATGCACTGGAGATGATATTTATAGAGTACATACGTGCAGAGTCATAATATAATAGCGTATTAGCGTCGGATTCTAAAGTGTGTTCATAATCAAACATTCGTGAGATTTTATTTGTTAAATGCCGTGCAAAAATATATTCAGTTGCGAAGTGTACCAGCACCTGATACTACGTAGATCTCCACAATAAAATACGTAAATTCAGGTATTCGTTCATGATCAGACTTTCTGGACTTCATTTTTATTACGTTTCATTCCGCGTAAGACTACACAAAAATCCCGAGATGGGCAACAGCGTCGGGTACTACAGCGTGTCCCGTGATCTGAGCACCAGTCGAGTCAGCAGCCCCGCCCTCACAGACCTCTCCCTGTTGACGGACCCTGGCGGCGGAGCGAGCAACGTCCAGCGCCTTTCCGTCACTTGTTTGGACTCCGAGTGGCATCTTCCTCCCCTGCCCTTCCTCACTCCTTCGAAATCCATCGATATAAAGACCGCCACCTCCTCGCGTAGTGTGAACAGTGAGCGCTCCGTAAAGTCTTGCCCGGAGGTTCGAAACAGTTTGGAAATACCTGACAGTAGTTGCGTGAGGGATGATATTGCATATGGAGAGGAAGCACTGGGACAGCAGAATATTAGCAAGCGGTGGCAGCAGGAGGATGACAGTGACTCCTCCAGCCAGCCATACGTGGATTCGGTTCAGGATATGATTTATGCTATAGAAGGAGAGGGCAGAGAAAGACTAACGTCCCAAGGAGCCACAGATACCAATCACACTGAGCCAGAATGCATGCGAAAGGACTACCACACTCCAACCACGTCCACTAGAGTTATTGAATCTTTAATTAGTGAGCTGCAGGGGAATGATGGGAATTCGATCGATGTGACCACCAACAGGGTGCTGTTGTCCCTAACTGACGAGGATGAGGAACTGCTTTTCAGGGATCGTCCGGTTGTGTATACAGCCAGCAATGCAGCGGACTGGAAACTAGGCACTATTTTAGAAGAGTCCGATAGGAACGGGGACAAGAATTTGAAACCAGTAAAATACACTGCTAGAATTGATTTACATAAATGCAGCTCGAGCGAGGACGAAGTAGGCATAACTATCGGCAGTGTAGTGAACGTGAACGACATTGAAGCTGAGCGGGAAAAGGAGAAAGGGATTCAGCAGTGCCTGGAACCGTATGAAGACAAGATTGTGAAGATCGAGGAGTGCCTCTTGAACAGCAGCGACAGCCATTCGAGCATTAAGGACTCTCAAAAGCGAAGAGAAATGGAGAAGCCTGACCGCAGTAGCAGTCGAAGGCAGTCTAACGTCGACGTGTCCACTGTGATCGAAGGAAACCATAACATAACGTACTTACGTTTCGGCGCGGGTTTAGAGGATGACGTCACTGAAATTGTAGCGTCCGAATACTCGAAGTCCGACTTAAACAGTACCGAAGAAACAATAATTGCCGAGGACGCCTTGCTGAGCGAAATTCACATGCTTATTAATGACTACACTGCCTATAAAGGCGAACAAGTGGTGCAAGGAGTGAGAAGCGAGGATGGCGGGATAGAAATCAGTAGTGCAGTCCAAAGAAGGGGAAGTACGAGACGCCGGGGAGAGTCTACGAGCGTAAATAAATCTTGTGGAAGTGGAGAGGTGACAAAAGATAGTGAGAAGAGGGAACGGAGTGCAGGTTTTGATAAAGGAAGCGGGCAACACCAAGAAACGTCCATAGAGATTACGGAAGTGAAGGAAAGCTGGAGACATTTGTACTTCCGACACCCCTCAGCTGGATGCTCCTCGGTCCTTAACACTGGAAAAACAGGTAGCGCCATCACGTATTTACGAGTATGTGTCTAAAAGGTGCACGTATTATTCCATAATGTAGTTGACTGTGTGTGTGTGTGTGTGTGTGTGTGTGTGTGTGTGAAGCCGTCGTTTAACAGCCATGATAATTTATAGCAATTAAACACAATCAGTTCGTAATCCGCATAATACGGAGCTTCTTCTCTATGCTGTTTCAATCTACGCTAGTTCTAAAGACTTTTTTTTTTTTTTAATTCTCTGTAGGTTTCCATCACTTACATCCACTGCCCATGACCTAGTAAAGTTTTCCACAGTCCCACTTCACTTCTCTGCTCATCAATTCCTTCACTTCCTCACATTTCCAGTCTTCCTCTCCTCCTCTTATTCCCCCACTTTTTGATCTCTCCACTCTTCCTTTCTTCCACTTCCTGACCTCTCCAAGTCTTTATCCATCCACTTCCTCACCTCAGAATTCTTCGATTCATCTACCTTCACATATCCCCACTCTTAAGCGGGTATCACACGGGGACCCGTGAACATTTTGTGCAGCACAAAATGGACGTCCAAACTGAGCTTGGACGTCCATACCCTATCACACGGTGGACGTCGACGGCCACCTTCTTCTTCTTTATCGAGTTCACCCCACGCGACTGGGAGGTCACTTCCAACTCCCTAGCAGATGACGTGTTTATTAACATCAACAATGGATATGAACCAGATTGTGACTTGCAATGGGTGCTGCAGTCCTAACCCTGCAGGATGAGGAAGAAGCCTCTGCAAGAAGACGAAGGAGGGCATTGTGGATGAGAGAATGGCTCCCACGGAGTGAAGAAAGCAGCCAGTATAGAAATCTGCACAGTAGTGCTTTCTTCCCAAGTATGCCTTTCGAACGTGCGCGGGCCTCTCTTGGAAACAATCAATCCACATTTCATCATATTTACCCCATTTTGGTATATATGAAAAGTTTCTGTGACAAACAGAAATATTAAAAGTACAAAGTTTACTGACGGTTTTGAATTATTCATAATATTATATACCACCTCAACTAACTACAGAGTAAAAGATAGCAGAGGACACATGCTACATGTAAACTCCATAGAGAAGAAGGAGACTACCAAGTCGTGGACGTCCACGGTCACCGTGGACGTCCACGAATGGGTCAGGCGGACTTCCACCCGTGGACGTCCATGACCCTCCCGCGGGGGCAAATTTGGACGTCCACGGCCAGTTTGGACGTCCACGAGTCTCCCGTGTGATAGCCCCTTTAAGCGGGTATCACACGGGGACCCGTGAACATTTTGTGCAGCACAAAATGGACGTCCAAACTGAGCTTGGACGTCCATACCCTATCACACGGTGGACGTCGACGGCCACCTTCTTCTTCTTTATCGAGTTCACCCCACGCGACTGGGAGGTCACTTCCAACTCCCTAGCAGATGACGTGTTTATTAACATCAACAATGGATATGAACCAGATTGTGACTTGCAATGGGTGCTGCAGTCCTAACCCTGCAGGATGAGGAAGAAGCCTCTGCAAGAAGACGAAGGAGGGCATTGTGGATGAGAGAATGGCTCCCACGGAGTGAAGAAAGCAGCCAGTATAGAAATCTGCATAGTAGTGCTTTCTTCCCAAGTATGCCTTTCGAACGTGCGCGGGCCTCTCTTGGAAACAATCAATCCACATTTCATCATATTTACCCCATTTTGGTATATATGAAAAGTTTCTGTGACAAACAGAAATATTAAAAGTACAAAGTTTACTGACGGTTTTGAATTATTCATAATATTATATACCACCTCAACTAACTACAGAGTAAAAGATAGCAGAGGACACATGCTACATGTAAACTCCATAGAGAAGAAGGAGACTACCAAGTCGTGGACGTCCACGGTCACCGTGGACGTCCACGAATGGGTCAGGCGGACTTCCACCCGTGGACGTCCATGACCCTCCCGCGGGGGCAAATTTGGACGTCCACGGCCAGTTTGGACGTCCACGAGTCTCCCGTGTGATAGCCCCTTTACTCTCCTCCACTTCCTCACATCTCCACTCTTCTATCCATCCACTTTCTTACCTCTTCACTTTTCGATTCACCCACATCCTCATCTCACGACTCCACTTCCTCACCTCTCCACTCATCTATGTATCCACTTCCTTTCCTCCACTTACTCACCTAACCACTCTTCTTTTTATCCACTTCCTTTCCTCCACTTACTCACCTAACCACTCTTCTTTTTATCCACTTCCATTCCTCTCCGTGCTTCCCGTCCTCCATTTACTCACCTCCACTCTTCCACTTCCTCCTTTCTCCACTCTTCCTCCGCTTGCTCCATTCTCCGCTTCCTCCTTTCCTCTCTTTTATTCATTCACTTCCTCACCTCCTCCACTTCCTAACTTGTCTGTTCTCCCACCTTTTACTTCTCTCTCTCCACTTCTGTCTTCTCTCCAGCTTCCGTCTTACACTATTATCAACCTCGACAATTCTCCACTTTATTCCCTTTCCACGACTTCCACCTCTCCACTTCACTTTCATCTCCCCACTTCACTTCCACTTCTCCACTTCACTTCCACCTCCCCAATTCACTTCCACCTCCCCACTTCACATCCACCTCCCCGTTTCATTTCCACCTCCCCGTTTCACTTCCATATCCCCGCATCAATTCCACGTCCCCACTTCACTTCCCATACCATACTTCACTTTCACCTCCCTACTTCGCTTCCACGTCTCCACTTCACTTCCACCTCCCTACTTCGCTTCCACCTTCCTACTTCACTTCCACCTTCCTACTTCACCTCCGCCTCTCTGCTTCACTTCCACCTCCTTACATCACTTCCACTTCCCTACTTCACTTCCACATCCCTACTTCACCTCCACCTTTATGCTTCACTTCCACCTACCTACTTCACTCCCACATCCTTACATCACTTCCACCTCCCTACTTCACTTCCACCTCCCTACTTCACTTCCACCTTCCCGTTGCACTTCTACTTTCCTGCTTCACATCCATATCCACACTACATCACATGTTCTCTTTCCGTGATTTGCACATCACTTTCACTCTCCACCTCCCCACCCCTTTTCTCTGCCTCTCCGCTGTAATTCAGTAAGATGCAATTCTGACATGAAATTATAATAACAGTAATTGCTAATCATGACCTCGCTCCTTGAACAGTTGCATAGGGACCTGCGATATAAGCCTACAGGTCATTCATTTTAACTTGGCGGAGATTTGTATCCTCTTTCAGCTTATCTTCCGTAGCTCATTGGAAGAATAAGGCAATACTACGCCCCACCATCCTTATCATAGAACTTCTTCGCGACTGGCACCATATTCGAGTATTGAAATTGTTACAGCTCGGTACACAAGATGGAGAGATGGCAATTTAAAGCCTAACTGCAGTGAACAGAGTTCAGTTTTGTAGGCTGTTATGCTCACACACACGTCACCTGGTGGGTGGTGCAGGGTGGATGGGATTTAACTAACTGCCAAGTTGCACCTTTCTCTCCCCTCCTCCCTGGCCTGTCTAATTGTAAGCTAAGATCTTGTGGAGGTGTTTTAGGTTAGCCCTAGTAAAAGGAATATCTTGTCCCCCAGTTACAGAACCCACTGAGCCTGGGGACGTAATTTTCTTTTTATTCATCATACCATTAGATGATTTTACTCAGCTTATGAGAGACTTTGAACAACAGGGATCGATATAGCTTGGAATTCGATGGGCCTTTCCAAAGGTGAATAAAATCGTCTGGTAGCAGCAAGATTAAAAGGAGAATGACATAATCCGGATTGTAAGGATTGAGAGCTAGCGTAAATCAAAACACCTTCTTAAGGCCCCGAAAGGTTTCGTAACGGTGAGCCAAACTTACCTGTATTGCCCATAGAAAAATACTCTTAGTCGTCCCCAGAGAGTTTGAGAAAATGACCCTCGTGCTGTTGATAGGTATAGATCTAACCTTTCTTGTTTCTAACCCCCAACAGACCACAGTGAAGGCACAAGTAACCAGCTGGTGGAGGAACTGTCACAGCTTCGGGTGGAAAATGAGAAGCTGACAGCCTGGAACCGCAGCCTGCAGAGCGAAGTGGATGAGCTGAGACGAGTGAAGGAGACCATGGTGGAGGGAGACGATAACCTCAAACCGAAGATAGACGAGATGGCCATGGAGCTGACACATGCTAAGGAGGCGCTATCTGGTGAGGGACTTTGCAAGATTTTGGGGGGGTTTAAATGGAAAAGGGTGCTGATATTGGAGAAAGGGAACTGGTGATGGGAGGTGAAAAACTGAACCTAAAGATTGATTAGATGGTCAAGGAATTTATGTGCAGGAGACTCTTTCTGGTGAGGGAGTTTGCAAGCTTTTGGGATTTAGCCTTTTTACATCGAGATTTTTTTTTTTTAATTATTATTTTTTTTTTTTTACTACCCTGGAATGATTTATTCAGCTTAAGAGATTTCCAAGTAGAATAGTTGGATGTAGCCTTCATTTTCTCTTTCATCATAAGAGATCTCCCAAAGCTAATTAACCCCCTCGCGCACCATGAGTTTTCTGTACGTATGTGTGACATGATCAGAGAAAATGCCACGAGAGCAGGCTGGACTTGCGCACAAAGGAAAACATTCCCACGTATTTTATTTGCCCCAGAAATTGGCAGTAATGGTATAAATTGTATACCAACAACTTCCCTGATGTTTATATTATACGATAAGCTAATAAAAACACACAAAACTGATGAGTAAAAGTACTGTGAAAGTACCGAAATGCGGTGAGAATACTGTTGTTCAAACAGTGAAAGTAACTGCCCTATACTGTAGCACAAAACTTTGCTTGCATGATGCAAGAGCTAAGCATATGTCTAGATGCAGAATTTCATGAGCTTTCATGTGGTATTGGATTCGGATACTACTTATAGTTTTCGAGTAAATCACCAAAAATCGTGTGTGCCTCCTCCCCCCTGAACTAAAAACTGAGAGAATGTCGACTGTTTGAGGGTGTTGGCTTGGAAATAGACACCCTTCCCTGTGATGCACCATTTATTGGCACATTTCATGCTAAAACATAAGTTTTGGTGAATATTTTTATCCAGAATTGCCTAATCAGCATCCCTTCAGACCGCCACTGCAAGTGCATCATAGTGCGTCATCAGTTCCTCTTCAGACTAAAACCGTTTTGACTCTTATTGAGTCATGGTGCGCAAAGGGGTTAAAATCATATTGGATAACATCATTAAATATGAAAACACATCATCGGATTGAAGGGCTTAAATTGGATGAAGGGAGCTGAGGTGACTGGAAGGGACTATGGTGGAAGGGAGATGATAACATGAGGCCGGGAGATACTGGACAGCTTGTTTGGGTTTAATCTGTTGGGAGGGAAAACATACTTTTTCTTTTTTATTCTTACTAACTCTAGACAACCATATTTAGCTTCAGAGAGATGTCTGGTAGTGATGGGGTAATTAACTCGCCCCATACCCACAACGTATGATGCACATTGCAACTTTTTTTCACGCTCAGGCCCCACAACGTGCGATGAACGTTTTGCTATTGCAGGGTCCGTCGTTTGCACATTTTTCAAATTTCGCACGTGATTTTTGGTACATATACACGGGACACCTTCCTCTACCTGATGCCAGGCAGGGAAATGCCTTAACCCTCGTGACCTCTTCCCCCCCCCCACACCATTGTCTCAGCAACTCAACTGTTACCATTGACCTGGCCAGTAAAGACATGTCACACCATGGTACGAAATTCAAGGCCAGAGTGATTCCCCATCAGTGACAATGTGGAGGACAAAGTTTACGTAGTGTTAGAGGAAGAAACAGTCAGAAATGATGATCAGGTAATGTTGCCAAAAAAGGTGCGGTATGTTGATGTGTTTGGTGAGTGAAACCGCTTATATCGCCTATATTACTGTGTGAAAACTAATATACTCTTGTACTACATATAAATTCGTATCAAATGAAAAAAATTAATGCTAATTATGAGTGGTCTGGAATAGTTATGCCTTCCATAGAACAAGTTTTCTCTGGAACCAGGTGCCATTGAAAACAGAGCCAGGTGAGGGTACTGTTAGCTGTAGCGGCATTTAAAACCTCAGGTGAACAGTTTCTCTGTGAATTTTCGATGTTTCACATGAAAAGCATAGGTTTGAGCAAAAAAAAAAAATCGAAAATTTTTCAGGTTTTGGGGGTGGGTTTTGTAATAAATTAGTCTGTACGGGGTGGCTTAAATGTCATATCCAATAACCCCTCAATTTCAAAACGTCTTTACGCAGTGAAATATGAAAAAGTCATCGAAATGAAGGAATTCTTTTTCCAATCCATTTCATTATGATGATGTCATGCTTATTAGCAGTCACGAGACGCATTTACTCAGCTACAAAGTCTTTCCAGTTAGAGAAAGGGTTAATTACTGATTAGCAATCGTTTGGTGGTGGTTTCAGCATTCAGCTCTCAAATTACAGGTATTATTATTATTTTTATTTTTATTATTATTTTTATTTATTTATTTATTTTTCCCCCGGCTCTGTACGTTCGATCCTTGCATCCCCCATCCTTCATCATCCTACACAGTTTCCCCTTCTTCCATCCCCAGCTACTCCTTCCTTCCTTACCTGCTTTCCCTTCCCCCTCCTCAGATTTTACAACTCTCTCTAGCTTCCCCTTCCACTCTCCTCAGCTATCCCTTCCAGTCTTCCCAGCTTTCCTTTCCATTTTTCTCCTGCCACTATACCCCTGCATCCCCCTCCACTCTCCTCAGCTTCCTCTTCCACTCACCCCAGCTTCCCCTTCCATCCTTCCCAGCATTGTGATAAACATAATTCTGCATAATATTAAGAAAATGAAAGTGTTCAGTTATTACAAATGTGTGTGTGTGTGTGTGTGTGTGTGTGTGTGTGTGTGTGTGTGTGTGTGTGTTCTTACCGAATTGTATCTTCACAGGAATGAGTCAAGCTTGTACTGTCCCATGTATTAAACCATTTTTATTGTACATATCCTTAAATTTATGAATTGTTTTGGCACACACTATTTCGTTCGGTAGTGCATTTCACTGATCAGTTGCCCAATTTGGGAAACTAAATTTCGTTACGTCTTTATCACCTCTCTTTTTATGCAGTTTTTTGCAGTGCCCTCTTGCCGATGCTTCCCCATAGGTTATATATTCACTTATGTCTATTTTCTCCTTCCCTGAGTTTCATTTATATGGCATAATCGTCTCCACTTTTCCTTCTCTCCTGTAGTGTTGGTAGATTAATTTTTTATAGTCTTTCTTCATAGCTTAGATCCCTTAAGCTTGGTACCCATCTTGTAGCAGTCCTTTGAACTTTTTCAGTCTTAGCTATGTGTTTTTTGAGATGAGGATTCCTGACTCCAGACTTCTGATGCATACTCCAGGGTTGGTCTTCATTTATGTATGTGAATGCTATTCTCAAATTTGCCAGCAGTGTACGCATGTTCCGTACCTTCTCACTGATGTGCTTAGCCGGAGATAGTCTGTTATTGATAATCACACCTAGGTCCTTCTCTGTTTCTGATGTGTGTAAGGTTTTGCTTCCTAACTTATAATCCCAATCAGGTCGTTTTCCACTTTTTCCAAACTTGATTACATGACACTTGTCCACATTGAATTCCATTTGCCATGTATTGCTTCATTCATGAGGTTTATTTAATTCTTCTTGTAGCTCTTTACAAGAGTTTGTGTTAGTAATTCTCCTTTGTATTTTTGCATAAAATGATCCACAGGTATACATGGCGAGTGATGAGAAGGGTGGGTGGTGAACTGAGTGAAAGGAAGGCAATGATTGATTATGTGTGTGTGGATGAAAGGATGCGAAGATGTATATTGGATGCAAGAGTTTATAGAGGTTGGGGGAGTGGACTTTCTGACCACTACTTGGTGGTGGCCAGAATTAAAGTTCAAGTAACATGGAGGAATAGAAGAAGGGAAAGACGA
This sequence comes from Coenobita brevimanus, assembly GCF_032717465.1. Classification (NCBI taxonomy): domain Eukaryota; kingdom Metazoa; phylum Arthropoda; class Malacostraca; order Decapoda; family Coenobitidae; genus Coenobita; species Coenobita brevimanus. The sequence goes on from NC_137048.1 coordinate 26,698,602, forward strand.
GAGGAAGGAGTAGTTGCAAGGAGAGTGGAAAGGTTACAAGAGGATGAGAAAAAGGCAGAGTATAAGAGAGAAGTGGAGGAACGATTGGGCAAATATGAATTGCAGCAGATGGGGGACGTGGAAGGTGTGTGTAGAATATTTACAGAAGAAATATGTGCAGCATGTGATTTGGTGTGTGGAAGGAAGAGAAGACGGAGGGGGGTGCAAGGAACAGCGTGGTGGACTGAAGAGGTGAAACGGGCTGTGGCACAAAAGAAGAAAGCATACAATGAATGGATGAGAAATAGGGGCGTGGAAGAAGTTGAGAGGTGGAAGAGAGAGTTATATGTAGAAAGAAAGAGAGAGGTGAAAAGATTAGTAAGAGAGAGTAAGAAGAGAGTGGATGAGGAATTTGGAAGGAATTTGAGTGTAAAGTGGAGGGACTGTAAGAAAATGTTCTGGAAAGAGGTGAAAAGAGTAAGACAGGGTGGAAGTGAAGTTAGCAGGGGAGTGAAAGATAAAAATGGTAGATTACTAGTGGAGAAGGGAGAAAAAGTGAGCAGATGGAGAGAACACTTTAAGGAATTGTTGAACGTGGAGGATGGAAGTAATGCGAGTATAAGTGGCTGGGGAATGGCTGGGAGAAGGAGGGAGGTGAGAAGACAGGAAGAAATCAGTAGGATAGAAGTTGTGGAAGCAATGAAGAAAGTTAAATCAGGGAAAGCCCCAGGAATTGATGGAGTGTGTGGTGAAATGCTGAAGCATGGGGGAGAGACAGTAGTAGAATGGATGTGGAAGATGTGCAGATTGGCCTGGGAGGAAGGTAGAGTCCCGGAGGATTGGAAGTCAGGTATAATTATGCCCTTGTACAAAGGAAAAGGGGAAAAAGAAGTGTGTGGTAATCATAGGGGCATTTGTCTTCTTAGTATAATAGGAAAAGTGTATGGTAGGATACTTATTGACAGAGTTAGAGAAAGAACAGAGAAATTAGTTGGAGAAGAACAGGGAGGCTTTAGGAAGGGAAGAGGTTGTGTAGATCAGATATTCATTCTCAGATGTTTAGTGGAAAAGTTTCTAGAGAAGGGAAAGAAGTTGTATGCGGCTTTCATGGATTTGGAGAAAGCATATGACAGGGTGGATAGACTAGGATTGTGGAAAGTGTTAAGAATATATGGAGTAGATGGGAAGTTGTTGAACGCTGTGAAGAGTATGTACGATGGTGCGAAGGCTGCAGTGCGTGTGGATGGTGAACTAAGTGAATTTTTCTCTTTGAAAGTTGGGTTGAAACAGGGATGTGTCATGTCTCCATGGTTGTTCAATCTGTACATGGATGGGGTAATAAAAGAGGTACAAGGTAGGGTAGTGGATGTTGGAGTGGCCCTGGTGAGAGAGGATAGTGTTTGGAAACTCCCTGTACTGTTGTTTGCAGATGATACTGTGTTGTTGAGTGAAGACGAAGAGGAGCTGCAAGGCTTGGTGGATGAGTTCGAGAGAGTGTGTAAGAAACGGAATCTAAAGGTGAATGTAGGGAAGAGTAAAGTGATGGTCTTTGAGAGAGGTGAAGTCATTGAATGTACAGCGAGGTTGGATGGTGAGGAATTGGAAAATGTGAGTACGTTTAAGTACTTGGGTAGTGTGATGAGTAAGGATGGAGGTTTGGAGGGTGAAGTGCTTGAAAGGGTACAGCAGGGAAGAAACGTTGCTGGTTCTTTGAAAGCAGTGATAAGAAACAGGGAAGTGAGCATGGAAGTGAAAAAGTTACTACATGACAGTATTGTGATACCAACTCTAACGTACGGAAGTGAAGCTTGAACGTTGTTGGAAGGACACAAGTCAAGAGTGAGAGCCGTGGAAATGAGTTATTTAAGAGGAGCCTGTGGAGTCACATGGAGAGACAGACTGACGAATGAGGATATAAAGGAGCGTTGTGGTGTTGATGTGGATGTGATAGGAAGCGTTATGAGGAACACACTGAGGTGGTTTGGCCATGTGGAGAGGATGGAGGGTGAAAGACTGACGAAGAGAGTGTATGTGAGTGAGGTGGAGGGGGAAAGAGGGAGGGGGAGGCCGAGGATGAGATGGAGAGATGGGGTGGAGAGGTATATGAGAGAGGGGGGTGTGAGTTGGGAGCAGGGGAGTGAAATGGCGGGGGACAGGGCGACTTGGAGGCGATTTGTTTGTGGCCACCCCAAACGGGATTGAGGCGTCTGGCAATAGATAGATAGATAGATAGATTTTTGCATCATCAGCAAACATATTTAGATAGCTTTCATATCCAATATTGCTATCAGTGTCATTTATATACGGTACACAAAACATAATTGGTGCCAGCACTGAGCCCTGTGGAACTCTGTTTGTTACTTCCGTCCATGATGAGTAATTTCCCCTTAGTACTGTTCTCATTTCCCTTTTTCTGAGGAAATCTTGCATCCAACAGCACAGTTTTCATTGGATTCCTCCTTGATGGTACAGTTTCCATAAAAGTCTTTGGTGCGATACTCTGTCAAATGCTTTCTTGGAATCTAGATAGATACTGTCCACCCGTCCTTCTCTTTTCTGTAATGTTTCTGCTACTCTATCATAGTAGCTCAGCAGGTTAGTAACACATGATTTTCCCTTTCTGAAACCAAACTGTCTTTCTGTTATCATATTGTGTTCTTCTAGATGAAGAAGATGATTTACCCAAACTTTTCTTATCAGCTTTTCTAATATCTTGCTTTCAACACTGGTTAGTGATACTGGTCGGTAGTTGAGTGAATTTTGACTCTTCCCTTTCTTGAATAAGGGAACAATGTTTGCTTTCTTCCAGATATCAGGTAGTTTACCTTGACCCAAGGAATCCAAATATTAAAGATAATGGTCTGCTTAACTCCTTTGCACATTTATGTAGCACCCACCATGAAACTTCATCAGAACCATTTGCATTTCTTTTATCTGATTTACTTAACTCCTGTATTTCTTTTTTTTCTGATAATTGTATATCTGGTAATATGTGTGGGGATGCATGTTCCATATCATCCCTCTCAGAATTATTTTCTTCTGTAAAAACTGATCGGAAATTCTTATTTAGTGCTTCACAAATATCTTTCTCTTGTGTGTAGATGATCCTTTCATCCTTAATGGATTGTATTTTATCATTTACTTTGGTTTTGCTTCGATTGTAGCTGTAAAATAGCTTCGGTTGATCACTACTTTTATTTATGATGTCTTAAACTGTCTTTGGTCTTCTCTTCTTATTCTTGTATAATCGTTTTTTGCTTGTTTATAGTTGTTATATGCCATCTCACTATTGTGTCTTCTGTATCTATTCCACAAGTCTCGTTTTTCTTTTGATTTTTTACATTCTGTATTAAACCATTTCGATATTTTCTTTTCTGCCTCGTTGTGCTTTGGGATGTAATTTTGGACTCCTATTTCATAAAGTTCACAGAATTTTTTATATATAACATTTAAATCTTGTCCTCAAAGCTCCTTTCCCAATCTGTTTCAAAGAAGTACATCTTTAGTTCATGGTAGTTCCCCTTTTTATAGTTTAGGCCCTTTTTGTAACTTTCATTACTGTTAACTGTCATATGCAGTCCTGAAGTTGCAATTTAGTACTGCATGGTCGCTTTTGCCAAATGGAGGGAGATACTTTATATTGTCAGTATCGTTTTCTTGTCTAGTAAATGTAAGATCTACTACTGATGGTACATTGAGTCCTCTTCTTCTGGTGCTTTCCCTTACATGTTGCGTTTGGAAAAACTCCTGCACAAGATCCAGGAGCTATTTATCCCAACAGCTTTCATGGCTTTTTACATCTAGAGTATTCCAATTTATATTTGAATTGAAGTCTCCATTTAATATATTTCTTTCAGATTTATCTTCCATTCTATGTAGTAATATCCTTAAACCTTGAATTGTACTTTCTGCCAGATCTTCATATTCACCCCTTTTGCAAGTGTTTGTTTTGAGTGGCATGTATAAATTTGTCACAGTTAATTTCCCTTCAGATGTGTTAATTTCCAATGCAATCAGTTTTACTTGTGAGGTTGTATCTAGTTTTATTTCTTTGACTTTTAGATTTTTCTTTGTTAAGATTATAATTCCTCCTCCCTTTCCTAAATTTCTGTCTCTTCTCCATGTATTGTATTCCTCTAAGTTTAGGGTATCATTTGATATCTTTGGGGTTAATTTTGTTTCAGTTAGGCAAATAATATGTGGTTCCTTTTCTTTGGTATAGTCTTCTGTCTCTAATAATTTAGACACCATTCCATCTACATTTGAGTACATCTACCTAATCATCTTGTTTACACACTTGCCATAACTTGAGTCTACTACCTTCCTCCTTTTTGTTCCCTGTTGGTTACGTACCACTTTTGTACTTGCTATCTATCTATCTATCTATAGCCCGACACCCTAATCCCGCAAAGGGTGGCCGCAGACAAAACGCCTCCAAGTCACTCTGTCACCCACCATTCGACTCCCCTCCCCCCAACTCACCCCCCCCTCCCTCATATACCTCTTAACTCCATCCCTCCACCTCATCCTCGGTCTACCCCTCCCTCTCCCTCCCTCCACCTCACCTACATACACCCTCTTAGTCAGTCTTTCATTCTCCATTCTCTCCACATGTCCAAACCACCTCAGTGTATTTCTCCTAATCTTTTCAACCACATCCACATCTACCCCACAACGTTCCTTCACTTCTTCATTCGTCAACCTGTCCCTCCACGTCACTTCACATGCTCCTCTCAAGTAACTCATTTCCACTGCTCTCACTCTTGACTTGTTCCCCTCTTGCAAGGTCCACGCCTCTGATCTTCCCTCATTTTTTTTTTTTTTTTTTTTTTTTTTTTGCCTCCTCCTCCTTTTCTATTTTAGTATTCCCAATTTCTTTTGACTTAGGCACCTTTTTATCCATACTTTTTCAAAATTCCTCTTTTTCTATGAGTGTTGTTTGCATTTTTTAGCATTTCCTCCACAGTTTTCATACTCTGGAAGGTTACGGTACTTTCAGGGACTTTGACTTATTTCTCTCATATTTCCCTTGTCTTTTGTGTTCCTCTGTGTCTTTATTACAGATTTCCTCTGATGCTTCCTTCAGTATGCTCATTATATTTGCCATCTCATTATTGTCACTGGAAATTTTGTTTTTTTATTTCTTCCTCCTCTATACCAGTGATTACCATAGATTTGTTAATATCTGCTGAATCATTGACCAATTGTGGGTTGTTTTGGATTATTTTTTTCACTTCCTTTCTTATGCTTCTTTCTTCGACTCATGTTTCTAAGTCTTTCATCTTTTTCACTGTTTCAGCATATGTAGTTTCCACATCATCTTTGTAACGTTGCATGACTTCATTCACCTGGGTTATCTTCTCTTCAGTATCTCTGCTTTGGTCTCTGTATCATTTCTGAACTCCTCCATAATACTTTCATGATTGACTCTGTAGTTGCCATTTCACCAATCTTCCTTTTGAGTGAGCCCATCTCAACTGATAGCTCATCTATTGTTGTGTCTTTCTAGTTTAATTCCTTTACTAGTTTTTAATTTTCCTCCTTCTGCATGTGCAGTTGCTTCTTAATTTCCTCCCTTTCACTCTGGAATGCCCATCACAATTTGTTCACCCTCTCTACTAATTTGTTGTGTGTGGGGGGGGGGGCCAGTGGGTCATATTAGGGTATTATAAGTTAACTTCACTAGCTAATTAAGTTAGAGCATATCAGAATGTAGTTTTGTGTAATAACCACATTTTCCTTTCTTCACAGCCCTGAAAGCAGACAGAAAACGTTTGAAAGCTGAAAAGTTTGATTTAATAAACCAAATGAAGCAGCTCTACGCCACATTGGAAGATAAAGAAAAGGAACTACGTGACTTCATCAGGAATTATGAGCAGGTATTGTAGAATTAAGAATTTACCTCAGCCCATCCTTCGGTGGGATCAGAGGTTGAGACAATGATGAAGAATGTCTTATAATTTGGCAGGAAAAAAGTATAAGTCATTATGCATTAATGCAAAATTCCTTTCTAATGTAAGAGGTTGAAGATTAAATTTATTACAGTACAGTATTCACTATTCCTTGTAGAAATTTTTCTCCAGTGTTTATTCCATCCCAGAAAACTGGGAAGAAAACTCAGTATAGTACAGGCGTACCTCAGGTTAACAATGTAATTTGTTAGGTAAAACCTAACAAATTACATTGCGGGGTATCATATATCGGGGTACATTTTACATGTAAAGTAATGTGGAGCATTTACCATCCTTGGGTTTCCTCCCAAACCAAGCCCAAAACTCACCCAAATGAGCCCAAAAACAAGTTTAAAGCAAATTTAAATGACCTAACAGCTGTCAGAGGAGCTAACCTAAGCCTGACATCATTAAATAACTCCCTAAAACCAACAACAAAAATTTGAAAATCGTCAAATATAAGTCTGGAAAAAATCAAACTTAGTAAACTGTACCCCAAAATGACAATATTCACCCCACCTATGGCTAAAACACATTAATCTAAGTCTAAAAGCAGTTTGTAAATCAACCTAAACACACAATTTTAGTCTAAAATATCATCAATATTGGTAAAAAAAAAAAAAAAAAGGTTAAATGTGGGTTTGGTCATCTTTAGGCTGGGTATGGTAATATTTCTACCCCCATCATTAAGCCAGAGTATCGTTTATTGAGGTATTACTGTATTCTGGTGGTGTACAGTATAATTCCACTACATCTTTAAATTACTATCATCATGAGAATTTATCGGTACGTATGGTTAATAGCTCTGTAGTGGTATTTAGTTGTCATAGAGCAACCCCAGTCTGTCTGGTTGAACAAACCCATCAAATGCAGCAGGCAAGCAATTGCCCTTACAGGGCTATCCCATGCAGTGAATCAGTGTTCCCAGCTGCAGGACAATGCCTCATGAGGTATGGTGAATATTCTGGAGGTTTTGTTCCTGGATGGATGCTGCATTTGCATCTCTCCATCTAGTTAAGAGCGGCATCATAAAAGGCTTCACATCATCCTGTAACAGTAATCCACTGTTTATCCATCTCTGCATTAACTAACATATGTCCTTATCTGTTACAGCAAAAAATCCAGCTGAAATAACATCCATCTTCAACAGCATTATCTGTCAGTGTGCATGGAAACTGAATTTTTCAAACTATCTGCTACTCCTTGCAGTCTCAGCAAAATCCCCATCACCCATGCACTGCCGATGATTCCCCCCAAAATAAAGTGTGGAGCATATATTGTAAGCTGTACCCCCTCCACCTCAGGCACAGAGAGTAAGCCATTTGATGTTGGCCTGGGTGAAGTTAGTCATGGAGTTTGTGGCCTTTGTTGTTTTGCCTCAGCTTTTCCAGGAGCATATGTTGCGTACCCTTTTGCTGGAGCAGGATATAATCGGGAGATCGAAGAGTTGTCGATGAGCCATGTGGTAAAGCACTAGGCTGTACCTTATACCAACCTACAGGACATCAGGAAGTCCCGAGAGAAGCTCCTGAATTATCAGGTGGAGCATGAGCAGACCTCACAGGATCATGAGTGAAAAATTATGACCAACCCACGACGTGAAGCTTTGGCCAAGGTAATGCTAAAGTGGTACTGTTTGCAGCATGGCAGTGGCATCATGGTGAAGGTGACTACTGTCCTCAGGGCAACAGCACAGAAATTCTCATACCACCTTAACATCCCCAAATTCAAGGTCTCCAAGGGTTGACTGAATCATTTCAGACTTTGACGAGGGCTCTCTAACAAGAGGACTCTTGGTGAAGCTTTAGACATCTCAGATATAGGAATTGACCCGTTTCAGCAGAAGCTTAAAAAAACTGATTAATAAAAAACTGATTGATGATGAAAGGCTTGTCCTCAGTCAGGTTTATGATGCAGATGAGGCCTCTGTTTTGACCAATACCCTGGCAGGTGAGAGGGAGTAATCTTTACCTGGTTGCAAAGTGAGCAAACAACTTGTGCCAGCTTTATGTTGTGCAGATACAACAGTTGGATATTGGCTTACATCTATTATCACTGGGCATGGAAAACAATCACATTACCTCTGTGGGATAATGCATAGACTTGAGTAGTTTATTACAGTTCCATGAAGGTGTGGTTCACAAATAAGATTGTTCTCAACCGAGTTTTATAGCCACTTCTGTAATGAGATTATCCATAATCAGACAGAGATTCTTGACATTTTGCTTGACCAGATGAGGGCTGTCCTACTCCTCGACAATGTACCTGCTTGTACTTCAGAGAAAGAGTTTGTTGGCGATCATGGGTGTATTAAGTGCCCTTTTTTGCCACCTGTTATGACTTCGATCCTTCAACCAATGGCCTGGGATATTATTGTGACAATGAAGTGGCTTTACTGTTGGAGGTTCTTGGACAAGGTGATGATGATGTTCAAGGATGTCAAGCAGGAGGCAGCTGGTATTGATGTGAGGGGTGAGAGGGCCTTGGAGAACCTGATGAAGTACAATCTTCAGTCAGCCATCTTCAGCTGGGCTCAAGCATGGAGAGATGCCTCCATCAGCACTTTGGAGAACAGATAGAAACAGCTCCTGAAGGAGAAGGAACCCATCATCAAACCGCAGGGTTTGAGATGATCGACTTCTACCAATGTTTTCAGAGTTCTGATGAGGCCATAGATGGGAGTGCCATCCCAGACTGACTGGAGATTGATGAGGGAGACCCAGGCCACCAAATTATGTCCAGCAAGGAGATTGCTGCTGTCAAGATCGAGGAAGGTGCTGAAGAGGATACCGATGATGAGGACACGGTACCAGACATCTCAATGCTGCAGACAGTACTGGAGGATATGGATCTGAAGGCTGAATACATTGAACACCCCAGCACCAACTATTCCATTCTGCAGCCATCACTGGCCATTGAGCTTGAGAGGAGCTTGAAGTGCTAATGTGGGTCCAACAGCATTGACACTACATCCTGTCCATTATCAGATCAAAAACACCAGATAGGCCTTTGCTCAGGCTTCAGCCTAGCACTTCAGGCAGTCATCTCCTCCCTATTTCTTCTCCCCCTCTGGCAGCCACTGAAACCCTGCCAGGCACTTCGACGACTGTACTATCTTCCTCTTCCCCCATCATAGTGGCCTCACCATTAGTTTCTTTTACGACTGTATCTGAGGCATCAATTGACTTCATGCTGAACTACCCCACCACCGCCCCATCACCAGCACCCACCCCTATGCCCTTAGTTAACATTAAGGTGGAGATGAAAATCCTCTCCTTTACTCTATTAACCAAGTAAGATCTAGCGGTGCTCCACTGGCCACAGATGATCTTTGCTACTAACCACACAGGAATAATATAAAAAATTTCTTTCTCTGTTGAGTATACAGTAGCTGTATAGTCTGCTGTAAAGTATTAAACTGTACTGCATGTCTTTTATTTACTGTTCAGTATTGCTAAATGTCTATTTTTTTCAGCATGCATTACTGTACAGTATTCTGGTATGTAATATAATAAAGTGGACCATGACATTTTATTAAGAAGATTATATGGGCATGTTTTTCTATATTTGGATAGTCATACAACACAGTACTGTATAGGGTTTTATAGGGGTCAGAGGGGATTGTATGGCATCATCCATCAGGATGAATTATCCGACAGGGCCTTGGCATAATTCAGATGGATAAACTTAGAATTACTGTACTGTACTGTTTGGTTATATAGTTACAACCAAGTGTTGTTAATGGTTTCCTGTTTTACAAGAAACCATTAGGCCTGTCATATTAACCCTTTCTCATCAGGTGGCACATTAGCATGTCATCAAGGAAATGTCTGTAGCCATTGTGTGGCACATATACATGTTCTGGACTTTTTATATTTGTGTGCCAGTACCGGTGGCCCGTTAGTGGTTCAGTATCAGGTGGCAGCAAGACTGAGGAGTTACCATCACGGGGGGACCATTTTATGGTCCGTTATTTTCGTCAAGTATGAGAAGTATGTTGAGGCATGCGGTATGAGATGTTTTGCTGCCACGGCAGATTACCTGGATCTGATGGAAGCAATGTCTGATGAATCAGATTATGTTGTCAGACGAAAGTTAGAGTGAAAATTAAAGTGCTGCTATTAAAGAAAAAAGAAAGAACAGCTTTGAGGTCATCATTATACCGAATGGCATACATCTGGCAGTGGAGGAGCTCCAGCACCACAGGTGTTGACAGCTCACCACACAGGTAATCATTTTTATTTTTGTTTATTTTTTTTTTTTGTACATCATGTTAGACATCATATTACTCAGGAAATTTTGGTCAGTTTTTTAGTGTGGAATATTTTATCAAGACAATTATCTTTATATATATCAAAACCCTGATGTGTGGGACATCCAGCCCAAGAAAATGAATAAATAAAAAAAACACCCGAAGTAAAAGGGTAAAGGAAGAAGTATGCAAGACTACTGTACATTAAGTGAATGATGGCCCCCGCCACCTACCACTGTGGTTGCTACTACCTACCACTATAAATCTTCATGCAGTTGAATTCTGTGGTTCATTGAGATATTTGATGAAGAGTGTTCTGAATTATTCTAGCAGTTGATGAGGTGCAGAATATATAAGCATTAACTAAACAAACAAACCAGTGTATCATGTGTGGAATACTGGGTTACTGGAAGGGAGCTTGAAACTCATTCCCTCTCATGTATCAGCATAGGAATGTGGTGACTCCATACAGCCTTGTTGTGTAAGCTTTGTACTTTCCTCAGCACAGCAGGGGTGATCATGCATTAGGCTTCCATATCTTCAAGAAAGTTGAAGATGTGTGTGGATCTTCTAGTCAGTGATTAGGATAATGATGGTATTTTATCATTCCTAACTCGGTTGTTTGTGTTGATATAGAGTGGGGAAATGAGAAAGGTTCTTTTACTTTATAATCTGAAAAACCTTACTTACAGCCTTCCTCTCTCCTGTGTCAAAGGCAGTATCAAACTACTTAAAATACAGTACAAGTTCTAGTCCATGGGATTGCCACATTTCTTTATTATTATGAAGAGGAGGGTTTTCTAAATCCACTTCCATTCCTTTTAATCTTTTACAATATGCAGGGAAGACCTGGGATGAGGTGATAGAATGTAATCTCAGGGATGAGGGACTGAACAGGGAGGCTGCCAGAGATCAAGCAGCATGGAGAGCCACCATTAGGTGACCAAAGCCAATGACATGCAAGCATGTTGGAGCCTTTATAAATGATATGAACAATACGATGCTGTGTTGTACCTGAATCCTGTTGTGTAGTATATTTCATTGCCTGTGACCAGGGATAACAGTTATTGATACTTAAACTTACTTAATTAACAACCATCATAAAACAAATATATACTTGACTTTACAGCGTATGAAAGAGAGTGACGAATCCCTGAGGCATCTAGCAGCTGAGAGGGATGAGACAGAGAGGGAGAAGTGGAACATCCTCAAGCACGCGAGGGACGAATCTGAGCGAGTGGTCAAGCTCTCAGCGCAGCTTGGACTGAAGGAGACTGCACTGAAGAAACTCCAGGAAGAACTTGAAATGGTATCAGTGTGGAGCTGTTTTTCTTTGGATTCCTGTTTAATCCTTTCTATACTGATTGACAATTTTAGCTAAAGACTGTAATTGATATAAAGAGCTGTTGGACTTGATTTCTGGACATGGTACAAATATTTTGAACATACAGTTGTGACTGTTGCTGAAATCATGACATTATCTATACCATTATGGTCCAGACTGTGGTGTGTATACCCCGGAGGGTATGCAACATTGTTCAAAGGAATATGCAAAAAGGATAATTTTTTAAAAATTTGATTGAATTACAATGCTTTAACAAAAATTCATAAAAGAATATCAGACTAACTGAATATGGGCAGAAGAGGAAAGGTGAGTATTTATGGAGGTGAGAGAGAGAGAGAGAGAGAGAGAGAGACAGACAGAAAGATACATAAATGCACAGATTATATAGGCCTTTCAGTCCAAACTAGGTGGTCTGGTCTTAATGCTAAATTCCTATTCTGTATAGTAGGAGAAAAATAGCTGTGTAATTGGAGAAAAGGATAACATGGAACAAGGTTCCCTTCCCACCCTCCACTCCTTCCAGCACGGGGCCACACATGAATCAGATACGTGAGGCTTGATGGAAATTTTCAGAGGATAGATTTAAATTAGAAGAAATTGTATTCTGTAGTCATCAATAACAGTAACTCATCACCAAGTACTAATCTGTATATTTATTTATTTTTTTAATTTTATTAGTACAGCCTGCACTAGTACTGAAAGAATGAAAGTTAACTTGTAACTAGATAGTACTCTTCAGATCTTAACCAAACCTTATGCCATTGTTGAGTGCATGCTGTTTGTAGGGTTGGTACTAGTTATCCCTATATGAATGAGATGTTTATGTAGTCCATAGGCTACTGACAAGCTGCCACACTATTTTGAGCATTGGCCCTCATTAAGTTTCACATATACAGGGGTGGGTATTTATCTAGTCTGTATCCTCTGAACTACCACACTGTCTTGAGCAGTGGCACTAAGTTATACCTGTGTTGGCCAGATGTTTATCTAGCCCTTTTTAAAACATTGATAATGTTGCTGTTAACAATACTGTATCTACAAGGAGACTCTTCCACGCATTAATAATTTTGTAGTGTTTATGTTTTTTGCTTTGTCAAGGTTAGCTCTTTGTCTCATTCATTTCTTTCCATCACCCTAAGTTATGTTGTTGTAGTCGACTGTTAGTATTTTAATAGCATCGACATTGTTAAACTCATCCGAGATTTTGAAACATTTTGTGAGTTGGTCCCATAATTTTCTAATCTTTAGGAAGAATAAGTTAAGCTTTTTAAATCTTTCATGATTGACCCGTGGATTTCGAGCCACAGCTCAGGCTGGGTAACGTTGTGTTGCGAGCCACAGCTCAGGCAGTGCTAATCTTCCAGTGGCCGTGCATCATTTCTAATTACTCCACCACTATGCAAACTTACGCATGGCTTTATGCAAAGATGGAGAGAGAGAGAGATTTTTTTCATTTCACTTGATGATGCCCTGAATGATTGTCTTCAAGTCTATAATAAACAAGAACGAAAAAAAATTTGTTTTTTGCATTTTTTGCGCACCCCGGGGTGGGATAAAAAAGGTTATTGCACAATCCATGGGTTAATGATGGAATGAGCTTGATAGCTTTATGTTTCACACCTTCTAACTTTTTTGTATTTTTTACTAGGTATGGAGCCCAAAACTATGCCACATATTCTAAGTGGAGTCTCACTGTACTTTTATACAGTTTCAAAACTATGTCAGTATTATAGGTGAAATTCCTTTTAAAGAATCCTAGTGCTCTGTTAGCTTTCTTCACAGCAGTTAAACATTGAGTAGGGGATTTCAGATTTTTTGTTGTGGTGACACGCACCATAACACTGTTGATAGTCTGACCATTCAGCTCATATTCATATAGCTTGTTTCTCGATCCAGCCTGCAAAACCAGGCATTTATTTACGTTAAAGGGCATCTGCTCTTTGTTGGACCATTCGCTTATTTTATCTAGATCTACCATAGTGATTTCCCATCTTCTGTTAACACTGAGTTCCCCATTTTTGTGTAATCCACAAATTTCGATATACTGTATAATGGCTTAGTCTGTTATATATGGTAACGAATATTGGGCCCAGAACATATCCCTGTAGAACCCCACATGGACCCAGCTCCATTATACCACATTAATGATTATTCTCTGTTTTCTTCCACTAAGCCAGTTTTCTATCCAGGTACAGTATTACCTTTGCCTTCTATTCCTAACATTTTTACCTATTCATTAATTCATTATGTGGAACTTTATTGAATGCTGTCTGGAAGTGTAAGTATAATGTATTAAGTGATTTCGTTTGAACATTCACAGAGAATTGTTTATGATAAAATTTAATTAGATTCGAAAGGCAAGATTTTTTACATCTGAGCCCATGCTAGCTGTCTCTGATAAGCTGATGGGTTTCAGAGTGATCAACAGTTTCATCTCTGATGATAAATTCTAACTGTTTACCCACTACTGAATTTAAAATGATGGGTTGGTAATTACCTGCTTGCTTTTTGTATCCCTTTTTGAATATAGGGGTTTCATTTGGGGGAGGCGGTGACTGAATTGGTAGAGAGGCGGCCTGCAGTCCTAGTGGACCCAGGATGGAATCCTGGCTGGGGCAGGGAACAGTTTAAGGATTTGAATTTCCTAAAAGCAGACTTTTCTGATATACCAGATGACCCACCAACTTTTTTTTTTTTTTTTTTTTTTTTTTTTACACCAGGTATCCCCGAAGGGCTAAGGCATTGCCCCTGGGTAGAGGACTTTTGGACTGGAACGTGTAGCATTTTATGACCGGATGCCCTTCCTGATGTCTACCAATGACCCTTGGGTGGATTCGATCCTCCGACCCTTCGGTCAAAGTGGAGCGCTCTAACCCACTGAGCCATGGCTATTACCAGTACACCAGTCCTGTATGAGACAGTCCTAGCACGTATGCAGTATGGATTGTGGGTGTTGGCATCGAAGTGGTGACATGTGGAGGTGTAGGACTACTGGGCCTTGGGATAGATCACTGTCGGGGAGTGCATGTACAGATTGTCCGGTTTGAAAGGATTAATCTCGCTGGAGAGTCTCCTGAGTATATGGAGGAGTTTTGTTATTTGGGCAACACATTATGTACTGGAGGTGGGGTGAGACCTATCTTTATGGCAGGGGAAAGTGGTGGTTAAATGAAGTTCAGGAAACTGTTATCACTCCTAACATTGAGAAGGCTTTCCCTCCATGTTAAAGGATCATTGTATACAGCATGTGTTAGGGGTGTACAGTAATACTGTATGGTAGTGAGACCTGGACAGTAAAGGAAGAGGATATTTGTAGGCTCAGGTGTACAGAATTCACAATAACTACATGAATGTGTTGTGCATCCCTGATTGTGAACCCTGGGGGGCCTAGGATTGAGACTGAAGAGTTGAGAGGAAGGATGGGACTTGAATGTATTGGTGTTATGATGAGGAGAGGTAGATAGAGATGGTTTGGGTATGTTGAGAGGATGGAGAATGACAGGTGCATAAGGTTCGAAGTATGAACGTTGGGGACAGGGTTGCGAGAGGCAGACCAACAAAGACCTGGGTCAGGGTCATAGAATGTGACCCCTGGGGTAAGGGACTGAACTGGGAGACTGCCAGAGATCAAGTAGTGTGGAGAGCCACCATTAGGTGACCAAGGCCAACGCATGCAGGCATGTTGGAGCCTTCATAAATGATACATGCAGTACATGTGTGAGCAGTTTTCCGGTTGTCTGGTACTGTCCCTTGATCTAGAGATTTGTTAAAAATAAGAATGAGGCCATCTGTTATTTCTGAGCTAATATTCTGGGGTAGAATAGGTTAGAACATGTCTGGTCCATGTGATTTACTTATATTCATTTTATTAATGGTATCAAGAATATCTGAAGGAATTCCGTCAATCTGTCTATCTAGTGTCAGATGCCTTAATCCCGTATGGGGTACCCACAAACAAATCACCTCCATGTCGCTGTGTCCCCTGCCATTTCACTGCCCTGCTCCCAACTCACACCCCCCTCTTTCATATACCTCTCCACTCCATCCCTCCATCTCATCCTCGGCCTCCCCCTCCCTCTCCCCCCCTCCACCTCACTCACATACACTCTCCTCATCAGTCTCTTACCCTCCATCCTCTCCACATGGCCAAACCACCTCAGTGAAGGATGTATTGTTAAATTATCAGTCACATTCTCCTTGAATTTATGCTTATTAGGCATGTTTCCAACATCACAATTTTCAGTAAAAACTGTGCTAAAGTATTTTAGTGCATTGGCTATATCTATATCTTGCATCAGTACTAATCCTTCATTGTTTGCTGTTGGTCAAATACCATTTCTGTTTTGGCTATTGTTATTAATATATTTTTAAAAGGATTTGGAGTTGGTTGTACTGTCCATTGTGATGTTAATTCATTTTGCCATTTTGCTGATCTTATAAGTTGATTTACTGGTCTTCTGGAATGTACATAAAATTTGGTTATTTCATCACTGTTGTTTCGTTTCTTAATTTTGTAGAATTTGTCTTATTCTATTGCTTGAGTAATATCTGCTGTAAACCTTAAAGGTTTACTACTCTCGTTGTTGCATCTTGAATTCATTGGTATAAAAGTACAGTATCCTGGGCTGTAATATTCAGTATTTATCTTTAAATTTCATCCTCATATCACTGGTATCAGTTAACTTATCAAGATGAGTACTAATATCTCTGATGGCAGTTTTCATTTTGCTGTAATCGGCTAGTCTATAGTTGGATACTAGAGGTGTATTATTGGGATTATCATGGTTAATATTAATACCTTCACTCTTATCTTAAATGTCGGGACCAACTGCCTAGCCCCGGGCTCCAACGCTCCTCATGGGGCAATGTAGGATTGGATGTTGGATGGATGGAATATTAATACCGAAGCCCTCCATATTGTGGTCACAAGGGTCCTGATGTTTGCCTGCTTCAACATTTGATATCAAGTCTTCATTGGTTATTATTACTAAGTCAGGTACAATATATGATGCTGTCTGGTTGGCACTATTATAAGCTGTGGTAGAAAGTTATTGTCCATAAATTTGAGTAGTCTATTAGAACTGTGGACTTTGCTTGTGGTGAGTAGCCAGTCCATTCTTGGTAGGTTAAAATCACCCACAATAATCTAATAATCAGATTCTAGTGCTTCCTGTAGAAAACTGTATAGGTTATATGATTGGGATCTTCAATACACGATCGTAATACTGTATTAGTATTTAAATTATTGACATTCATTAGAGTGCAAACTAGCTCGGCATTGTTGTTTTGGGATTAGTTCACAAGAAGAGAGTTACTTTTTATGTCTAATGCTATCCCACCACCTCTTCTGCCTATTCTTTCCATATGATACAGAGTGTAAGAGTATAATTCAGCTGGGTGGTCCACATCAGTATGGTCAAATATGTTTGTTACATAAATTTATGTACCTCTTTGTATTCAAATAGACTTTTGAGTTCCTTAATTTTGTTGAACAAACTTCTGGCATTAAGAAGAAATTTGATTTCTGTACATATTTCATGTTATTTCCTCAACAAACCTGATCTGTGTGACATAAGCAAAAGAGACCCATTCAGTTTTCACAAAAATCTCTCTTGGAATATCATTATATTTTATGACAGGAGCTATGACCTGAGCTATCTGGGTTTTGAATTACATTCCCTACCTGGTTCACCTCACTCAACCCACCTGGCCTCTCTAGGGTGTTGCTAACTCCCACCACCCCAATACTGGCCTATATGACACCTGACTTCATCCATCCATCCATCATCCAATCCTACATTGCCCCATGAGAAGCTTAGGAGCCCGGGGCTAGGCAGTTGGTCCCGACATTTAAGATGAGAGTGACCATTAAGAGATTAATTCTTGCCCTCTCACATCGCTAATTAACTGCTGAATTCAGTAATCCTGCCACAACTTCCCTTGTCCTTTTTGATAAGTGTATACCATCAGGCCTATACAGTCTTCTGTTACCACGGGTGATCCTCAGAGCATCAGCAAATACGACATTCACTTTAATGCACTTTTCGTTAAGCTTGCTGTTTACCTCATATATCACCTGGGAGGTGTGATTGTTGTTATAGAGGCTGATCAGAATTCATCATTACAGATTTATTTGTTTTTGATTTCCTCTCCTTGACAAGTTCTTTATATTGTACTGTACTTAGCTAAGATTTTCTGCATATGCACACTGCTTCGAACATGAAGGTGATTATTGCCAGCATTAACTACTAGACAAGGTTCTGCAGTAGCTGTAGACTACAGTAGTTGCATTCTACTTGATTTGTTTAATGTTGCTTCCTGGGATCACCATTTCACATCTGTTCTTCCCTTTCTTGTTTGATGCAGATACTCTTACCTGCCCATGCAGAATTGAATCTGATGGGATATGAGTGACTGATTCATACTTACTAATTTGTTCTGGTCTACTGTGGCACACATTTGTTGGCATCTTGTACACACCATTCTGCCCTTGGGGATCACAGTGCACCTCATCTGTTTCTCCTAATACTTTGAATCTGTTTGAAACTTGCATGTTGTCATCATCATTGTCTCTCTTCTCACCCCAAGCTTTATTCTTATACTGTACCTGACTACTTCAGTCCTTATCCAAATTCTGATTATCTGCTTGTTTGTCAGCCAGCCTCAATTTTATTACAAGATTTTCATATTTCAAATTATCTATCTCCTTTGTAGCCATCACTAATACACTGAAACTCCTTCAATTTCTCTCTTGTACACTGAAAACAGACTTCAGATGTTTTATTGTTCAACTGTTCACTGTCATTCTTGCCCTGACACAAACAGCATGATAACTCATTCACCTTTGTCTGTCAACTTGTACCTTTCCTTCTTGCTGGAAGTTTGCTCTCATTCAGCCAGTCCCAAAGAAGGGTGACCACTCCCAACCCTCCAACTATCGTCCAATTGCTTTAACATCCTGTATTTCAAAAGTTTTCGAGTCAATTCTCAGTAGAAAAATTTTAAGGCATCTTTCCTATCACAACCTTCTTTCCGATCGTCAGTATGGATTCCGTCAGGGACGCTCCACTGGCAATCTTCTCACCTACCTTTCAGACTCCTGGTCATCCTCCTTTCGGGACTTTGGCGAAAGCTTTGCCATTGCACTTGACATCTCAAAGATTTTCGATCGAGTCTGGCATAAATCTTTAATTTCCAAACTGCCCTCCTACGGTTTCTATCCTTCTATCTGTGCCTTCATCGCTAGCTTCCTTTCTGGTCGTTCTATAGCCGCTGTTGTAGACGGCCATCGTTCTTCTCCTAGATCTATCAACAGTGGTGTTCCTCAGGGCTCTGTCCTATCACCAACTCTCTTCCTTTTATTCATCAATGATCTTCTAAGCTGTACATCTAACCCTATCCACTCATATGCTGATGACTCCACCCTTCACCTTTCCGTTCGGTTCCCGCAACGCCCATCTCAACAGTTACTTCAACAAACAAGGGATGAGGCTATGGCACACCTAATGTCTGACTTGGCTCGTATCTCTGACTGGGGTAAAAATAATATGGTTGTTTTTAATGCATCTAAGACTCAGTTCCTACACCTATCAACCCGACAAAATCTTCCACAGGTATACCCACTAATGTTTAATAATATTCAGCTTAATCCTGCATCATCCTTGAACATGCTTGGGGTTTCATTTACTCGGGACTTATCTTGGAAAGATCATATTACATCTCTTTTAAAATCTGCTTCCAAGAGATTGGGTGTGCTAAGCCGACTCCGCTCTTTCTTTCACAATTGTTGACTCTATACGGGGGTTTATCCGCCCCTGTGTGGAGTACAACTCTCATGTGTGGGGAGGCTCCCCACATACAGCTCTTCTCAATAGGGTGGAGTCAAAGGCTTTTCGTCTCATTAACTCTCCTCCTCTTACCGACTCCCTTCAACCTCTGTCTCTTCGCCGCACTGTTGCATCTTTATCTCTTTTCTATCATTACTTTAATGGTCACTGCTCCTCTGAACTGTCTGCTTGCATTCCTCCACCTCTACGACGGGCGCGTAGCACCCATCTGGCAGCAAACTCTCATCCCTTTTCTGTCCAACTCTCTAATGTAAGAGTTAACCGTTACTCCCAGTCTTTCATTTATGCAACAGGTCAGCTCTGGAACTGTCTCCCTCTGTCTGTATTTCCTGCTGCCTATGATCTCCAGTCTTTCAAACGCAGTGTGTCCAGGCATCTCAAAATGATCGGATCTTGAATTTGGCTCTCTATTGTATTTTGTTTTTCTCTTGGAGGGAACTGTTACTGTGGGCTCATGGCCTTTGGTTCCTTCTTCCTCGCATTAAAAAAAAAAAAAAAAATAAAAATAACTTGGTAAGTGCCATTTCACAACACTAGTGGAACTGTAATGATTTTAAATGTCCAGTCTAAATAAATAAATAGGGGTACTTATCCATTCCCTCACTCACTGAGGTGTTTGGTACAGGGGTGAGGGGTTGCTGACCTGACCTCAGCCCTGAGAGAGAGCCATAAGCAGACGTCTGAACACATCAACCACTCATTGAAGACTGACAGATGACTCAGAGAGAGAGAGAGAGAGAAAGTAGAGAGGGAGTGAATGGGAGGGAAAGAGGGAAATAAAGGATGGGTTGGAAGGAGAGGGAGAGATAGGGTGAGAGAAGAAGAAACAGAGATAGGAACAGTGTTCATGATAGAACCAAGCTGAGTTTTCACTGTTAGTATATAGAAGTTTTTATATCCATTTCATGACTTCTCTGTGAAAAGGAGTTTTCACTCATGAAGTGAGCTGTAATACTATACTTTGGAGTTTGAAATAATGTATTACTGTTTTACCATATTTCAGTTACTGCCATCCCTTCTTCACTGCATGTCAGCTTCCACTTGAGTCATAGATCAGTGATGTGTCAATCACAGAGGTATTCAGGTGAAAAATATCCATGGGGTGGTAGAGAATCTGAAAATATTTGAACATCACTGCATCATACCACTTCCACTGTGGAAGTTACTGGACCAGTTTTCATCCCTGATTTTTTTCTAATAGCCGGCTGTTATAAGTTTATATAAAAGTGGGTGTGTACATCTTGTGGTGGTGCTTTTGAACATCAAGCCCTCTTTGGTTTATCACTTGATCATAAATATGATAACGAAATATGAAGTATGGATTCCATTGTCCTTTTTGGTTTGCGTAGTAGGAGGTGGCATAAAGTGCTGCCTCCAGCAACACTTTGGACATAACCATGATTTACCAAAGGGACTAAACAAGAGTATGTTGAAGTTTGAAGGGAAGAATCAGTAATGGAAAAGAGAATAAGGTGATAGAACTTATAGAAGGATGAAATTGTCAGCCACATGGTGGAGGTGACCTAATGGTTGATGTTGGTAGTTCCAAAGTTACAGGCTCAATAACATTAAGATTTGAACCCTGGCGTGGGCAGTGGTGCCACTGGACTCAGGGATCCAGGCACCCTTTAGGGCGGTTGGGTCAAATGAATACCTTCCCTGTGGGATAGCACCTTCAGAAGGTAACTCTGGTAACTTGGATGATGCAGTGGCATTGGCTCACAGATTATTGGGTAAGTAACCCATCTTAGGCTCAAAAGCCTAAGTTATGGAGATGAGCCCCCCCAGCTAAACTCTGCAGAGTGTCTGTCTTCCCACCTTTGCCTGATATATGCTAAAGGTGAGATACACAGAAGAGAATTTGAGTCTGAAAATAAACAGAGATGGATATAGAGGCGTGAAATGATCAGAACAAAGATATAATAGAAGCAGATGAACTATACGTGGTAAGAAAACAGTGAAAAGATGCAAGAAGAGAGATAATTTGTTATATAATATTGCAATAAGTATAGCCTTGAAGGAGTTAATAGAGGCATTGAAGATCTATCTATCTATCTATCTATAGCCTGACACCCTAATCCCGGAAAGGGTGGCCGCAGACAAAACGCCTCCAAGTCGCTCTGTCACCCACCATTTGACTACCCTCCCCCCAACTCACCCCCCCTCCCTCATATACCTCTCAACTCCATCCCTCCACCTCATCCTCGGTCTACCCCTCCCTCTCCCTCCCTCCACCTCACCTACATACACCCTCTTAGTCAGTCTTTCATTCTCCATTCTCTTCACATGTCCAAACCACCTCAGTGTACAGTATTTCTCCTAATCTTCTCAACCACATCCACATCCACCCCACAACGTTCCTTCACTTCTTCATTTGTCAACCTGTCCCTCCACATGCTCCTTTCAAGTAACTCATTTCCACTGCTCTCACTCTTGACTTGTTCCCCTCTTGCAAGGTCCACGCCTCGCTTCCATACGTCAGGGTAGGGATCACAATACTCTCATGCAGTGACTTCTAACTTCCATACTCACCTCCCCATTTCTCATCACTGCTTTCAGTGTACCAACAACTTTCCTTCCCTGCTGTACCCTTTCACGCACTTCATCCCCCAAAGTTCCATCCTTACTCATCACACTACCCAAGTACTTGAATGCACTCACATTCTCCATATCCTCACCATCCAACCTCATTGCACACTCTGTGACTTCATTCCTCTCAAAAACCATAACTTTACTTTTGTTTACATTAACTTTCAGATTCCTCCTCCTACGCACTGTCCCAAATTCATTCACCAAACCTTGCAACTCCCATTCATCTTCACTCAACAATACTGTATCATCAGCAAACAGCAACACCGGAATCTTCCAAATCTCACCCTCATTCATTATTGCCACCCCCACATCCACTGCCCTACCTTGCACCTCCTTTACAACCCCATCCATGTATATATTAAACAGCCATGGAGACATCACACAACCCTGTTTCAGTCCCACATTGAGATCAAAGAACTCACTCAGCTCACCATCCACTCACTCCGTAGCCCTAGCTCCCTCGTACATACTCTTCACAGCACTCGACAATTTCCCCTTCACTCCATATATTCTTAATACCTTCCACATACGTTGCCTATCTATTCTGTCATAAGCTTTCTCCAAGTCCATGAAGGCCGCATACACTTTCCTTCCCTTCTCTAGATACTTCTCCACTAAACATCTTAGAACAAATATCTGATCTACACACCCTTTTCCCTTCCTAAATCCCCCTTGTTCTTCTCCAACTAGCTCCTCTGTCATATGCCTAACCCTATCAATGAGTATTCTACCATATATTTTACCAGTCACACTAAGAAGGCAAATACCCCTATTGTTACCACATACTTCTCTCTCCCCTTTTCCTTTGTACAGAGGAACAATTACACCTGATTTCCAGTCCTCTGGAACCCTTCCCTCTTCCCAAGCCAATCTACACAACTTCCATATCCACTCCACAACAGTCTCACCCCCATACCTAAGCATTTCACCACACACTCCATCAATTCCTGGGGCCTTTCCCAACTTAATCTTCTTCATCGCATCATCACATTGAAGATACTTCAAAGTAATATGCCTAGAGAAATGAGAGAGGGAGAGAAGTAAAATGCATGATGAAAAAAAAAAACAAGGAAGTGAGTGTAAGCTTAGTCTGGAAGAAGAGTAAATAATCAGTATAGGCATGATAAAAAGAAATACTGTAAGACATTGATGGGAGCCAGAGGACTGAATGTTAATGGAGGGGTAAGATGGTAAAGGTCTGAGTGTGGATGGTAGTACTGTATGCACAAAAATGAGGATGATGATGTTGAGAGATGGAGAGAATTTTTTGGCTCTCTGGCATTACTAGATATAAAACAAGTAATACTGTATTTACATTCAGGAACATAGATAAAGGTGTTGGTACACCAGTGGTGCAGGGACATATAAATACTGTAGAGAGGAAAATTAATAACTTAAAGCAATACTAAATCCGATCACAAAGCCACCTCTTTTCATGCCATATTTCAAGTGTTCCATCATATCTGTTATGTATTTTTAATAAAGAGTTAATTAAATCATGACTTATCGAGTGCAAGAGTTGACAATGAGTAATTATCTTTCAGGTCCGTAAACAGCTCACCTCTGTTGGTTACTACAGTGATGCAGAGTCTGTCAGGACAAATGGTCTTCCTACTCCTACAGCATCCACTCCTACATGCTCCCCCCTTCCAGTGGCCACCCCTACCCCCACTCCCAATGGCCGGGGGTCATCAGCTGACTCAGGTGTCAGATTGTCCAGTGACCGTGACTCTACTGCTAGTCATGATGGTAAGCATGATCCTCAAACTGTATATATTAGTTAGCATTAATTAAAAAAGTATTTTATTAATTCCTTCACTGTTGAATTTATATAATTAATGTTTTCTGGAAATACCAAATATACATTCAGTACAAAGAAATGACCAAGCTCGTTCCATCAGTCTTGGCAGGAGTGTATTCAAATCAGTCTTCAGAGAACTGTATTCAAATAAGTATAACATCCTTGTAGTAGAATATGTGTGCTTAGGTTGAGGTGAAAAGTATTGGTGACTGTAATGACTGTGTGCTCTGGGTGAGGTGAAAAATATTGATTATATTATGGTCATTTATATGTTCTATGTTATTTGCATATTTTTTTTGTTGATATAATATTTTGGCTTATAAATGAATTTTTTTTAGAAAGTATTAGGACTACCCAGATTAGCAACATGGCTTTTGCTGGTACCAGTAATTATTGATTTACTATTACTGAGGTTGCCTCACAGTTTGTTAGTTTTTTTGCTAGCCGGTCAGGTTTTCATTCTAGTTCCAACTTCACTTGAAACTGACTTACATTTCAGGTGACATGCATGCACTGTGTTATTGTGCATGACATTTATTGACATAGATTATTAGACTGAATATTCAGTAGGCAGTGTAATGACTCTGTTTTGCAAGTTAATAAATAACTGATACTGTACTGACAACTTCCACATGCACACCAGTGAATGTTTCACTTGTGATTTTCAGCATTGGAAGAAAAAAATTTAGCTCACTACAAAGACAGACTACATTCCCAATTTTGAGTGAATTTATATTGGATTGCTAGTGTGCCTTATAGGACCATGCATGCGGTAGATTATTGATTTAAATAACATACATTATACTCATTTTTTTTTATCGAGGCGAAGATGCACTTGACAGATTGGTGACTATTGCCTGAATGCAACATTACTTCATAATCTAGCATTATTAACTGACAACAAATATCTGAGGGGGAAATTTGGGTTAGTAAATATTTTTTGGACATGTTGCATTCAGCCAATCATCATCAACCTGTCAAGTGCAACTTCGCCTCAATAAAAAAAATGGAGTATAGTAGAGGAGCAGTTTTGGGAAAAGAAAAGCTGAACAGCTGTAGATTTTTTTGTGAAGTGACATTGTTGATATAATATACAGAAACATGAAATATGGTCAGTCAATTCTGATATCATTTGGAAATTCACATATTTGTTAAGCACATCTCCAGTTTACTGAAGTCTTCATTTTATGAGGAAGATTCATTGTTGTTAAATCAAAGGTTTCGTATTAACTAAAAAAAAAAAAGTACAGTACTAGTACATATACCTGTACAGTAAATCTTTATATTGAACCTCATTAAACTCAACTTCAACAAAACCAACCACCTACATTTTACCAGACAACTTCGTTATACATCTAACAAAGGGTTGATATGGCAAGGGCACACAGCTGCCAGATCAAATGAAAGTAAGTAAAGAGGACTGTAATTTTTTCATTTTTTCTCTTCTGTTGTTCATTGCTGAATGTTACAGTATATGATGTTTATCTATGGAGTATCAAGATACACAGTATAAATGTACATAAAATAAAACTGTGAACATACAATAAAACTGTGAACATAATAACTCGGTTAGGTATCCACTGAACAAGATTCAGTGTGCATCAGACTTGGGTTCTGTATAACCAACCCTACAGAACATCAGTTATATCGAACTATTAGTTATATTATCAGCCTCTTCCTTCAGCTGGTTAAATATAATGAGGGTTCTCTGTACATTCATAACAGAGAAAAGGATATCATATTGTCTTCAGCTGTGCGTATCATCAGTTACTCTAAAAGACTGAAATGCATCTGTATCAATGAAAAGCTTAAATCAAAGATCTACTGCCACATGTTAAGAGTAAAAGAGTTTTTCTGAAATGGATGGTAAATGCTTTGTAGTGGATAGTTGTAAATGAAGATAATATACCCTGGGAAAGTTATACAGTATTGTTGATGAGACATATAGTGTTGGGAGAGGAAGATCGCAGTTGGAATGGGAAAGGAAGCAAAATGGGTTGTTTGTGGGAAAGAAATTGCATGGATGATGAATGATTAAGAGAATTTATAAATTATGCCAGGAGGAAGAAAACTGAGTTAAAGTGATGTACAGTACAGTATTTGAACTGTTAGTACTTATTATCTCTCTTACATTAAGAAAAACTTTGCTAAAGCAGATCACAGCAGTTTGAAAATCATGTACCTCATGGTTTGAATTGCATTGTAGTATGTAGATCATGTTCCTCGTTCAGTACCCTTGTGTCCAAGGCGGTAATATTGTCGCCTGAGGGTCCTGTCTAGGATGAAAAATGTCTTGGACCAACACAAGACCTTATGGAAAAAATTAATATTGTAACAAAATCTTCAAAAAGAAACCCTAAAAACATCAACCAGACTTATTTTGGCACAAAAAGAAATTTCCTCACCTTGAAAGTGTGTTTCTGAGCTAACCTCCAGCTTAGTAGCTCAGTTATCTCCAACTTAGTATCCTGAGTTAGATGGTGACGCTTCAAGGGGTTAGCAGACAGTTTCCTAGGCATGGTTACATAAGGAGAGGCAATAACCTAGAAGCAAACGCTGAGTGCTACGCACGGTAAATGTGTCCACGATCCTCCGATGTGGGAGACAAAAGCAGGCCCTGCTTGTTCATCAGGTGACCAGATGCCAATATTTTATTGGACAACATCTCAACCATGTCACTCTTCCGGGCGCAGGGAACTGTGTTGGACCGGGTGAGATGTCATAGCTGTATTCTCCTCGGATTTGGGCCATTATGAACCATTGGTTCCGTATTGGATGTATGCAACCGTATTACAGCAGTATTTTGGATTTTTGCTTATGGTTTCCGTCTTGGACGTGAAACGTCTTGGACGCGAGGGTACTGTATTTAGGTATTGCTGTTTAAGTGTCCTCATTATTGGTAAAAAAAATTAAGAGTAACGAATTACCAGTACCTGCATATAGAAGTAGCAGTAGTGCCTTCAAGTGAGGAAGAGGTAGTCGTTACTTGTGTAGACTGGTTGAGAGTAAAAATGTTTAAATGTTTTAAAAGGCATAGGCAGTTTATTACTAGTAAGTACTGAGAGAGAGAGAGAGAGAGAGAGATTCACCAGTAATTGGAAAGATGGTTTTGTCTTTGACTGCACCTAAAGATGTTACTCTTCTTCATATTTCAGTGAACCTGAAATATCTTCACTAAGTGTATTGTTTTCACATTACCACATTCCCCACGACCTTAACAGCACCACCGCCATCAGATTACCCTGGCTTTACTCATTGCTTCCAAGCTAACGATAGTCTTATGAATGACAGTGTTGATAAATGCATCACAGAGCTCCTTAACTTTTAGGCACCTCTGGCTATGCTGTGGAACACCGAGGGTCTTTGGACTGTGAGACACTCTCAATATACTCTTCATCTGCAGTATCCCAGTACTACTACTATGCGTGTATGTTGACTGTGGATACCTGTGTTGATTATGATCTCCCTTGAAGGATTGTTGCCTGCTTTCTGTGGCATGTTATGTGCATGGAACAATAGTTTACCACCAAATGATTACTTTATGGTACACATGCTAATTTACATTTTCTGCTTATTACATTGTTATTTAGCTTATGATAATCTTAAAATATAATTATCATTAATATGTAAATAAGCAAAATATTATGTAATGGGACCTACAGAGGCTGCACTTGGCCAATATTTATATGCTTTAATAATGTTAAATACACTCAAGTAAATGTACAGCACAACTGATGACTTGTGACACAGGCAAACCATAGCACTTTTCCACTAGGAGATTGTCCAGTTAACAACTGTTCCTTATAAAGAGATAAGGCAATACCAGTAAGCCTTGCACATGTGCCAGTGTTCTAACCTAACTCAGAACCAGTGCCATGTGTGCTCTTGTTGTGCAGAAAAGCATCTGGAGCTTCTGTTTCAAAATCCTCTGTTCACACCAAATTATTATTTTACTGTACTGATATTAGTTTGAGATCTTAGGCTTCAACACTTTGCCACCATAATTTTCATTATCATCTTCATCATCATCATCATCATCATCACCGTCATCATCAGTCATCATCATCATCATCATCATCATCATCATCACTGTCGTTGTTGTCATATCATTGTCGTCATCAGTCAGTCATTATCAGTCATCATCAGTCACCATCCATCATCAGCTATCATTCATCCGGCAGTCATCACCACCATCCTGCTTCGTTTTCCAAACCTTGGGTGGGGTGACTTGAATACCAGAAAGCCATCCATCCTTCCATCCACCATCCAATCCTATGTTGCCCCATGAGGAGCGTAGGAGCCCGGGGCTAGGCACTTGGTCCTGACAGAAAGCATGAAAAATAGTACAAGAATTATTCATCAGCATTCCCAGTGAAATGAGCTACACACTCTTTCACCTACTATTCAAACCCCAGGAATCCTGACCCTCCCTCACAGGCACACCTCACCACACACATGTGCCTCATAATTATATATAAGGCAGAGTCAGTCCAGTGACTGTTAAGTTAAAAAGAGGGATGCCAGACCCTTGTTATGCACTCCTCCATATAAAATTAATCCAACTAGGTTGATTCCTCCACATTTCCCTAACCTTTTGAATCTCATTACCATGCTTTCTTACACATTCATTTACCATATCCATCCGCATTCTTCTTGGCCAGCCATGCCTCCTCCAACCTTCAACTCATTCACCCTTTTTGGTGCTGGATAGAGACACCTTCATGTGATGACACTGATATAGCTGGGAAGGTGTGCTGCCAAATCACATAAGCATCCCCCAGCATCCTCCCTATCACCCAAAAGGTGGATGATGGGCTGTTGGAGAAGGACAACGTCAGCTTGCAGTCCACTAGGTTCACATTTCATCAGATCCTGGGGCTGCAACTACTACTACTGCTACCACCCTATTTATATTCAGTCTTTCCTTATGAATATATCATCTAATTATGCCATCTTCAGCTCTGTTGTCATTGCGCATCCTTATTTCACATCTTTCACAAAACACATTCTTTTTTATCGTATCCATTCATTGCACTCCGTACACATTTCTCAACAATCACATCTCCAGTATTCACTGCTGTAACTCTTGACTTATTGTTTTCCTGCCACAGCAAAGTCTCTTGCCCATATGTTAATGTGGGTACAAAAATTCATTCATGCTATCCTCTTGCAGCTGCCACACTCAGACCTCTGCTTCATATTAAGGTCTCCACAACACAAGCCACTTTCCTTCCTTTTACCACTGTACATTCCACTTCCTCTACACATTTACGCCTCTTTTCTGTTCCTGCTCCCAGGAAATTAAGCATTTTACATAGGTATTTTTCCTTGTTTTTTAACAAATTATTTTTTTCTAATCATTTAAAACTCTAATAATGCATTAACTTTTTTAAAGGTGAAATAACCCCACCCATTGATGTATCGTTGTTCAGTTGCAGGCTAGGAAGATTATAAATGAAAGGTCTTTTATATTTTGCACAGTATTGGCTGTAGGTGCTGATAAGCTTCGCTTTTACACAAGGAGGCAACTTCTCCTTGTGCTCCCTATGCTGTTTTTTGCATAGGAGGAAGTGATTCCTGCAGTTATTTCTCTCCTCACACATGCCAGGGATACTGAGAGCAGCCTTGGGCCCCAATATGATACATTTGCTTAGTTTGTTCCTTAGAAATCACAAGTACGAGACAAGAATATGGATCAACTTCTTGCATTTCTTGATCAAAATTAAACCACACTACATGCATTACAATTACATATACCAGGCAACACCACAGCCCATGGGTATGTGGTAGGTGCAGCACATCCACAACATTTCTAGGATGCCACACACAATTCCCCCTACCTCTGCCACCTACTCATGCAACCACTGTCCCAACTCAGCTCCAGTGCACAAATATGACAGTTACAAACTAGACCCAAGTTGAATGTAGACCACCTCAAACATGCAGCTTAAAGCTATTGCAACCAAATGTCCATGGTTTCAGCTCCAGAAAAGAACTTGTAAGGCTTTCTTATCCTCCACAAAGTTGACAATGCACTCCTACAAGAAAACACACACACACACACACACACACACACACACACACACACACACACACACACACACACACACACACACACACACACACACACACACACACACACACATGTGTAATAATTTCAAGAGTAAATGAAAAACGTATGACAGTAAGATCAGAAAGAGAAAGAGAAGAACTGAGTAAGGTTAAAGAGATAATATCAGTAGTTATGGAGGGTAACAATGAAGCTCAAGAAGTGATAGAAGTGTTTAGGTTAGGAAAGTACTAGGGAGGAGGGGTGAGGCCACTTAAGGTAAAGTTTAAGTCCCAGGTAATGGTAAATGAAATCATCAACAGAACATGGAAATTATCAGATAAAGAGGGGTTCAAAAATGTTTGGATAAGGAGAGATGCAAATAAGGAAGAAAGAGCTAAAATAAAGGAGTTAGTAAAGGAAGCGAAGGCAAAAAACGAACAGAGAATGGAGGAAGAGAAGACAGTGTTTTATTGGAGAGTTATGGATCAGAAATTGGGGAAACGGTACTTACGGAGAGAAGAGGGTATAAAAAACAACAAAAAAAGTTTGAAAGTGGCATATACTAATGTTGATGGTTTAATAGTGGCATGGATAGAAATCAGCAACTTCTTTAGGGTACATGAACCAGATGTTATGTGCTTTGTAGAGACCAAGTTAAGAGAGGATATTGATATCCTTATGGGAGATGATAAATATAAACTGTGGAGAAGAGACAAAAAAAAAAAATGGGAGGAGGAGTGATGATAGCTGTGAAGAACAACATAAATGTGGATACTGTGGACATGAGAGAGGGTAGAGCTGAAGTGATAAATATGAAATTAGAAACTGGAGAGAATGGCAAAAGAGATATGGCAGTAGTATATGTTCCCCCCAAGACAAGAGCTTGGAATGATGATGAATACCAGGAGATGTTGTCAGACATGGTTAGTTATCTACAGAAAGTGATTGAGAAAAGCAATAATATAATTCTAATGGGTGATTTTAATTGTAAAAGAGGTGAACTGGGAGGAATGGGACTCAGGAGGCAGTGAAGATTCATGGGGCACTATATTGTTAAATATAGCAATGAATAATATAATGACACAGTGGGTCAAAGAAGAAACACGATTCTGAGGTGATGACACACCAGCAAGATTAGATTTACTGCTAACCAAAGAACCTGATGTAATTGAATCTTTGAAATATCAGTGTCCTATAGGAAAAAGTGATCATGTGGTCATTGAGTTCCAGATGATAATAGGGAATGTGGTGCCAAGAGACGAGCTTTATAGGCATGGAATATACAACTTTGGGAATGCAAAGTTTACGGGATTGAGAAAATTTTTTGAACATGCAGATTGGAGAAAATTCAGAGAAACAGAAGAGATACGGAGGAAGTGGGATATCTTTCTAGACCTTTGTAATTCGGGAGTGGAAAAATTTGTGCCAAGAGTAAGTGGGAAAGAAAACAGGAAAAAGGAGTGGTTTAATAGAAGCTGTATGATAGCAAAAACAGAGAGAGGGACATTGCATGGAACAACTAGAGAAAGAGAGGTAATAACAGAACAAAGGAAAAATATAAAAGACCTAGAAATGGATATACAAGAATACATAGTGAGGAAGAAAGGAAGTTTGAAAAAGGTACACAATAAAAGCTCGATTAACCGGAATGCGTGGGGATTCTTCCATTCCGGATGTGAATTTTCTGGATAATCGAAAGTTACTCTTAGAAATTTTGTGGGAGGTCAAACAAATGAAATGGGCTACCAGACTTGGGACTTTATTTCATAAAGTACATCATTCAGTATTAGATACAGTACAGGTAAGATACAGTACAGGTACACTTATGCTCACTAATATCTGCTCAAGGGTGCCCCCTTCCTACCTCAGAATACCCAGGGAAGAGCAGAGGTGGGGACGAAACGAGCTCCATCCCCCACTACCCCAGCTCCCGACCATCCCCCATACCCCTACCCAACCCCCCACCCCACTCATCATTCTTAACTAGCAGTTACATCTCAAGCTGATTTCATGTTTAACACTCTTGGTCTCACTACTAATACAAACAAAGAACATTAGGATATGTTAAAAGAATATAACTATCAACATGTTGCAGCAAGAAATTAATGCATTATGACATTGACAATAAAACAAAAACCTTACCAACTGCCGCCTCATGCCTCCTGTGTTGGGTGCACTGCTTTGCAAACACACACACACACACACACACACACACACACACACACACAGACACGGACTCATGCAAACACCCAATGCATGAGGCCTGGGATGGGGGTTGTTAAGGTTTTTGTTTTATTGTCAACGTTATAATGCATTAATTTTTTGTTGCGGCATGTTCATAGTCATATCATATACTTTTTACATATCGTAGTGTTTTATATTTGTTTATTAGTAATGTGACTATGAGTGTAAAGTAGCTTGAGATGTAACTGTCAGTTAAGAATGACGAGTGGGGGGCTGGGAGGGGTAAGGGTATGGGGGAGGGTTGGGAGCTGGGATAGAGGCGTTGGAGCTCGTTTCATCCCCCCCTTCCCATCTTCTCTAGGTATATGGGGGTACGAAGGGTGCACCCCTGAGCAGAAATTAGTGGTCGTGAGTGTACACTACAATACCAAAAAAAGACAGCAAGAGAAATTGTACAGGACTGAACACAATCCAGCAAACATTACCAAAAAATTATTTGAAGAAAAATTTAGCCCATGTTACAGACCAAAATAATTTTGAAAACTTAGCTGCTTACACTACTTTACCCTGTACTGTACAGAACTAATCAAGAATTATAGGGGGACAACCAGTATCTGGAAAACTTTAGACCCTATGCTGGATTGAATTTGTGTTCCGGTTATATGGATGTGCCGATGCATCGGATGTCGGTTAATTGAGCTTTTACTGTAATTGACAAATGTAATGAAGAACCCAAATTGTTTTATAGATTTGTCAATGGCAAATTGAAACAAAAGGAAGGAATCACCAAACTAAAAGTAGAAGAAGAGGTCTATAAAGATGTGGCAATACAAGCTGAATTAACAAACAGATGTTTCCAATCGGTTTTCACTAATGAAAGGGATTTTGTGGAGGGGGAGGGAGTGGCTAGAAATGTAGTGTAAAAGATATAAAAGTGGAAGTGCAGGAAGTGTATAAATTACTGGAAACTCAGGATGTAAGAAAAGCCCCATGACCGCATGGAATCTCTAATTGGGTACTGGAGGAATGCAGAGAACAACTGGCGGGTAGGATTCACAGTTTAATTGTTTATTCTCTGGAAGAGGGGAAAGTGCCTCAGGAATGGAAGAGAGCAAATGTGGTACCAATTTATAAGGGAGGAAACAAGGAAGAACCCCTGAATTACAGACCAGTGTCCCTGACCAGCTTGGTCACAAAATTGTGCGAGAGAATCCTGAAAGATAGATGGATAAAATATCTGGAAGAGATGAACATTTTGGCTGAAAGTCAGTTTGGATTCGGAAGTGGAAGGTCATGTGTTTCCAACTTGTTGAGCTTTTACTCAAGAGTAATTGACATGCTACAGGAGAGAGACGGTTGGGTGGATTGTGTGTACTTAGATTTAGAGAAGGCCTTTGACAAGGTACCTGATAAACGACTATCTTGGAAATTGGAGCATATAGGAAGACTGAAGGGTACCTCCTAGAGTGGATGGGAGACTTTTTGAGAGACAGACAAATGAGGACAGTAATAAAGGACAGGATGTCTGGAGTCCCACAGGGCTTGGTGTTAGCGCCAGTAATGTTTCTGATTTACGTAAATGATATGGCAGATGGAATGAACAGTTATGCAAGTCTGTTTGCTGATGATGCAAAGATCTTGAGGAAAGTAGAAGTTGAGGAAGACTGTAAAATGCTGCAGGAGGATCTGGATAGGATACATGATTGGAGCCGGATATGGGAAATGAAATTCAACACAAAAAAAGTGTAAAATATTGGAATTGGGTAAAAATACCAAGAGGCCATCACTGATGTGATGGGTAATGAACCAATCACAAAAGCAAGAGAAGAGAAAGATTTGGGAGTGCTAGTCCAGGATAGTTTGTCACCTGAAAAACATTAACAAGATGGTTAGAGAGACGTATAAACTCTTGACTAACATAAGAGTAGCATTTCATTACATGGATGAGATGATGAAAAAATTGATAGTGGCCATGATCTGCCCCAGGTTAGAATATGCAGCAGTAGTGTGGTCCCCATACAAAAAGAATGATATAAACAAGATTGAGAGAATACAAAGAACAGCAACCAAGATGGTCCCCAGCCTGGCAGATCTTTCGTACAGAGAGAGGCTGGAAAAGCTGGATTTGCCCTCCTTAGAGGAATGAAGAGAGAGATGATTGCAGTGTTCAGGGCCATGATGGGAGTAGATAAAATTGACAGAGAAAATCTGCTTTTATGGGATACGAGAGTAACAAGAAGACACGGAACGAAACTGAAGAAGCCAAACTGCTTGAAGGATATCAAGAAATATAGTTTTCCTTATAGATGCATAGACCTGTGGAATAGCCGGGACAAAGAGATCGTCCAGTCTAAAAACTTAACGAGTTTAAAGCAAAGTTTGACTTATGGAGAAACAGAGACTGGACCCCACAGTCATAGCTCATTTCCTGTATATCACAACTAGGTAAATACACAGACACACACACACACACACACACACACACACACACACACACACACACACACACACACACACACACACACACACACACACACTCTTTGTCACCCGTAAAACACATTAACAAGATAGTTAGAGAGAGACGTATAATCTTTCGACCAACATAAGAGTAGCATTTTATTACATGGATGAGAAGATGTTGAAAAAATTGATAGTGACCATGATCCGCCCCAGGTTGGAATATGCAGCAGTAGCGTGGTCCCGACACAAAAAGAAAGATATAAACAAGATTGAGAGAATACAAAGAACAGCAAGCAAGATGGCCTCCCACCTGGCAGCTCTTTGTTAAAGGGAAAAACTGGAAAAACTAGATCTGCCTACCTTAGAAGAAAGGAGAGAGAGGGGCGACATGATTGCAGTGTTCAGGGCCGTGATGCGAGTAGAAAAAATTGACAGAGAAGATCTGTTTGTATGGGATGGGAGAGTTACGAGAGGACACAGAATGAAACTGAAAAAGCCAAGTTGCTTGAAAGATATCAAGAAATATAGTTTTCCATATAGAGGCATAGACCTGTTGAATAGCTGGACAAAGAGATCGTCCAGTCAAAAATCTTAAACGAGTTCAAAGCAAAATTTGACTTACTGAGAAACAGAGGCAGGACCCGACGAGTGTAGCTCATTTCCTGTATATCACAACCAGGTAAATACAACTAGGTAAATACACACACACACACACACACACACACACACACACACACACACACACACACACACACACACACACACACACCTCTCTCTCTCTCTCTCTCTCTCTCTCTCTCTCTCTCTCTAACATTCATCATCCATATTGAATACATGATAGGGCTGCCTCATACAGGACTGGTGTACTGACCTTTGCAGGGGGATTTTTACGACATGTTGGCGGGTCTTCTGGTAGATCAGTAAAGTCTGCTTTTTTATGAAATTCAAATCCTTAAACTGTTTCCTGCCCCAGCCGTGATTCAATCCTGGGACTGCAGGCTGCCTCTCTACTAATTCAGCCACTGCCTTCCCCAAAATCTGATCACAAACAAGAAATCAACATTTTTAACATCTACATTCCCCCAGCAACTCTAATGCCATACTAGTGCCTATATATGTTTCTGTTACTTACATAACAGTACATACTGTATATAGTTAGTTGGTCTAAATTGTTGCAAAAGGGAAATTTTTGGCTTGCAGTTGGATTGCTTGGTACCAGTAAGGAAAAATCCCAAAGGTTTTGTGCATTTGTTAATGCACAACTTCATTATCATGTGCTATGCCTAGTACTAATTATGCACAATAACCAAGGGATCACTGTACTCAACCCCGCAAAACTAGCAATCACATTGTGTGTCCGGTCCATAGTCACCATTTCTGTTTATCAGTTAATCCAGCAATGGAAGCAAAGTGTATAGGAGGTAGTTGCCCATGCAAAAGTTTATTCTGTGACAGTAAAAAAAGCAGCTGGTACTGATGAGGAGTCTGCACATGATGGCAATGTGTACCCTGGGTGGAGCAGCTGCTGCATTCATCAGGGAGTCAAACCTCCTCATATTTTTCTGCACCTCACCTTGGAAAGGACTTTGCTCCAATGCTGGTGAGGTGCTGCCTGCCACAAGGGGGTACCAGATTCCTACACAGTGTATATACTGTACTGTACCTGTAGGAGTGCCACACAGAAACAGTTGCTTATACCATGGTTGATGGGTTTGCTTGGCCAGACAGACTGTGGTTAAGCAACATCAGCAACAACAACAAAAAGCAACTGTCGGTACCAGTATCGTCAAAATGTAGTATAGGATATAGCAGTACAGATGTGAGGTATTTTATTGTACTATGAAGATGTAAAATTATTTATTCTGCCTTAGACTTCTTATTTTACATACTGTATAAGTCCATAAATATTGATTAGTAAGTAAAGGTACATCTTATATACTGTATAAAGTTTATTGACCACATTGTAACACTCATTGTTTCAAGGCAGTTTGTTATAGTTCATAACAGTGACATGTCTTTGAAGAAACTTTTTTTTATTATTATTATTTTTGCATCCCTTGCTTTGTTTCATCCTGGTACTCCTAAATCCATCCGTATCCTGCTGAATTTGTGCCCATTCTTTTATTGAGTTTACATTATATTGACACTGTCTCCAACAAAACTTATACTGTATATTATTTGGAGTTGGTCAAAAATTTTACCTTGAGAGGGAAAGAATGTTTGCTTTGTCATACAAAATCTAGGAAGTGTAATTCTGTACAGTAGTATAATGTAGTGTAGGGCTTATTGTATTGTTGTCATCACTGGAGTACTGAATCCTGGGTTTTGTTTGCCATGTTACTCATTCTGTGTTGTTTTATTCCCAGTATTTTTGTGTATGTTAATTATATACCCTTATTTTATTTATTTATTTTTTTTCAGAAGTAAAGTGTTGTTTTTCATACTATTGACATAAATGAATGTTATGATCTAACTTTCTTTAGGAGTAGAATACAGTACCTTAATGCATGACTGGAAATTTCTGAGCAGAAATCCCCTATGTATCATAGTAAACAGCCCTGCAAATAGTGAAAAATTTTGAAGAAGTACATGGTCATATTAAAGTAGTGATCTCAGCTGACAGTCAGCCTTGCTTATTTAACTAAGGGAGAAAATACATTGTAATGACTTATTATTCATCTTCAAAAATAATATAGGTGGCCCTGGGACACCAAAAGAGTCACCATCACTGTCCCCGCTGTATGCAACTCCAATGGTTGCTCGAGGGGGAGAGGACCAGACCCCAACCACTGCCATCCATGCTCACCCACCTGCCACACACTCATCATCCACACCTCTTTCTGGACTGGCCAACAGGTAAGATTTAGTGAATAATGAGACTGAGATAGACTTTCATGTCAACCTGTTATATTTTGTACCGAGAGATGTAATCTTTATACACTGTATTGTACATCACTCAGTAGTTGGTTCCGTTAGCACATGAAGACATCAAATGCCACAACAAGGAGGATGATTATAGCTGACATGCAGTAAGCGTGGCATCAGAAACTTGGTTGTGACATGAACAGTCGTAGTGTTTAATTGTGACTCTGTTGAGTGGGGCTGAGTTGGCTGCTGCCAACACAAGGTGGTGATGGTTGAGGTTGTTAGTTGGAGTTATGTGATACAGTTCAGATAAGATCATCAGCTACAATGTGGGGGCAGCTGTGGATGTTTGTGGTTGCTGTTGTTGCTTAACTCCATTCCTTCTGGCCAACCAGAGATGTTGGCCACAGGGTAAGCAGCTGCTTCTGTGGGGCCATCCTACAGTTACAGTACAGCATGTGTGCCATGTAGAGAATGGGCTCCCCCTTGTGGTAGACAGAGCCTCACCAGGGTCAGCCCAGGGTCCTTCCCCTTGGAGAGGCGCAGGGAAATATTAGGAGCTTTGTCTTGCAGGTGCATGCAGCAACTGCATTGCTTCACCCAGGGTACACAGTGTCGCCAAGTGTAGGCTCATCAGCACCAGATGTGTATGGTAGTAGTATGTAGCTGAATAGGAGTTGAGCTGCAGCCTCTGACCAAAAATGCATCTTCTGTCACTCGTTTTTGTTTTCATTTTTTAAGGCTCCAATTTGCTTGCATGCATCTGTCTTGGTCACCTAATGGCAGCTCTCCATGCTGCTCGATCTCTAGCGGCTTCCCTGTTTAGTTCCCTAACCTTGAGGATACACTCAGTAACCTCGTCCCAGATCTTTTTCAGTCTGCCTCTCACAACCCAACCCCCAGCATTAACAGTTCTCACTTTCTGCACCCAATTATCATCCCCCATCCTCTCCACATGCCCAAACCATCTCAGTTTGCCTCTCCTTATCATAACACCAATACACTTCAGTCCCATCCTACCTCTCAACTCTTCCATCATAAACCTAGCTCTCCCAGGCCTTGCACTCAAGGATGCACTGCTCATCCACCTAATCATTGCCATTTCTGTACATATGAGCCTGTGAATATCCTCTTCCTTTATTGCCCAGGTCTCACTACCATACAGCATTACACTCCTAACACATGCCATATACAAAGATCCCTTAGCATGGAGGGAGAGCCTCTCGTGTCAGGAGAGGCAACAGCTCCCTGAACTTCTTCCAACCACTTCTTACTCTAGCCACAGAGCTAGCTCCTGCCCCACCGCAGCATATAACGTGTCTCCCAAATAACAAAGCTCTTCCACACACTCAAGATACTCACCAGCAAGTTCAATCCTTTCACGCCAAGCAATATCCACATGCTCTCCCTGACACACCGCACACATGAAATCAGCATTATCTCGCAGTCTACCTCTAATACCGCTACATTTCATATTCACCCACTTCTCACAAACACTGCACAAGATGGAATTACTTTCCATACCCTTGTGACATATCACGCATGGCCACTCTCCTTCCTCTTTGATGGTACTGCCCTTAGCACTAGAAAACATCACTTTTGTTTTCTCTGCATATACTCTTAAGCCATTGTGCCCCATACCATCTCTCAACTTCTTAAACCTTTCCTCCGCCTCCCTTTCATTCTCAGCAACCAACACCAAATCATCAGCATACAACATCTCCCACAGGAGTCCATTTCTGAAGTCACGTGAGAGGGCTTCAAGTATCATGATAAACAACAAGGGGCTCAAGACTGACCCCCTGATGCACACCAACATTCACAGAACTCTTATCACTTAAATCTCCATTCACACTTACCTGGGTGTGATTACCCACATACATGGCCATAACGACCCTAACCAGCCACTCCTCGATCCCAAGCTTTCTCATTGCCCACCTCACAAACTCTGTAGGAACTCTGTCAAAGGCCTTCTCCAAATCAGCAGAAACATAGTACAGTTCCCTTTTCGTTCCTGAATATTTTCCTGAAGCTGTCACACAATGAATATGGCATCAGTGGTCCCTTTGCCTGGCATAAACCCAAACTGCATCTCATCAATATTCACTTTTCTCTAATCATACCTTCTAGAACTGTCTCAGTTACCCTCATTATCTGGTCTAAAAGCATAATGCCTCTGTGATTTCCTCTTTCCAGGGCATAGCCAATCATCTGGGACAACACAATCATATATAATCGTATTTATCTGGTCAGTGACTATCCTCACTCCTATATCTCCTGAGGCTTTTAACATTTCAGCATTCAACCCAGACACATCAGTTGCCTTTCTCACCTGCATCCTGCCCATTGCCCTGCTCACAGTAGCAGCATCAATCAAAGGCCATGGGCCTAACACTGGGTCTGCAGGCTCCAAACCTTTCCTGTCCCAGTCAGACTCCTCATTCAACAACCAGCTGTCATGCTCTCTCTGTGTGTCTTTAATATCCTTGCTATTCACCACAACCCTTCCTTCATCATTGTTCACACACTACTCACCTGTGATATCCCTATTCTCCCTCTTCATCTGATTTGTCTCCTTAAAAATCATATTCTTCCCTTCCACACGATTTAGGTTATCAGGTAAAAGTCTCTGTGACTCAGACTTCGTCCTGTAAACCTCTTTCCTAGTCCTGTGCTTGGCAGTCAATTATTCCTCTTTGTACACCTGCATCACTGAGCAGAATTTTTGCTTTAATCATTGATCAGACATTGATCTTTAGTCAGTGAACGAATGCTCGTGGGCCCTTCGGACCCCAGGCACTTGCTCCTGCAGAGGGCTCTCACATTTATGTGCTGTTCTAGTGTAACGTTGTCACTTGGATTTTTTGCAGCTAACCAATTGATCATGTTATTCACAGCTTCGGGTATGGAACCCAAGTTGTCCGAATGCAAGTCCAAGGTACACACACAGACACATGGCTACTGCTACAGTTTATTTTAGTTCTACCTCTGGCCAAAAAATTCTACGCAGATCCTATGCCGGGCTCTGGGAGCAGCGTTTTTTGGTCACAATGTGATTGGTCATTAAATATAGCAAAAATTTTTCAATCATGATGGGACCAAGTTTTTTTACATCAGCGATTTTTGTGCCAATTTTGGTGCAGTTTGAATGTGTAGTTTTGGCTGCCCAAAATACACACACACACACACACACACACACACACACACACACACACACACACACACACACACACACACACACACACACACGGCTACTGCTATAGGATAATAGATGGACGTTGGACTTCAGTCATTGAATAGAAGCTGAACTGGCACCTTCTGCATTTGCAGTAGTGCCTGTTCAGGTGGTCTGAGTCGATCAGCTGAGCAGCTTTGTGAGCATCTGACAGAGGGAGGTGATGCAACCAAAGGGGGAAGAGGCACCAGCACCCTCACTCGTAAAAGTCATAAAGGTGGTGGGGGCACTTGGGGCTCCATCTCCAGAGTGTTTGCCAGGCAGAAGAAGCGTGCTGCTCTTGACACATCTATATATGATGGTGAGGAAATTTATCTCTTTGTACACCTGCATCAAACACTAAAACTTTTCTTCAATTCAGCTGCTGCCCGGTGTGGTAGATAAAGTAAAACACTGGCTTAAGCGTATGTTTCATCATATTTACTGGTAACACTTAAATTGTGTGATACATTGGCATTTATATCCAGTTACAGTACCAATACATAAGTATTATCATGAGGATGCATAAACAGATGAATAATCCTTTACTTGGTTGTAGGAATGTCGAGTTTGGAGGACCTGCCTTCAGCCCTCACCAATGAGGAAACCAAGCACCCTTAGTTCCCTAATGTTTTTCTAACTGTGTGTGGTTCTTGGTAGTCTGCTAACTTATAGTTGTGTTATAAAAACCACTGTACTAACTTTTTTTTTGTGTATGTCTAGTTGTGATTCAGAAGATAAGAGGCACAAAAAAAAAAAAAAAAGGAACTTGTCCTCAATTCTGCTTTATGATTTCTGGCAACTAATAAAAATGTGATAAAGAATGTTTTGTACATACTAACTTGTACAGTAATGTTTTCTTTAGAATTCTAACTGATCAGGGTTTTTGCCATGTTATCTTTCTTGCTTCAGTTTTTAATAACACTTTGCATACACCATGGGATAGTAATTAAGTAACAGTAATTACAGATATAGCAGTGGTGGGCATGGCAAACAGGCCATCAGTGTCCTGCCTTGTGCAGCATGTGTTGATTTAGGATGATCTTCAGAATCCCTTCTATTAACAGTTGATATTAATCATTGTATGGTGATAATATATAATGTTCTTGCAGACTGTATAGCATGTGTAATTTCCTTACATACTACTCTTCACCTATATCCACCACAACTTTAACCACCCATAAACATACTCATGATTTCACAGTATGCATAAAACAGTTGTACTGTTTGTATCTTTACAATATACTACAAGTCATTATGCTAGCTCACCTTATCCTGTATACTGTATTCATAGTTCATGCTGTAGCTACATAATAATTCTGTATGCTGTACAAATCCTGTCACTGAGTTTTATGTACCTGTACAAGTGGTGATGCTAATCCCTTTGATGTGTATGTCTGCTAACTCTGGGTGTGTAGGCAGTGGGAGTGATAAGCGAGCCTCCTGGTCCCCAAGTTCCTCACTGTGTGCATCGCCGCTGACTGAGGAGAGCTACTCTGAAAAGCTGAGACTACTTGAGGAGGCACAGCATGTTCCCTTAGAAAGATGGAAGGCACCCACAGTTCTGGCTTGGCTGGAGGTGACCCTGGGAATGCCGCAGTATGGAGCCATGTGTGCAGAAAATGTTCGCAGTGGCAAGGTGAAATGTTGCTTGTATATTTTATGATTTATGATCCATATTAGCAGACTTATCATTCAAACTAAGCATTTGGAAAGAACACTGTCTTAACTCCTACATATCTTCTTTATTTGTAGTTTGTAAGATAACATGTGTACATGATACATGATTGTTGAATAATTTCATCATCCATCCATCCATCATCCAGTCCTACGTTGCCCCATGAGGAGCGTAGGAGCCCGGAGCTAAGCAGTTGGTCCAGA
Organism: Coenobita brevimanus; assembly: GCF_032717465.1. Taxonomy (NCBI): domain Eukaryota; kingdom Metazoa; phylum Arthropoda; class Malacostraca; order Decapoda; family Coenobitidae; genus Coenobita; species Coenobita brevimanus. The sequence goes on from NC_137048.1 coordinate 26,741,025, forward strand.
CATTTAAGATGAGAGTGACCAACCTCACTCATCCCTGAGTGGCATTACATGAGCAATAAACCCCAATCACCCCTTGGATATAAACTTTCACCGGCTCAATCCAATTGGAGCACAATAATTACTCACTAAACCACCAGGTGCCAAAATTTGGTTATATGGTTACCACCCAGCATAGGAAATGGTTTCCTGGTGTACAGGAAACCATTTGTCTTGTCACTAAGTGTAGAGTCACCCACAGGCAGAAAGAAAAGGAAAGAATGAAGGAATGAAAGACAGAAGAGGGAGTGTTAAGTCACCCGTAGGCAGAAAGATGAGGAAAAAATGAAGGAAAGACAGAAAAAGATGGAAGGAAAGAAGGATGGAGGAGAGGACAGGGCAGACACCCAAGAGCAGCACTACATTGAGTGAGTGGATGGTGAGCGCCCCCACCTACCACACTTGAATAATTTCCCATCAATATATTACCATTACTTAGAGTGAATTAGCTAATATATGTTACAGGTTGAAATTTTTTCATTGCTGAACTCTCTTATTTACCCATTTCTTAACCCTTAGCCGCCGGGGGGTTCCCGGCTGCAGCACACACCTCCCTATGGGCGATTTCCGAGATTTTGGGAAAAATACCCTTACTTCAAACCCTTATATCTGACAATCTATAATAGCTAGAGATTCAAATAAAAGTTCGTAAGACTCACCAACTCTTCCTCTTTCCAATGATGGTATCCCGAGGTCTCTAGGTGGTCCCGTTGATGAGTAAGGTTAAGTTGAAGACGAGTAGTTTTTCATGTTTTGGCACACTGCTCCGAGCGCGAGCCACTGGCTGCGGCCTTGGCCCAGCCGGCTAGCGTTGGCAGCACTGCCTGGAGTGGTGAGTGTAACACTGCCCGTGCATCCTTGGAAGGAATGAGGAAGATTCCACTCGTTTTTTCCACTCCTCCTTACTCACCGCCGTGAAAATGAATCATCACCCGGTTCATGTGGCTCACCCAAGGATTTACCGCCCGCTCCATAATGCCTCTATGCCCTGTAGGTGTGTGGGAAGGGAAATATCTCATCGTTTTTCTGTATTCACTTCTTCCATAAGGAATATTTCTCCTTTACCTCGTTTTTCTGTTCTCACTTCTTCCGTAAATAATCATATTTCTCCTTTACTATGACACTTAGAACTGCACTGTACAGTACTCGTCAGAAGTATTCAGCGTTGTCCGCTGGGCGCGCAATACTTATGGCCCAAAAAGAATCACCCATTTTTTGGGGTAAGAATTGAGCCACAAGTTTGAGCTCCGAGCATGACGTCACGGTAGCCTGAGGCCTTCCGACACGCTGGTTGGGTCCCGCCTCAGTTGCCCACGGGCTGCCTGAGAGAGAGGAACTCCGCCGAGTGTCCCTCTCAAATTGCGCCATTTTTTACCGAGTGTCCCACAGTGTTTTGGCCTTTAAAACTTTGTTATGGCGCCTACCCGTGAACTATCGAGTGAAATCATATCCCAGATCATTGCTCTAAAGGAGGCAGGCCACCAGACAAAGGAAATTAGTGAATTGGTTGGTGTGGCACGATCGACAGTGCGTCGTTGGTGTGCGCGATTTCGGGAGGAAAACAGTGGTGAAGTTCCCACAAAGAAACCGAGGTCTGGTAGGCCTAGGAAAACTTCCCCAAGGTCTGTTAATGTTTTAAAACGTGCAGTGGAGTTTAATCCTCATGTGAGTGCAAGGAAAATTAAGGAGAGCAACCCAGAAGTGTTTGGTGAGGTGTCAGTGAGAACAGTGTCTCGTAGGGTGCATGAGCTTGGTTACACAAGTCACAGGCCTGTGAAAAAGCCTCTTCTCTCTAGCAGCCAGAGAATTCGTAGGCTTGCCTTTGCTAATAAATATCTAAACTGGGGTGAGGAGCAATGGTTGTCAGTGTTGTGGTCTGATGAGGCAACGTTTAGTGTTACCTGTAACAGAGGAGCACGAAAAGGTAGTGACCCACTTGACCCACGGTATGTAGAAAGCACAGTTAAACATCCTGATTCACTCATGGTATGGGGTTGTTTCTCAGGGAAGGGTTTGGGGAAGCTTGTTGTACTTCCCAAGAACCTCAGAGTGAATCAGGATGTTTACCTGGAGCTTCTGTGTGATCATTTACCAGACTCCTTCGAGCTAACAGGTGCACGAGTGTTTCAGCAGGATGGTGCACCTGCTCACAAGGCCAAATCGGTCACCAATTGGCTTCGTGACTGCGAGGTATCATTCATGACAGACTGGCCAGGAAATAGCCCAGACCTCAACCCGATTGAAAACCTCTGGTACCTCGTAAAGAAGAGTCTCCAAGGGAAGGACGTGAGCTCTCTGCCTAAGCTGGAAGCCGCCATTCGTGACTCCTGGGACAAAATACCGCTCCAGCACCTCAGGAGCCTCGCCCTTTCACTTCCAAGACGTCTCAGGTCCGTGAAGAAACGTAAAGGCTACCCTACAAAGCACTAAAGGTAAATAAAATGCATTATTTTTATGTTTTTTCAATGTTGAAAGGTTTGTTTCTCAGGAGGGACGCAGGGCGCTCCATACTTCTGACGAGCACTGTACATCACCATTATACATAATTACACTTTGACAAGTAAATGTTGTTGCTCTTTCACGCATTATTGTAGAGTATGAGGTAATTATTTGTACTGTAAGTCATACTGCTTTGTACTGTTCAGGGTTATAGTGAAAATCATATAAATGTTTCACACGTCACATCACAGATACACTGATGCTCATATTTGGCACAATCTCCCTGAGTATTGAGTGAAATAATTAGGTATAGCCAAGCAGGTATTTTTCTTTGTGGCCCGCTCACAAGTGGTTTTCTTTCAGGTATCACGTAGGCAAATGCAAAGTATTTCCAATAATTTTCAAACCAATATCCAATACACAGTATCAGTTTCTGCATTACACTTACTGTAAATCACTTATTTGCACTTGTTGAACTTATTATAAATGACTTACATCTTAGCACTTACTATACTTCACTCATACTATCACACTTTTCACTCATTTATGAAAATACACAAACTTGTGCATTGCTGTACATTATTTACACTTTCCCACACACCTGCTCAGTATTCACGCTTGGAGTGATACTCTGAGAAGCATTTGGGGCATAGGGGGACCTTGTATTCTGCACATTGGTACGAGGTCTCTTTTCGTCCTGGGGAACGGCGTTTGGTTGTGCGGAAGACGTGGCAACGCCTGTATGCCAGACGACCTGCTGCTGTTCTCCCGATCTCCACAATCTTGTGCCGACGGAAATACTCAGTACAGCTGAGCCTGTCAGCTGGAGCCGCTGTCCCCCGCCTAGCACCTGTCACCTGAGCAGTTGAATATTGCTCAAGGAGTTCGCGTGCAAACTCTCATAAAGAGAGAGGTTTCCTTACAAGCTCCTTGAACAGTATGAAACTGTTCAGGACGGCGATATCAAGGAAGTGTAAGAACGCCTTCTTGTACCACCTGCAGGACTTACTAGGCAATCGACCTCACCAATTTGCACGTCCGATTTATCAACCAGCCGCATGTTCATATTGTAATTGTTGACTGCATCTGGCTTTACCACGGGTTCCCTGGTCCTGTAGTCTGTTTTACCAGTTTCCTCCAGCACACCCTTATGAACTGTAGACAACATGTTAACCTGTGTCTTGTCATGCCAGAGAAGGGCTAACATGTTCCCACATTTCTTTGTCAGAAGGGCTCCTTTCTCAGTATTTGCCTGAAATGCTGGGAAATTCTTTCTGTTGGCCCTAACAGTTCCACAGGACTCAGTACTATGGTCAAGCAAATACTTTATCAATGCCGGGGCTGTGTGATAATTATCGGTATACAGAATGTGGTGCCTGTTGAAATACCTTTCCATCAGCACTTTCACTACTGATGCAGAGAATCCATGAGGATCATTGCTAGGTATATCAACATCTGTCGCCGAGTAAACTATTACATCCAGCGCATATCCAGTTTTACAGTCACAAAGTGCAAAGAATTTCAGGCCAAATCTGTGACGCTTTGATGGCACATAATGAATAAATGCAAGCCTGCCCGTGAATAACACCAGCGACTCGTCAATAACCACTTTCTGGAACGGACGGAAAACCCTGGAGAACGACTCTTTCAGCATTGTCAGGATTGGTCTTATTTTCCATAACCTGTCGTTCAGTGCAGCCCCATAATTTCGATTGATATGTAGGAACCTCAGGATTGCCAGGTACCTATCATGGGCCATGTACTTTCCGAAGACAGGTGTGCCAACGAGTTCATCCATCGACCAATAGTCGTGGAGCACATGTTTTCTTACGTGCGCCATCAGCATGGTCAGGGCAAGCCACACAAACATCTCCCCCACCTCAACAGGTATCCATTCATGCATATACGTGCTCTCGCTAGCAGGTACGTCCAGCCAACACACGCACATGGCCTGGTGGAAATTAATTTCATCGACCAGGTACTGCATAATTGCAGTCGTGAAAATTGCCTTGAATGGACTACTAATAGTCCAAGGCCTGGGGGGAAGTGCATCCTCCTGCACACCTGCACCCTGCTTATCAAATGCCAGCACAGATGGCTTAAAGCAGGCACCATCCTCCCACACAAATGTATCTACTCTACCCACACGTGGTAGAGCAGGCTGTCTGGCAGTTGCACTGCTTTTTCCAATCACTCGCGCACAACCACATGCATGGCCACGGGCAGGGGGGAGGGGAGGAGAGGGAGAGGGAAAGGTGGGTGAGTAAGTGGATGATGACTCACTTGACGCGGAACTTTCCTTAGAAGACGCTTGGCGCTGCGTATCACCACGTGGCTTCCGTCTAGGCAGTACTACTCCTCAAGGGCCTGGTTGAGGTGATTCTGCCCTTGAAGTGGTAGGCTGAGCTGTGGGGAAGTGGTGGAGGAAGATACGTCGGCGAGCAGGTGGGGAGAGTGTGGGGGAAATGGCTCTGCGGCGTTTTTTCCGCAGATGTCCGCCAGGTCCACGGCCACTTTCCCGTTCTCCTGGGTCATCTACTGCCTCCTCATCACCAAAATCATCACTCTCGTAGGCTGTCCCTTCCTCCTGTAGAAGTCGGAGAGCCCTCTCTGGCGTCGGAGAGCGAGTAGGAGATGGAGGGCGAGAGAGCTCGCTCTCCACGTGGTAGCTGTCTTTACCCTCAGAAGACGTACTTTCACTAAATGTCCTAGAGAACACAGTTTTGTCTAGGGCACGTCCTATGGCACTGTCAAAAAGCCCTTTCCCTGGCACAAAGGGCATGACTTTAGTGGGGGTCTATGAGGTGATCGGCCTTTCACGTGGTGGAATGGAATCGGACGAAGTCGAGGAAGATGACATGGTTCCTCTCGCTACCACTGCCGAGTACAGACTGAGCCCTCAACCTCGGGGTACCTGTGGGTCCTACCTACCCCGTAGGTATCACAGAAAATGGTCCCGCACTCAAACAGTGGTGGGAAGGTGAGTGCGGTATAGCAAGTAAACTGGCGGCCCTGCGCGCCCTGAATCCTGTCGTGCATACACGTCAACCGGCGGATAAGGGTTAATAGTTTATGAAAGATCCCTTTCTTTTTCAGTGTTATGACTATTAAGAGGAAATAGTAAAACTATATACAGGTTGTCAAAGAATGAGCTTTGGATTGTGGTAGCTACTGTGTAATTGTTCTGTAAGGAGTTCAGTTTAGTAAATCCTCAACATAACAAGCCTCTTTACACGTAATTTTAGCAGTAATGAACTACAGTATTTGAGCCTTCTTTACAATATTTTCGGTAAGGGAATGCAGTTAGGCATATAACAACAGTGTGGCCATCCAACCAAACAACCACATGAATGGATAATATAACTCGTTTTGCCTCACTTTTTTGTTACCCTTCACACATTTCACTCAGTTTTTGCCACTTTTGAGCTCAGAACATATATATTGTTAATCTAAAGTGTAGTGCAAAGACAGTATTTAGGACAGTTTTTTCACTTTGATATGTGATAGTCTGTTTTGTAATGGTGTAGTGGTGGGCATCAGCCAGCCAGCTGCTAGACATTTGATGATTTTAAAATACTTTTCACATGTTAATTCAGTTTTTTTCACTTTAGAGCTCAGAAAATAATTGTCATTCGCATGTGTAAAGCACAAACTATCTATCTACCTATCTATTGCCAGACGCTTTATTCTCGTAAGGGGTGGCCACAAACAAATTGCCTCCATGTTACTCTGTCCCCTGCCATTTCACTGCCCTGCTCCCAGCTCTCACTCCCCTCTCTCATATACCTCTCCACTCCATCCCACCATCTCATCCTTGGCCTCCCTCTCCCTCTTTCCTCTTCCACCTCACTCATATACACTATCCTCGTCAGTTTCTTATTCTCCATCCTCTCCACATGGCCAAACCACCTCAGAGTGTTTCTTCTAATGCTTCCTATCACATCCATATCACAACGCTCCTTCACATCCTAATTTGTCAGTCTGTCCATCCAACCATCAAGTAGAAAAATTCACTCAGTTCACTATCCACACACACTGCAACTTTATCACCCTCTTCACAGCATTCAACAGCTTCCCATCTACTCCATATATTCTTAATACTTTCCACAATCCTTGTCTATCCACCCAGTCATATGCTTTCTCCAAATCCATGACAGCCGCACAAACTAAACTGCAAATAATCAAGGCACACTTTGACTGGGGCACTGTTTGTTTATGTGGTGTGAATACTTATGATTTACCCACTGAATTTGGGTGGGTGTAGTGTATAATGAGGCTGTGTTTATAAATTGTAATGACCATTGAACATCGGATATAATTAATTTTCACATATAGCATCAGCCTCTTTCCCCATTTAGTTTGCTGTAATGAGGAAATATCAGCCATTTCCTAAGTTATTGCTGCATAATTGTTGTTAAGCTTAAAGGATTATTATCTTATAGGTGTTACTGGAGCTGAGTGACTCAGAGCTAGAGATGGGTTTGGGCATCACACACCCAATGCACCGCAAGAAGCTGCGCTTGGCCATAGAGGAGATGCGTGAACCTCGCCTGTCACGATTCCCTCGCATCTCTGCTCTAGGCCACACTTGGGTTTCTTCTGAGTGGTTGCCAGACTTAGGCTTACCTCAGTACTCAGAGGCTTTTGCCAACTCCTTAGTTGATGGGCGGTTGCTGGAGGCACTTACAAAGAAGGAACTAGAGAAGCACTTGGGAGTCCACCGCAAGTTCCACCAAGCCTCCATTATACATGGTGTACACCTCCTCAGGATTGTCAGATTTGACAGACAGGTATGTTGACGTTGAACCTAAAAGGATGTAAACATTTGTACCACAGCATAGGTTTATTAGGTGGCAGGTAGTGACGTACTGTATGCATATATGAATGGATGATGGCATGTGAACTTTTACCATAGTTCTCTTTGGCATTTATCTTAAGTTTGAATTATTTGATCATGTTAATCTGAATGTTATTATCACTTTTTCTACCAGTTTTTAGCATGAGCAGTGCTATAGCCATCCTGCCTTTAGTGTAATATCACCATAACATGACTGTTATGAGTAATGCTCTTACTAACATTTTTTACATGAAATCTAGTTAGCTCAGTGGTCATAATTGTATTGATGATTTTCACATGTTATTTGAAAAGAAGCAAATGTTTTAAACAGCTGTCTTGACCCAGGGTGATTATTTCATTGAATTATAGGTATTGCATTCCATATCACTGTTAAAAAATTTATGACCATTCAAGTCATACATCTGAGGCATACATTACTCTAAATGACTGGGGTAATATGTGTTGCATATTGTAAGTGTAGTAGGCATAATTGTGTATGTTGGTATGACAGGTGTTGGCAGAGCGACGGCGGCAATGTGAGATGGTTGATAGTGACCCAGTGGTGTGGACTAACATGCGTTGGGTTCGCTGGGCTCGCTCTATTGACCTGGCTGAGTATGCAGATAACCTCAAGGGTAAGCCACAAGGCTCCATTTCATACTTTCCTTGATCATCATAATCTTTTTGTTTTCAGTGTCCTGAAAGTGACTTAAAATTCCAAATCTCCTCAAAACAGTTTTGATATTCCTTTAATTTAGTAATATATTCATGTTTTTTGTACAATCTGGTAGATGGGGGCATTCACCGTCCACTCACTCAATGTTGTGCTGCTTTGGGTGTCTGCCCTTTCCTTTCTTCCTTCCTTCCTCTTCTGTCTTTCTTTTCTTCATTCTTTCCTATTCTTTCTGCCTGTGGGTGCCTTTACACTCCCTCTCCTGTCTTTCTTACCTTCATTCTTTCCTCTTCCATCTGCCTGTGGGTGAATCTACACTGAGTGACAAGCCAAATGGTTTCCTGTACACCAGGAAACCATTTACTATGCTGGGTGGTAACCATAAAACCAAATTATGGCTCCTGGTGGTTTAGTTGGCAATTAAGGCACTCCAATCAGATTGTGCCTGTGTAAGTTTATATCCAAGGGGTGGTTGGGGGTTTATTGCTCATGTAATGCCACTCAGGGATGAGTGAGGCTGGTCACTCTCATCTTAAATGTCAGGAACAACTTACCTAACCCCAGGATCCTACACTCTTCATGGGGTGACATAGGATTGGATGATTGATGGATGGATTAAGGCTCTTCAGTTGGATTGAGCGGTGCAGGTTTATATCCGAGGGGTGGTTGGGGTTTATTGCTCACATAATGCCATTCAGGGTTGAGTAAAGCTGGTCACTCTCATTTTAAATGTCAGGACCGACATGCCTAGCCCTGGGCTCTTGCGCTCCTCATGGGGCAACATATGATTGGATGATGGATGGACAATTTTTTAAAAATTGCATCTTCTGATTTTTAAAAGCTGCTATTATATTGGTAAACAGACAGTGGTGTACACGGAGCCCTGGTGGTGCTGGAGTCTTCTTTCACATCAGACACCATGGCCACTGCCCTTGGTATCCCTCAATCCAAAAATATTATCCGCCGTCACTTGGCTACTGAGCTGGATGGCCTTGTACTACCAGCCAGGTGAGAAGTTGTTTCACTTTGAAGTCTAATTTACATGGATCTTCCTTATACTTCTCAATTCAAGTTTTCCAATCATGTTGCCAAAAGTTATTTCATGGGGGGGGGGGAAGCCAAGTCACTTCCATATTATTCCTTTGAATTTAGAAGATTTTAGTGCACAGGAGGATGTGAGGCTAGGGCACTGTAGTCCAGATCATTGTAGCTGTATAAGACCATCCTGTGCCTCGTGATAGAAAAACCTTTGGCTGCCACATGAATTCAAACCATAGGACATTAATGCATAGCTTCTTTTGACTGGAAATATATTAATTTTGTAACTTTGGTATTCCAACACCCTTTTATCCTAGGTGTCTTGGCATTTACTGCATTGTATATCCGAAGTGTGAAAAATATGGTACTTTTGTTGTCTGAATTGCCAGACTATCATGCACAGATTATTGAGGACAAGAGATGCCAGTCAGCAATGACTGTGTGTCCACTGTATTCCCTCTTGTCCATGATCTCATCAGTTATTGATGTTACAAGTACTGTACAGCTTTCCCTCATCTGGCAATCCAAACCTGAGGAATCACACCCCATATACACAAACTACTCATACAAGAAAACAGGGTGGACAAAATCCACTTAAGAATAGAGCAACACTTCAAACACACTTAAACAATTCACTCATCACCAACATCAACAGGCACATTACGAAGTTCACTAACATCATATTAAGTGCAGACAAACACTACATCCCACGAGGCAGCTTAGACATTACTGTCCAGACTTTACACCAGAGATTGACTGCCTTACAAGACAGCATGACAGATTTAAACACAACTCACCTTTACCGTACACACAAGATATCATAACGTGGCTCCAAGAACTCAACACTGAGATGAACAACAAAATTAGTACTAGGAAAATGGAAAACTGGAAGGCTCTTGTAACAGTGCTTAGTCACTTCACAGATGCCTATTAGCTCTACAGAACTTCCGAGACCCACACTGCAATCACCAACACCCAACACAGTCCTTCATACAAAGAACAAAACATACTGTATTCATAAACCACTATGCAAACTCAGTCCACTTAACACCAACATGCACCACATCTGCAAAACAACCCTCTCAGCATAGGCAGTCCTTTCCACTTGATCACAGTGCATCCACCTTCACTCCGGAACAGATACATAACATTATCAAGAAAACAAAGAACTCTATATGCACAGGGCTGGATATAGCATCAGCAATCTACACCTGAAACATCTAGGACCATAAGTCATTCAGGCCTTCATAAACATCAGCATCTACTAATACGCTCACTGTAGTATTCCCAGTGTTTGAAAGCATGGAATAATCATTACTGTACTTAAACCAAACAAAAGATCCAACACTCCCTTCTTCATACAGACCCATAACACGACTTAGCATACCACCCAAAACAATGAATGCCTCATTCTCAACAGTGTCACTCCCTCATGTCCCCCTTGCTCCTTGACAACACAGATTCAGAAAACTGCACTCTAAGAGCACCTTATTGACTAATCTCACACAGTGAGCGTTAATGGCATCAGCTCTGCAACACCCGCTGAGCATACGCTTTTCATCTCCCTACGTGTCAAGTGGGGTTGGTGGAGGATTAGTGCCCCTCCCTGTAAAACAATTAACTCTAAGCCCTTGGCCACCCCGTTTGGGATACATGGCGTCTGGCAATGAATGAATGAATGAGATGCTAGTAAAGCCTTCAATGCCATCCTGTGATGCAAACTAATTGCCAAGTTGTACTACACAAATATGGAGAACAACACCAAAAGCTGGCTTGCCAACTATTTATCTGGTAGAAAAGCACATGTTACATTCCAGGGCAAGTCATCACGAATACAAAAATTTCATTAACGAAGTTCCACAAGGGCGTCATTTTCTCACCTACACCCTTCACCTTGTACATACATGATATTCCCACCTAACAACCCACAAACTTTGCCTCATATGCAGATGGTATCACCATAACAACCACACATCACATTGCACACACAGCCTGCACACTGCAACAAGACACATTGCAGCTCTTGGTTGAGTACAACAGGCTGAAGATCACCCCAGTTGAATCCACTACCACACTCATCACCAACAGTAAGCTTGAAAACAGGTACTCTCCCCACATCGCACTAAACAGCATATGTGTGCCACATACACACATCATTAACTCGCCGCATCTCGGCAAATTTTTCACCAATGACACCCCCCAATCCTGGCAGATTTTTGGAAAAAAATTTTTGTGGCTAAAACTTCTGTTTTTTATGAGAAACATCAAAAATTCTGAATGTGCTTAGTTGAGTTTAGAAATACCAATACAGGTAACAGTACCCTCACCTTGGTACTGTGTTCTCCCAGGCCAGGCTCCAGAGAAGACATTTTCTTGAGAGGGATAACTATTCCAAATCACTCATTATATGTAAATATTTATTTATTTGGTACTAATTTATATGTAGTACAAGAGTGTATTGGTTTTCACACAGTACTATAGGCAATATAAGCATTGTTCATCACCAAACACATCAACATATGGCACCTTCCTTTATGACGTTACCGCCCCATCACTTCTGCTTGTTTCTTCCTTTGTCCTCCACCTCGGGAATCACTTTCGCCTTGAATTTCATCATTGAAGAGACCGTAGTGTGACATGTCTTTACTGTCCAGGTCACTGCTAACAGGTGAGTTGCCAAGAAAATGGCATGGGGGGGAGGGGGGGTCAGGTGGGGCCAGGCATTATCCCCACCTGTTGTTGGGTAGAGGAAGGTCTCCCACATATGCCTACCAAAAATCACCTGTGAAACTTGAAAAATGTGCAAATGACAGACCTCGCAATTGCAAAACGTATGGATACGTCATCGGGTGTCACTGTAACAAAATGTGGTGACGTATCCATATGTAACGGGACGCCTCAGGTTAAGTTCCTTGGAGTGACATATGACACTGGATTCACCTTCAAGGACTATCAACAAGACATCAAGAGCTGGTGCACCCCTTGACTCACTGTGCTCAGGGTAACAACGGCCAGACTTTGGGCAGCAAAAAGAATCACTCTCCTCACACTTCAAACAGTACATTAAATTAGTGTTGTCCTATGCATCTCTGACATAGGCTTCCAGCCTGTCTAATACCCACTGCAGTGCCATGCAGATTGCACAGAGCAATGCCATACACAGAACAGTGGCTGCATCAAAACCACTCCCACAGCTCACTTACACTGAAAATAAAGTCTTCCCTGTCAAAGACTACCTTGATATAAGAGGCACACAGCTGTATTCAGCAGCCTTTTCCAATACACAAGACCCCTGTCATTACATGAAAGACACACACAACACACCTAGTCACATAAAACAATCACCACACAAACATTATCAAACCCTTTACAACAATGTCCCACCTCCAGGTATTCTGACACTAGCAGTGAAAAAATACCTACATACTCACTTCACATGCAGGGCAATATAACATCTCTATCACTACATCATACCACCAGCCTTTCCCTCCTGACATCCACCCATCGGTGTCCTTAACTAGAGATGATTGAGTTCGCCTAGGTAGGCTTAGAGGAGGATCATCACCCAGCCCTCCTCAGTTACCAACTTCGATTTGGACTGGGTGGAATCACAGATAACATGTGCCCAGCTTGTAGATTAGGCCCACATAATATAACAAACATAATGAAGCACTGCAGTGCACATGCCACACTAAGATGCAAGCACAATATCAACAGTGTAAGGAACTTACGAGACCATCTCATAGGGGCAGTGCTTACCTGTGGTCAGTGGGTCTGCTCAGTCAGCAGACTGAGGTTGAGCAACAAGAACAACAACATGGAGGATATATAGTATCTCAAGAAGATAATTTATGAATTTCAGATTCATTGATTCTTACAAGATTAAGAGTTGTAGGGTAACATGCTTAACTTAGCATACAAAATAAGTGTTAGTTTCACCGTAAATATGACTTCAAGAAAATAACATAAGCTATGACAAAACTATATGCAACCTCAGTACGTACCTGAATACTTTGCATATAGTCTAAAGTTGTTGTATATTGTTCCCCATCATCTAAACTGCAAGTAAAAACCAATATCCAACAGGCAACAACTTGATGAACAAGCGCGATATGCCAAGATGGAGAGACGGAGACAAGAGAAATTGGCCTCCGGGGGCAGCTTAGGCCGGTCTTTCTCTCGCAGCTATGGTACTGGTCTAGAAAAAGGTGACAAGGAGAGGAGAAGAGCCTCATTAAGAGTGAGTACACCTTGCAAACTTGTTATTTCTTGGTTCATATATTTTGAAGGTGATTAATATCTTAGTTGTTAACCTCAGACAGTTATATGGTATTTACGGCTACTAAAGCATGAATGGAGTTTCCTTTCCTGTGACGAGGATTTTTAGTTGTGGAGCTGTTCCTATACCTGGGTTCAGACAGTTAGGCCTGATCACTGAAGTCAAAGTATATAAATGCTGTGATATGTGTAGAATTTTTCCTTAATACCTTTAATGGTTTTAGTGATTTACTTGTAATTTTTCTGTAATGTGGATTTGAGTAAATGACACCCATTAGTCAATAGGATGAGAAAGTCCTGTGACTTTGTTTCCACTGCTACACCACATTCACCTCATGCTTGCTAAAATGTACAGTGATGGACAGATTGCATCAGTTTACCTAGGCATAGGGGTTCAACAACCTCATTGTCAGTGACAGGTGGTGCAGTTAGCAGTGTAACTGTGAAACTGTGAGTCCCATTTCCTTCATATGATCTGTCCCTCAAATTTGAGTGTTGCATAACCAGCATATTTTGCCATTACTGCATACAGCCACAACCTACAGTAGTACTGTGGGGATGGATGAATCATTTCATACCAGTCACTAAGTGAGGCTGAGGATGAACAAAGGCTTTGCCATGTGTAAATTTATCATGAAATATCCCCAGCATTTTGTAATTCATTGTTTCTTCCATCTTAGGGATTCTCTGGCTTGATGGCAAGCCAGTTGCAAAAAGTGTCACATTGGTATCTAGTATTGTACCATGAATTAGCTTAGCATATCTATATACTGCCATGGGATGGTGGCTTGTTACCAGGCCAGAACATTAGACAGACTGAAAGCTAGTACATTTATAGAACATTTTATGCAAAGAGGAGTTATGTGTTTTTTTGCTCTGTCTCAGCAGGTGACTAATATCAGTTGTTTCTCCATTCCCATTGTGCCTGGTGGTGGTTGTAAGCCAGCATCCTTAGATGCTGGCCCTACCATTGTTTAAGGGGAAAGTAGAATACAAAGACATCAGGACTAAGATCTGTCCCTGCCTAGAGCTGTTATTTCCTGTTAAATTAAGTTGGCTTGTTTGGCTGTGTGGGATGTGAGAGGAGCGAATGACAAACAGGAAATGAGAGTTATTGTTGCCAAAGAAAGAATGACAAGATGTGATGACACTGAATGAAAGATGAAAGAGGGTGAGCTGGATGAGGGGGAAGAATGACATGTGCAAGCTTGGGCATGAGCACTTATGGAAGAAATGAAGAAAGAGTAAGATTTTAACCCGTTAACTGCTCTATACAGCCTGGGCTGTTCCGAGTACAACTGCTCAATACCGCCCTGGCTGCACAGGTGAATTTCGAATATAGTGCCATGGTGACCAAGGCCAACCCATACAAGCATGTTTGAGCCTTCAAAACTGAAACCGAAACCGAAAAAGAAAACGAAAACCATACATTCCAATAGGGAATCAGACACTTCGATGTTCATCCATGGCTTTACCAAGGTAAATATTGAGCTAATATTTTGTTACGATATACTTTGGCATGTGTTCTCTCAATTCCTAAGACAAAATTTGGCCTTTGGGAAATTTCATTTTTACCCCTATGTCTGTGCACCACGGACATCTCCAAAAAACTGCCATGATCAGTTAACGGGTTATTAAATGACAAGTGGAGGAGAAGAATGAGTGACTGTTTAGTATACAGTACTGTACTTTCTTAATATGCTTACAGGCATAAGTTAAATCTGAGATGTTTACAATAGTAGGACTTTTATAATGGCATAATTACCATGAGGGAAAAAAAAAAAATGGAAGAGAAAGATGGGTTTTTGGATCAACTAGATCAGGTTGTGGAACATGTACACCTTAGTAAGCTCAGAGTGCAGACGTCTTATTAGTAGTTATGGGAAAGATTTATGTGCTTTTTGAACACTTACAGTAGTAGCTCTGCGAAGATCTATGTCTAATTTATTTATTATTTGTTAATTAATTTATTTATTTATTCATTTGAGACAAATATCTCAACCTCATTAAATGCAAGTGTTAGGCTGTAAGCATAGTAAGAAATGGAAGTAATCCCTCCAGTATCCGGACGCCCATTTTCCGGACATCCCCAATAACCGGACATTTTCGTCCCGGGATCCAATATTCCCAAAATGGGCCAAAAACCGCAAAAAATTCGAAAAAATCTGACTTTTTTCCCACCCATAATTTGAAATTGCCACGTGGCGCTGAACAGCTGTTACACCATGGTCCCTTCACCCCTTCCTTCCAACCCCCTCCCCTGTCAGGGTTGCCATTTGGTATTTTTCATTACCAAATGTAGGCCAATTTGGTAATGAAAAATTCGTTTGGTAATGAATCAGAATAATACAATACCAAATGGATTTTTCACATGTATGAGGATACACAGGCTGGAGATGGTGGATTGTTTGCTCTCTTTGATTAATTTGGTAGCCATTATAGCGTGATAATAATCAACATGCTGTTAATTATAAGAAGAGTGATTACATGTATTTCCACTTGTGTATATAATTAGTGAAGAATAGATGCTAGCTTTACGAATTTGGTAATGAAAGTTAAAAATGGTAATGAAAAGTGAGGAGTTTGGTAATGTGGCCATTGCGATCTGGCAACTCTGTTACCCCGCCATCATCAACAATCACAGCCTAACTCCATCGAGAGCAGATGCTTATAGCAATGCAAGCCACAGGTGCTCTTTTTTTGTGAATAAACAGTGAATAAACTGCAATACCTCGCCACTAGAACACATGGGAATTTACAGTGTTGTGCAGTGTTAAGAAATTAGAATTTAGAGTGCAAAGGATTAACTGTGGACTGCAAACTGACAGTTCAAACCAGTCCAAGAGCCAGGGACTTGTTGTAAGTACCCAGAATGTTTAATATTGTATAAACTCACCTCTAAAACCTCATTTTATGGTTCTTTTGCATTTATTTCAGTCTTTTATGTCCCTTATTGGTGTGATTTGGGTCTTAAATAGGTGCTATGCGTGTCCAGAGGGAGTTGTATTGGTGTTTTTCTGAGTTAGGGTCCATAAGTACAAGTCCTGGAGGCTGGGGCCCAGTATCCGGACAGGATCACTCTCCGGACATGCCTTTGGCTCTTTTACTTCGGATATTGGAGGGATCACTGTATTTCACATCTGATGTATGTAAGTGATACTGTACAGTCATTACTCGTTTTACGATGGGGTTACGTCAGGTCATACCTTATCATATACCGATTTTATCGTAAATAGGGAAATTGAAACCCATTATAAAAAGGGGGTTACATCAACTCAACTTCCCAAAGTCACCTAACCAAGACTGAACCAAAAATAACAACCCACCTTCATTCCTTCCTGTGTTGGTCCAAGTTGTCCCCCCCGAGGCTGTGGGACAGCCTGTGCTTACAGGCATTAGTGGTCAGCCTCTGAGTCAGACAGGAACAGGTTAGGGGGAGGGGCATCCGGACCATACCTGCACCACCCTTAGCACTGGGGCCCATACCTGCACCAACCTTAGCACTGGGGCCCATACCTGCACCAACCATAGCACTGGGGCCTACACTGGCACTGACCTTACCATTGGGCACACAAATCCACAGTACTGTACGGTAATTCACCAAAAGAAACACTATCACACCAGTACTGGCAGAGTTACTCACATACAGTAAATCGTTGCAACAACACAACACAGTACAGTAATCACACTTGCGTAAAGTTGGCCTGGTGCTACATGATGTCTACTGTAGTATGATGTTTGGCTGAGAGATGATGATAACAGGGGGGCACACATCAACAAGTTGAAGAGACAAGGCTTTGAAGGGGTGGCGGGACCTGAACCATAACAGTGCGCTGCACGCCAGGGCAGCCATCTTGCCTGAAACAAGCGACGGTCACCTTGCGTGTGCCTGGCGCTTTCTGATGGCAAAATCTTTATAGCGGAAAATTTATCTTAAATCGGATTTTTGGGTGGAACTTTTCTATTATCGTTGTAGCGAATTATCATAAACCGAATCATCGTAAAATGAGTAATGACTGTATTGCTTTCATACAGTGAGCTAGGTGTTTTGGACATTGGTTCAGATTTTTTTTTTTTTTTTTTTTTTTTTTTTTTTTTTTTTTAATGAGTGAAAATGATTTACTGTAGAGAATAATAAAGTGATACAGTAAAAGTCCTCTATTTTGGCATCTGGCCTTACAGTCTTTTGTCGGTTTTGATAAATAGTCCCATTACAAAAGTTCTCTGCTTTTTCCCATCTGCTGAGCCGATCAGATATCCTCAGTGGGGTCATTGGCGCGACTTTGGTACCCGTGTGCCCATGGTTGCCAATTTGACACTGTTGGTGCTAGATCTAGCACTTTTCATAATAATTTAGTAACAGTAAATATTAGATTTTCTTCTATATTTAGTGCATTTTGAAGTCCAAGTTAGTGCGAAAAATTGAACAGTTCACCTATAGCTTAGTGTGTTTTAAAGTTTAGCTTAGCACTTTTGAAGATTTCTGCTTGCCAGCATTGTATGTGCCATCAGTCATCATGACACAAGAGTGTCTGGCTTTGTAAACGGGACCTTTCAAAAGTTTGGAAACTTTGTCGTGCTATTTTATGGTGTACATATGTATATACACCTAGGTCAAGGTAAGTTCATGTGTATTGTATCATTAAATACGTTAAATAGGTATGGTGGTACGGAGAGCTGCACAGTATGTAAGGGATGCAAATGGTGAGGTGAAAGAGAGAGAGATTGTTCAGGAGCTTGAGGGTGTGAAAGTAGATGTATGTGGATTAAATGAAACTAAATGGTGAGGTGAGAGTGTAAGAGAATGGGAGTATGGATGGGGTATATGCGCGGGAGTAGGTGAGAATGAGAGGGCAAAAGAAGGAGTGTGTATTGTTGTGAGTAACAGATGGAAGGAGAATATAAGAGAGTATGGATCAGGTGGCTCAAGGATTGTATGGGAAAGACTGAAAGTTGGAGTACAAATGTGGGCAATTGAATGCGTATATGCACCAACACAAGATCATGCAAGCAGAGTGAGAGAAGAGTTCTGGACAAATATAGAAGTGTGCATGGAAAAGTTTGAAAGGAATGAGAGAGTGTTTTTTATTGGAGATATGAATGGAAAAGTAGTGAATGTGAAGGTGGATGGAGTAGTTGGTGAGTGGGGTGTGCCTGCAGAGATGGATGAGAATGGCAGTGCTTTAGTGGACATTTGTGCGAGGAGGGGGTTGGTGATAGCCAATACCCTCTTCAGGCACAAAATGATCCACAGGTATACGTGGCGAGTGATGAGAAGGGTGGATGGTGAACTGAATGGATGGAAGGCAGTGATTGATTATGAATGTGATTTCACTCTCATCTTAAATGTCGGGACCAACTGCCTAGTCCCGGGCTCCTGCGCTTCTCATGGGGCAATGTA
Source organism: Coenobita brevimanus (assembly GCF_032717465.1). Lineage (NCBI taxonomy): Eukaryota > Metazoa > Arthropoda > Malacostraca > Decapoda > Coenobitidae > Coenobita > Coenobita brevimanus. Next base: position 26,759,727 of record NC_137048.1, read on the forward strand.
GGATTGGATGATGGATGGATGGATGGATGACAGGATGAGAAGGTGTATAATGGATGCAAGAGTATAAAGATGTTGGGGGAGTGGACTCTCTGACCACCACTTGGTGGTGGTCAGAATCAGTGTCCAAAGGAAATGGAGAAAGAGAAAAAGGGAAGGTCAGGAGGAAGTAGCTCATACAAGGAGGGTGGAAAGGTTACAAGACGATGAAAAATGGGCGGAATATAAGAGGGAAATGGAGGAGCGATTGGGTAAATATGGATTGGAACAGGTGGGGGATGTGGAAGGTGTGTGCGAGATATTCACAGAAGAAATCTGTGCAGCATGTAAGGTGGTGTGTGAGGTGAAGAGAAGATGAAAGGGGATGCAGGGAACAGCATGGTGGAATGAAGAGGTGAGAGAGGCTGTGGCACAATAATGAGTGGATGAGAAACGGGTGTGGAAAAAGTTGAGAGACAGAAGAGAGAGTTGTATGTAGAGAAGAAGAGAGATGTGAAAAGATTAGTAAGAGAGAGTAAGAAGAGAGTGGATGAGGAATTTGGAAGGATCTTGACTCTAAAGTGTAGGGAATGTAAGAAAATGTTCTGGAAAGAGGTAAAGAGGGTTAGACAAAGTGCCAAAGAAGTTAGTTGGGGAGTGAAAGATAAAAATGGTAGATTACTAGTGGAGAAGGGAGAAAAAATTAGTAGATGGAGAGAACACTTTTAACAAATTGTTGAACATAGAGAAGGAAAGTAATGCGAGTATAAGTGGCTGGGGAATGGCTGGGAGACAGAGGAATGTGAAAAGAGAGGTAGAAATCAGTAGGATGGAAGCTGTGGAAGCAGTGAAGAAAGTTGAAATGGGGAAAGCCCCAGGAATTGATGGAGTGTGTGGTGAAATGTTGAAGCATGAAGGAGAGATAGTAGTAAAATGAATGTGGAAGATGTGCAGATTGGCCTGGGAGGAAGGTAGAGTCCCAGATGATTGGAAGTCATGTATAATTATTCCCCTGTACAAAGGATAAGGGGAAAAAGAAGTATGTGGTAATCATGGGGCATTTGTCTTCTTAGTGTAATAGGAAAAGTATATGGTAGGATACTTACTGACAGAGTTAGGGAAATAACAGGGGAATTAGTTGAAGAAGAACTGGGAGGTTTTTGGAAGGGAAGAGGTTGTGTAGATCAGATATTCATTCTTAGATCTTTAGTGGAAAAGTTTCTAGAGAAGGGAAGGTTGTATGTGGCCTTCATGGATTTGGAGAAAGCATATGACTGGGTGGATAGACAAGGATTGTGGAAAGTATTAAGAATATATGGAGTAGATGGGAAATTGTTGAATGCCGTGATGAGTATGTATGAGGGTGCTAAGGCTGCAGTACGTGTGGATAGTGAACTGAGTGAATTTTTGTACTTGATGGTTGGATTGAAAAAGGGATGTGTCATGTCTCCATGGTTGTTCAGTCTGTATATGGTTGGGGTTATAAAAGAGATACAAGGTAGGGCAGTGAATGTTGGAGCGACCCTAATGAGAGAGGGCAGTGTTTGGAAGCTCACTGTACTGTTGTTTGCGGATGATACTGTGTTGTTAAGTGAAGATGAAAGGGAGCTGCAAGGCTTGGTGGATGAGTTTGCAAGAGTATGTAAGAAACAGTATCTAAAGTTGAATGTAGGGAGGAGTAAAGTTATGGTCTTCGAGAGAGGTGAAGTCAGTGAATGTACATTGAGGTTGGATGAGGAGGAAGTGGAAAATGTGAATGCGTTTAAGTACTGTACTTGGGTAGTGTGATGAGTAAGGATGGAAGTTTGGAGGGTGAAGTGCTTGAAAGGGTACAACAAGGAAGAAAGGTTGCTGGTTCCTTGAAAGCAGTGATAAAAAACTGGGAAGTGAGCATGGAAGTGAAAAAGTTACTACATGACAGTATTGTGATACCAGCTGTCAGGTATGGAAGTGAAACTTGGACCTTGTTGGACGAACAGAAATCAAGAGTGAGAGCTGTGGAAATGAGTTATTTGAGAGGAGCATGTGGAGTCACATGGAGAGACAGATTGACAAATGAGGAAGTGAAGGATCGTTGTGATGCAGATATGGATGTGATAGGAAGCATTAGGAGAAACACATTGAGGTGGTTTGGCCATGTGGAGAGGATGGAGAGTGAGAGACTAATGAGGAGAGTGTATGTGAGTAAGTTGGAGGGGGGGAGAGGGAGGGGGAGGCCAAGGATGAGATGAAGGGATGGAGTGGAGAGGTATATGAGAGAGGGGGGTGTGAGCTGGTAGCAGGGCAGTGAAATGGCTGGGGACAGGGCGACATGGAGGCGGTTTGTTTGTGGCCACCCCTTATGGGATTAAGACATCTGGCAACAGATAGGTAGATAGATAGATAAGTTGCTTTTTAAATATTTAGTGCTTAGGGTTGACCAGTAATACTTGCTAGACATTGTGATTTCATTGGGGTGACCAACCAAGGTTACTAGAAACTTTCTGGCTGGTTTTCCCAGTCATCCGGCAGTTTCTGCTCTTTCGGCACCTGCTTGGTCCCGAAGATGCCGAATGAGAGGACTTTTACTGTAGTTGTTAAAAGAGAAGATAATTCACACTACTGCGTAATGTTTATGTGGATGGACAAGCACTTAAACTGGTGGAAAAGTTTATTTTCCTTGACATAGCAATGGTATGGAGAGGGAAATATAAAAAGATGAAAATCAGAATGGATCAAGGAAGCAGATTCGCTGATGCTATGAGGGCTGTGGCACCAAACAGAAAATCAAGTTGTTGTTGTTGTTGATCAACTCCAGTTTGCCTGGCCGAGCAAACCCACGAACCGCAGGCAAGCAACTGCCCCTGCAGGGCTGTCCGATATGGCTAACTGTTGTTGCTTCGTGGTTGACAGTGCCTTGCAACAGTGAGGAATGGGGATAAGTTTGAAGGTTTTGTTCCTGGATGGATGGTGCATTTCTATCTCTCCACCCAGTTAACAGGGGCACAATAACAGGCTCTGCATAGTCCTGTTATCTGGTTACGTGGTTGTCACCCAGTGTTTTAAATAGCTTCCTAGATTACAGAAAACCATTAGCTTGTGTGGAGCTGCCTGAAATGGAAAAGAGGAGTAATAAAAAAGTGACAAGAATGAAAGGGAATAATAGAAAGAAAGGAGGGCAAGCACAGAGGTAGAGTAATAAAGGTGAAGGGAGACGTAGACTTCACTGCATCAAGTGAATGGATAATGGTTGCCACCACCTACCACCAAAAAATTGAGTAAAATGCAGAAGCTGCAAGAGGAGTGCATAAATGAACATGTCAGAACCCACTTCGTTGTATGGATATGTAAGGCATTAGTGTAGCATGAATAGAGAGAACACTGGAGATGGGACTACTTTGAAATACATGATATGAGGGCTGTTTTCACTAATTGGGATAAAATTACAGGGCAGTATTGTAGTTAGATATGTCATGGAGTGAGGTTAGGAAATCTGCTGACAAAAGAGTAGATGGTAATGTATGATCTTTTACAGAACGCAGATAAGACTAAGGTTGTAAAATGGTGTACCAGGAATATTGTTAAGTTTAGTGGTAGGAGGAGGTGTACAAGTCAAAGAAGATAGCTTGATATGAAATATGAAAGTGTGAGATGGCATGGAATGGATGGTGAGGAAACAGAAGAACTGACAAACGATAGCTGTAAATGATTATGTATGTAAGGAGTTCCACATGAACAGAATAACATTCCTTTTTTGATGTGACTGATGACAGAATGGCTTTTCTTCATTGGTGTAATGAAAGTAACTGAGATGATGGTGTGTGATAATGGTACTGTGTAGTCTTTGGGGTGGAACTGGAAGTTTTAGAAGCTTTTAATAATTAGTGAAGAACATTATATCACTTTTCATTAGGCATGCTGTTGATGCTATCTGTTGTTGTGCTCTTTTATTATTTCTTGATCCTAGCCACCTCATTAAATTCAATGAGTATTTGAGTTTTGGTGATACCTGTATTTTTGTTTTTGATGATGATGAAAATGCTTATGATGATGATGATGTTCATGATGATGATGATGATGATGTCACACCTTTGGAGCAATGCAAATTGAGTTACACACCCAGGCCTCTGTATTTATGATTAAACAGATGTCATGCTTACCAACTGTCTGTGTTTGGTGTATTTTTTTCTGAGGAAGATAGACCCTTCAGTCTCAGAAATATAATACATTTCTGTATTTTGGTTTTGCAGTCTTTCCAACAAACTTCCAAGTGTGATGGTCTTATAGTAAAGTCTCATGCTTCCTTATCGTGATACAATGCATTTTATATTTTTGTACTTTGTTACTTACCTTAGCAGCTCTTTCACCAGCATATTACATTACAAAATTCCTCTCTGTTGACTAAGTTCTTGTTCCACACTAATATTCACAGGCATTTTCATAAACATTCTATGTTCTCATACAGTACATTCCTTAATGTTCCTCATTATATATATATATATATATCTGACTGTTACAACCCTTTTGTGACATTAAGTAACCTTAGCAGCTCTTTCACCAGCATATTACATTACAAAATTCCTCTCTGTTGACTAAGTTCTTGTTCCACACTAATATTCACAGGCATTTTCATTAACATTCCATGTTCTCATACAGTACATTCCTTAATGTTCCTCATTATATATATACATATATATATATATATATATATATATATATATATATATATATATATATATATATATATATATATATCTGACTGTCACAACCATTTTGTGACATTAAATAACCTATTTAACTACAGTTTCCCTCCTAATCTGCTTATAACCCTTTCCTGTTTTCTTAATATTGACTTACCATGCATATTTACTTTTCAACAATCAGGAGTGGATAGCAGAAGTTAGTAACTGTGGAGTTCACTTCACACTGTGTGTCTTGCATCTGATTGCTTTAGCTTTTGCAGCAAAGCTTCATAATGTCTGTTCAGCAGTATGCTATATAATCAGGCAATGAAAGTGGAGATGAGTAAGACTTGCATTATGGTACTTGCTTGTACATTGGTGTGAGTGTATGCAGTACATTTTCTTGGCACTGGTTATTAATACAAGGAAGGTATTTGTTAAGCTTGCTACAGCACATGCTCATTGGAAATGACCAAGGTACTATTTATACTCAGTGTAATGCAGATGAACCTGACTTATTCAATACCACAGCACTGCACATTTATTTAACACAGTACCAGTTGCGTATGAAGCACACTGGGAGCACATTTCTTTGACTAAACTGCTATGTACAGAATGACCACCTCTGAATGTAGGGTGTTAAGATTTTTGTTTTCTCATAAGCAGTACAGTATTATGGTTTAAACATTTTATCAGCTGCTTATACTCCCAATATTTCAAGTTAATGATGAAAAAGTAGGAGTATAGGGTGAATTTTTAGAGACACAGCAATGAGATTATGCCATTTGATACAATGAATATTACTTGGAGAGAGCATACGTCTTTATCTCATATGAATGCAGTTGTCTTTTCTGATGCAACCCACTTACGGTATATAGATTACTAATGGTTAAGTCTGAGGGGCAAGTAAGGGGAGTTCCTATGATGGCCTCTGCTGCTTTACTAACAAACTTGTCCTCTCCTGCTTTCTTCCTTTTTCTGCCTCTGCTGCACCCACATAACCCACTCTGCTGACTCCTTGTTCAGCCCATGCAGAAAAAGGTTTATGTATTTCCAACACTTCCTTCAAAGGTATCAATACCCTATATTGTATGTAAAAACTACAGATATTACCAATTTGAATAAATAAATGAGTTCAGTAGTTCTTACCATAAATGCTTGACTTACAGTCATACAGTATTTAGATGTAAACAGATAGCAGTAGCAATACATTATTAATATGCTAAAAATTGGCAGTTTCTTAAGCATCATTATTGCATCCAGCACTGTTGGAGGGCAACATGCATTGGTACGCTCACCTCCAACTTATAGTCTTTGAATTTCAGCTGAATAAGACAAAGGATCATCGAAGCTTAGTAATTGAAGTGAATGTCACAGTTTATATAGCTACTATAATAGGCGCAACAGGATATGGAACACAGAAGAAAGGGGAATTTCTGAAGTTTGCATGGCAGTGACAAGCCATGTGAAGTTTACGTTATAGCAGTTTTGTGAAGGATATTTGATAGAGATGTTTCTTCTTCATCAGACCAAAGAACAGAAGCTGGGCAACTGGAGATTAGTGTGATGACAGCCTAAGTAAAGGTAGTGAGAAAGAATCCCTCTGTATGATATTATATGATGTGATGGATGATTATTACTTTTTCTTACTTTAGGATAGTGTGGAGTGCAGGTGAAAGATATTAGGAAGTGAGTGTGTCAGCTGATTTAATTATCATTGTGGTTTTGGAGTTAGACTAGTAGGAATTCTCATGTTTTAATTACTGTATTGTGACAGGATAACTGATTCAGTTTCATATTTTACAGTATTAATAGTCATTCTTCAATTCTTGGTGAAAGATTTTGATTATCATTGGAGAGTATAGTTAGTGACCTTGTTTCAGTTGAGAAAAGCTCATAGAGCTTGTGTCACAAGGGTTTACACATAGCATTGTATGCATAGTTTGCTGATGTTAGAAAGCAGTTGAAAGCCATTAATAGAGTATCTTTTCTGGCTTCTTAAATTTTATAATTTAGAAAGAAAAAAAGAAAAAAAGGTAGTGAATGCTAAGGTCCAGTAGATATTGTAGTACCTCATACAGTGTATAATACACTTAGTTGCTAAAAATGTTAGTTTTATTCTCATAGAATGTTTTCGTAGTTATGTGCTTGTGCAAAAATTTTTAGTACAGTATAGTCCCAGAGAGGTGTGTGCGGGTGTGCGTGTGTAGATAATGACTGTTTAGTGTAAGATGTATACTGTTCTGTATTGATGTTTTTTTTTTTACTAGTACCTATACATTTGTGGTTTCAGTACAATAACTGTTCTCCTTTGCTTAGTAAGAAATGGATACGTATGAGATAACTCATGCAGTTTTTGATAAATTTATGTAACTGTATGTAATACAAGTCATGGCACAAAATGTGTCAACTTTTGTGTGTGGGCTATACTGCCTTCACAGTCATAAAGTTATGTATTGAACTGCTTTGTGCTTGTCTGGTATTACATTGCAGTTTGATCTTACTATGTACTCTAGAGAACTTGACTACATTCCTATGCTAATCCCTGATCCTCACAAGCCCCGAACTTTACATTTTGACGTAAAACGGAGCAGGAGTGGAAGTTAGAGAATTATGCTCCATGACATAACACTGACCTCAGCCTTGTCTTGCCCTGTAAAGTTTGGCACGTGGCGCAGCTCACAGGTGCTATCCTAGGAAGACTACCCCCTCACCACCTGCATGAATGTATGTATTCCTCTGCTTCTGCTTATTGGTTTGGAGTCTCTGCTTTGCAACCCTTTGTCTAGCGGTATAATCTCTTATAACTAACCATTTCTAATAGTTCACAAGGTGTATGTATACCTTTACAGACAACAGAAATATTCCATGTTCCTATGATATGCTAGTAATATGTTAAGAATAAGCCTAATACTCCCAAAATGTGTTTTGTGTGGCAAGAACATACTGTGAATATATAGTAAGTCCTCTTTCTTTAGGTTTTGATAGAGATATAGTAGAAAAGGAATGGTCACATGGGCACTTGCCTTGACTGAGAATCACTGGTGGTAAATTGCCATGCTGATTTTGAGGGAATTTGCAGTCAGTTTTAATTATTTAAAGTTCAGCCAAGTCACAGAGTAAAGCCAAGTTTTATACCGTGTAAGCTCATCTATTTGATTCAGTGTTGAGACCAAGTCATACTTGCATAGTGCAACAACTCTGAATCCTCAGCTACATGAACATACAAGAACAGCACTGAAATGGATGAGCACATGTCAATTTATGTCATACAGTACTCTTAGACATACTGTACAGAAAAATAAACAAAAGGAGAAAGAAAGGAAGTGTTGATGAAGTGGTGATTTGCAGTGTGACCTGACTAGACCATGGTACAAGGCCTTCCTTGTTCATCAAACCTGCCAGCCGACCTTTGTTTTTCTGTAATTCCCTCTTATGACTTCATATTGCCTACCTCTCAATAACTAATTGGTTGTGTGAATTTATGTATTCTGAACTATTGACTATATCAATATTTAATTCCAAGGCAACATTTTAGAAGGTTTTATTGATGTCAGACAAGAGGCTTCAAAACTGTCTTTTTACAGTACTGCCTACAAAGTTTAGGACAGCGCATATTACCCCTGCCACTCTACACATTTTAAAGTAATGAATATATCCATATACAGAATGTGAATAATTCCTCCACAGCCAGAAAAATATCACAGGTGGAGCACCAGGGGACACCTTGAAAGCTGGTGTTGCAACACAAGATGAATAGGATCATAGTTCTCTATGTCTCAATGAGTTTGCCTCTGAATGGTGTTGGTGACCCAGGGCGGTAATTTTCAACTGGGATAAAACACCTGTGGGACCAGGCCTTAAGTTAGCATAATGTTGGATCAGTTGCAGTAGTAAGATCCAGATATGCAACAGTGGTAAACATTGATGAATTACGTCATTTTATTTCATGCTAATATGTTCCATGTAGCATTTTAATGCATAAAACATACACTTTCATTATGCAATATTTACAGAGTATGGCTGAGGTACTGAAAGTAAAAGATACGGTATTTGGTAATACTGTATTGCATAGTACATAGTCAGGCCTCTATATTCACAAGGGATGTGTTACAGTCTTTCCCACGTGTGGTGAAACTCAACAAATACAGCAATTGGCACCCCCTAGAAATAACCCATACAGTCTAAATTTCAGTATGTGGCTCCCTAAACCCCCTTGTAGTGCCCCAAAACGGTTTTAGAATATATGTGCTTAAATAATATTTTGAAATAATTAACACCAGTATGTTAATAATTGGAAAATATATTTTATGCAGTTGTATTTTTTCATAATTATTAACATGTTAATAACCAAAACTGCAAATGGCAAGCCTGTTAATATAGAGGACTGACTGTGCAATAATAATGAGAATTTGTGTGTACAGCAAACATGATTATACAGTGCTCTGACTTTTCTGCAGTACCTCATAGGCATGCTTAATGCTTAACTTTTCTGAATTACAACCTTTTAGACTGGAAGAATGAAGTGCCACAACACAAGAGAGCCTGAACAAAGTGGACTTACTACAAGTAAACAGAACCAATGGCCTCTTGGGTATAATGCCTCAAATGCCACTTATCCCACATGCCATACCAAGAATAGACTCCCAGGAACTTGATTTGCTTGGCAGAGAAAAACATTTTTGAAGAAATACTTTGATGAGACATCACTTACCACATGGACCTACTCAGAGGATGATGTGTGAATACAGCAAAGCTTCATTCTGCTAGCACTGCATGCAGATCATTTGTAATTTACAAAGCCATCTTTGTACAACTGCAGCATCTGTCTGCCATTGTTTGTGGCTGTCCCTGTGTTTTTTAGCATTGTGGTATTGATTGTTTTGTGGAATTGCCCACGTGAAACTTCGGAGCTTCTTTTATAGGTTAAAGCATTTTTATGGTTAGTTTAACTTGTTTCTGGGACAGCCTGCCAGCACTTTTGCTTACAATCCCATGGAGTTGCTTTTCTTGTCCTTCTTCTCATGTGCAAGCTTTCTTCCTTGTTGTTTTCTTTTGCTCTATTCCTGGATTTTTTTTTTTTTCATTCCAGGTTTTTCTTGCATTGTTCCTATGAGAGTAAAGTTGTATACGCTTTCCTAGGGCTTTGGTCTGCCCTGAGGAATTTCTTCTTACCTGTGTCAGCTGGGGAAACAGGCATGTTTGTTTCCAATGTTTTGGTAATCTTTTGGATGCTGGTTGAAGTGTTGCCCCATGTGGCTTATCTTTGTCTTGGCCTCCTTGACAGTCAACTATGAGACTCCCTTGGTGTTCCTCAGTAGTCACAGCTGAATGTGGGACATAGCAAGCAAGATGTGGGACTCTCACAGACCAGTTCCTTTCTGCTTCATCATGTTAGGTCGTCCTTGGTGTCTCTGGCCACTTCCTGACATGACCCTGGTCTAAAGGGGAACTATCATTTTGGTCCTTTCCTCCTTTCACAGGCATCACATCCATTCTAAGTGGGTCATATTTGATATACTGTAGGACCCTGCTGCCTCACCTGCATTAATTGTATCTTATGTGTGACATGCAGCTCTATATACGGCATGCCAGTGGATCAAAGACTGGTCACCCCTGTATTGTACTGATGCCTCACTATTGGCGGAAGTCAGTGTGATGTGTCATGTAACAATTCAGTCGGATGTCACCTGTAAGAACAAAAATACTTTATGGAGCACTATTACCTATTATTATATATATATACACAGGAAAAAGCTTGATTAACCGGAATGCATGGGAATTCTTCCATTCCGGATATGGAATTTTCTGGATAATCGAATGTTACTCTTTGAAATTTTCTGGGAGGTCAAACAAGTGAAGTACTACCAAACTTGGGACTTTATTTCATAAAGTGCATTATTCAGTATTAGTGAGTGGTAGGTGGTGGCGACTATCATCCACTCACTTGATGAAGTGCTGCCTACTTATTCCTTAGCCTTTATCATTCTTTTTCTGTTCCTGCCCTCCTCTCTTCCTATTTCTCCCATCTTTCCTATAGCTTCTTATTGCTTTTCATTATTTACAGGTGGATTTACATTGAGTGACAAGCCAAATGGTTTCCTGTAAGCCAAGAAACCATTTACAACGCTGGGTGGTAACCATTTAACCAAACAATACATGCTTCCTACGTGTCAGCAAGTGGGTTGGTGGAGGGTTAGTGCTCCTCCCCGCAAAACAAATAACTCAAAGTCAAATGGCCACCCCTTATGGGATAATGGTGTCTGGCAATAGATAGATAGATAGATAGATACAGTGCAGGTAAGATACAGTACAGGTACACTCACGCTCACTAATATCTGCCCAGGGGTGCCCCCTTCCTACCTCAGAATACCCAGGGAAGAGAGGAGGGGGAGACAAAACGAGCTCCACCCACAACTACCCCAGCTTCCGACCATCCCCCATACCCCTACCCAACCCCCCACCCCATCCCCGTCATTCTTAACTAGCAGTTACATCTCAAGCTGATTTCATACGTAACGTTCTTGGGCCCACTACTATTACAAACAAAGAACATTAGGATATTGTTAAAAGAATAGAACTATCAACATGTTGCAGCAAGAAATTAATGCATTATGATGTTGACAGTAAAACAAAAACGTTAACAGCGGTCACCTCAGGCCATCTGTGTTGGGTGCACTGCTTTGTGCACACACACACACACACACACACACACACACACACACACACACACACACACACACACACACACACACACACACACACACACACACACACACACACACTGAAAAACACAGACATAGACACATCCAAACACGCAGGCACAGACATAGACACATGCAAACACCCAATGCATGAGGCCTGGGATGGCCGTTGTTAACGTTTTTGTTTTATTTTCAACGTTATAATGCATTAATTTCTTGCTGCAGCATGTCCATAGTCATATTATATACTTTTTACATATCCTAGTGTTTTATATTTGTGTATTAGTAATGTGACTATGAGTGTAGAGTATGAGGTTAGCTTGAGGTGTAACTGCCAGTTAAGAATGAGAAGTGGGTGGCTGGGAGGGGTAGGGGTATGGGGGAGGGGACTGAACACAAACCAGCAAACATTACCAAAAATTATTTAAAGAAAAATTTAGCATATGGTACAGGCCAAAGTAATTTTGAAAACTTAGCTGTGTACACTACTTTATCCTGTACTGTACAGAATCTAGAATTATAGGGGGGCGACTGGTATCTGGAATATTCAACCCCATGCCGGATTGAATTTGCATACCGGTTATGAGGATGTGCCGATGCATCGGATACCGGTTGATCGAGCTTTTACTGTATATATATATATATATATATATACTGTATATATATATATATCAAATGTCAGGACCAACTTGCTTAGCCTGGGCTCCTATGCTCCTCATGGGGTAACACTGGATCAGGTGACAAATGAATGAATATATATACGTATATATATACTGATCAGCTAGTCAGGTCAGGTGCGGGTAAGGGGATGGGTCTGTTATGATGTGGCAGGGGTAAACCAGTTCTGCTGTCGGGCCCTGCTGCGGATGTCACTGATTGCATTGCCCAGTTGACCCTTGTGCGGTGTGGTGCGGTGAGGATCTGTCCGTTCTCCCCTTTGGGGCTAAGATGCGAATGAATGTGTTTGAATGGATGAGTAAATGGAGAGTGAGTCATCCTGTCTCGGCTACCTCCCTTTCCTTGGGGGAAGCAGCCTAGGTATATAGATAGATAGATAGATATATATACTTTATATATATATAATATATACAGTAACCTCTCAACTACCGCGAATTTAAAAAACGCGTTTTCATTTTAACACGAGCAAATATTTAAGGAGATATATTTGACTAACAATGGTTTCTCGATTTAACGCGGCTTTACACGAACGTGATGGTTTCAAATTAGCCGTGCGTGCCTTGGACAGTCCCGAGCTGATAGACCGTGTGTGGCTGTTTATGCAATCAATTTTTTATTTGCTTATTGCTTAAACTAGTTTTATTCAAACTATAATATTAGAAAATGAAGTTTGGCCCCATTCTGAGCTATTTGGCTCATTTTCGGACAAAATTGGGCAGGAAAGTGATGGCAGATCTAAATTGTTACAACTTGATGCTGCAGAACAGAAAGAAGAAAACCACTCAGACCAAGATAGAACAGTTCTTTATGAAGAAGACTGAAAACTTAAGGAAGTTATCTTTATCACCAGTAGCATAGGAGTCAGAGTCAGAGGAAGAGGAAGGAGAGCAGAGCCAGGAGGGAGGGACAGCAGAGCGAGGAGGGACAACAGATTTAGGGTGGGGAGTGGCAGGAGGTGGGGGAGGTGAGGAGGGACAGCAGCAGATGACCAGTGATGCATAGATGAAGTGAGGCTGTGTGTTGTTATTGTTTGTGACCTACTTAATGTAATGAAAATGTTGCTTTTATTGTAGTGTTTTTATGACCTACTAATGTATTAATAATGTTGATGAACTTTCACAGTGCCGTGAATGAAGCCGAATGGAAAGAAAATCCAAGTAAAAAATGAAAACACTATGTATTTCGGGAGAAGTAAACAACGCTTCGGCCCAACTAGGGCTCAAATGTTGTTTATTTCTCCCCAAATATACTGTTTTTGTTTTTTATGTGTATTTTCTTTCAAATTAATATTGTTGCTTTTAAGTTTAGAGTAGCATAACTCCCCAAATGGGTAGACTTTCCCAGAGTCCAGGAACGTAACCCCCAATATTACCATTGTTTCTTATGGGAAAATTATGTTTAAATAACGCGTTTTTAACTAATGCTACCTCTCCAGGAACCCAACCCTAGCGTTATTTGAGATGTTACTGTATATATATATATATATATATATATATATATATATATATATATAGTACATCCCCACAGTATGCGAGTTCCGTGTACGCGATCCCCCTTGTATGCGAGGACCTTTTTTTTTTTTTTTTTAAATGCAAATTCAACTCCTTGTAAGCGAGACGGGCAGCAAAGAGCATCCCAAATCCGGGGTTACCCCGAGTACGCGACATTGTCCCCCCAAGAAGCGATAATGAGTAGAGGTGACCAGCCATATTCTTGTTGGTTTAATTAAGCCATATCCTTGTTGATTTACCTAGTTAAGCCATAATCTTGTTGGTTTACTGTATCTTAGGTAATATGTCTTAGATAGTTTCCCTGTGTAGTACAGTAACCCCTCAAATATCTGAACGCCCAATATCCGAACATCCCCACAAACCGGACATAATCCTCCTGAGATCCAATATTCCCAAAATGGTCCAAAAACTGCAAAAAATTCGAAAAAAACAAAAACAAATTTTTCCCGCCCGTAATTTGAACTTGGCGCGCGGGGCGCGGGACAGCTTTGTTGGGTTTCAGGACAATTCACCATCAAGTCAATTCGCAGTCACAACAATAACAAGACAATTCGCCGTCAGGACTTTTCGCCGTCAGGACGATTCCGCATCATTTATTTACATACTGTAATAGTCTTTTAAATATACCAGTTTTTAAAAGGGGGGGTGGTTTATTGTTTTTATAATAAATGTAGTGACATCTATTGAGGCTTAGCCATATCTTTCCCCACGGTTTGCGTCCACTATGGCCGATCAGAATAACACGTTGGATATTGTCATTTGAGATGAATATATACTTGTACCTCTTCAGAGTCGTTTTAAAATATACCCAGGATGTTGTAGTACCAATGAAAATTAATGAAGACAGCTACGGGTGACGCTAGAATATAATTCAAAGTCGACTACAGCGAAGTAGAAACACGTTAATTATTGGCTAAAAGTGCAACTTATAAATGATATCCAAAGCCTACGCTATTGAATGAACATAGACTTTGATAGATTTCCTGAAAATTAGTTATTAAAATATTAATTATTCAAAAATAAGTATATTTGTAGAATGACGGGGAATCATCCAGGGTGCGAATTGTCCTGACAGGGAATCGTCCATGTTTTGATGAAGAATTGTCTGAGGGCGAATTGACTTGACGGCAAATTATCTTGGAACCGTGACTGTGGCGCGTCATTCCTCCGACGTCCGATAGAGCGCTCGTGCATCCTCCCCACTTTCCGCCTGTCTCTCGTCACGAGTGCACGCTCGTCGTCATGGCTGCCCACGTGCTCGCTTTTGTGGTGGTGCCTTACCTGCTGCAGGCACTCTTGCTGCTCTCGTGCCTCTTATTAGTGTGTTTGATGATGGCCCCGCCGCCTGAGAAGAGGAAGAGAGTGGTGTTGACTCTGGAGAAGAAACGGGAGATACTGGAGAAAGTAGATGCAGGGTGGTCTTCTTCCCCCATCCTCTGCGAGTTCAACCTGGCCCGATCTACTTTGTTCGATATCAAGAGATCCCGAGACAAACTCATGCAGTACACGGCTGACTTCTCGTCGAGAAGCAAACGCAACATGGAGAGGAAGGTGATGTTTACTCCCAAGTTTGCTGAAGTTGACCGCTCCACGTTGATTTGGTATCGACAGCAACGTGCTGCTGGTGTGATGGTACGTGGTACGGAGCTGAAGGCTGCTGCTGAGAAGTTCGCCAGGCTTCACGACGCCCTAGACTTCAAGGCATCCGAGGGTTGGCTCTTCACGTTCAAGTTGCGACATGGCCTTACCAACCGTAAAGCTCATGGCGAAGCATTGGACGCTAACAAGGATGGAGTTGACGAGTTTCGGCACAAGGTGAAGGGCTTGATCGACAGGGAGGGCCTCACTCTCGGTCAAGTCTACAATGCTGACAAAACTGGTTTATTCTATCGCTCTTTGCCAACGAACACTAGCCGAGGAGACGGAGAAGTATGTACCTGGCCGCAAGCTCTGCAAGCAGCGGATGTCTGCTTTGTGTTGTGCCAATGCTAACGGCATGCACTGGCTTAAGCCTGTTATTGTTGGCCGTGCAAAGCAGCCTCGGTGTCTTCGTGGGGTGATGGATGTCCTTCCTGTCGTCTGGTACCATTCTTTGAAGGCTTGGTTTACAGCCCAGATCTTCAAAGACTGGTTCCACCGCCACTTCGTCAAGGATGTCATACATTACCAGACGAAGACACTGGGAATCCCGCACGACCAGGTAAAGGCCCTTCTTCTCCTCGACAAAGCACCTGCCCACCCGTGCGACAAGGACTTGGTGGCTGAGAATGGCCGGATTAGATGCATGTTTCTGCCACCTAATACGACTGCTCTCATCCAACCAATGGACCAAGGAGTGATTGTGGCAACAAAGGCCTATACCAAAGGAAGTTCCTGGACGAGGTGATGGTTGTTCTTGAGGAAGAGGACGAGCGCAGGGAGGGACGGGACACGTGAGGCCAGCGGACTTTGGAAAACCTTCGCTGCTACATCAAGTCTGCAATCTACAACTGGGCCAGTGCATGGAAGGAAGTCCCTGTCAAGACTAAAAAATGGTTGGTCTCGTCTGCTTCTTGGAACGGATGTGGAGTACGATTTCCTAGGTTTTGACGTGGATGACTTCCATGCACGTCTACTTATGCATGGCGACGATGTTGATGTGGACGATGTGCGTGAGTGGTTGGATGACGACGAGGGCGATCCTGGGTATCAGACATTGTCTGATATCGAGATCGCATCTTCAGTTGCAGGTGTCAGTACCCAGCTTGAAGATTCCGACGAGGACGGCGACGATGATGCGGACTCCTCTCAGCATAACACTACTCCAGCCATCCCCAAGCTGAGCGCACTCCGGGAACACCTAGAGTTCATTCTGGACTACCTGGAGCACTCGAACTGCAACAGGGAGATGGGGCCCTTGGGACTTGTGGAGGAAGTGCGTGCTTTCAGGCAGCGCATCATCAATCGTCAGTATCGTTGTTCCTTGCGTCAATCAACGATTGACAGTTTTTTCAGGCCCGTGACCCCCGCTGTGCCCAGCCCTGGCTCCACTCCGTTGCCTCCCCAAGACAGGCCATCATGCTCCGAGCCATAGCCCAGCACATCATCCACGGTGGAGTCACCTCTTGACATGAGTTTGCGTCTATCTTCAGAGTCGTCTGCAGTGGGTACGCCATCACCACGACCCAGCGATGCACCCCTAGATCACCTGCCAGTGATACTGTAGGACTCTGACAGTGATTAAACAGCAAGAACTTCTCCACTAGACCACACGGGAATTTACAGTGTTGTGCAGTGAAAAAAACAGTGCATTGTGTTAAGGATTTACAGTTGTGAATGAAAAGACAATTTTTGAACTAAATTTAACGTAAATAGACTTGTTTGTTTTTGCTTTAGAAAATGTTTAGAAGAGTGGGAAAAGTTAAAGTGCAGAGTGCAACACTTAGTAAGTTACAATGGAGCATAAGTTAGACAAGATTGGGCACTGTGAAGAGAACGGACTTCTGAGTGCGATTGACTAAGTTCGGTGCAAGACTTCATGTACAGTGTACTGCAAGTGCTTCAGGAACTCCTTCTTACTGTCAGAGTCTGAGAGGAGATGGGTTATTCATCGAGATGGCCAGGGACTTGCTGTAAGTACCCAGAATGTTTCATATTGTACTGTATTTTCCATACTGTACTTACCTCTAACACCTCATTTCACTCTTTTATGTCCCTTATTGGTGTGAATAGGGTCTTAGGTGGTATGCATGTGCAGTAGAGAGGTATTTGTCTGAGTTAGGTTAGGTTAGGGTCCATAATTACCAGTCCAGGAGCCAGGAACTTGTTGTAAGTACCCAGAATGTTTAATATTGTATAAACTCACCTCTAAAACCTCATTTTATGGTTCTTTTGCATTTATTTCAGTCTTTTATGTCCCTTATTGGTGTGATTTGGGTCTTAAATAGGTGCTGTGCCTGTCCAGAGGGAGTTGTATAGGTGTTTTTCTGAGTTAGGGTGCATAAGTACAAATCCAGGAGGCTGGGGCCCACTGTCTGGACAGGACCACTTTCCAGACATGCCTTTGGCTTTGTTACATCAGATAGTGGAGGGATTACTGTGTGTATATATATATATATATATATATATATATATATATATAAATAACTCACATATATCATGGGTTTGTTAGCCTCGGTTTTTTGATTCACCGTACCTTTCCAGCCAAACCATGATCATTTCGTATGTCACGGTAACAAGTTTTATCAGTTTGATAGCTGCAGTCGCTGTCCCAAGTGACTCGTTTAAGAGGAGTTTTCCAGGTCACGGCATCGTTTACACTAGTCGCAGCTGGAAGCCAATCATATTTAAGCATGACAGGCCAATCACAGTGCTTCCCACCCATACCTAGTGGGAAGCAGGCGCACTAGTCCTTTCTGTTGACCCTGCTACTACCACACTCGCCTCGTGCTGAGAGGCCATAGTGTGCCTCGGGCCTCAGAACACCTCCCCCTCCTCCGTCCACTTAAGCATTGTTGTCAGTCGGAGTCGGGTAAAAACCTTACAGTATTGTTCATTCCCATTAATTACATGCATTACCTTCTGTTTTGAAAGGGTGTTAGTATTTGCTGGTGACTAGTTGGGTGTAAGTATGGTGGTAGGGGGCAACTTTGCTGAGAGGTTAGACTTATAAGTAATTTTCCTCCTAAGTTATTTATCATTTGCAGAATTTCGGAATTTCTAAGTCACATTAGGTATTAAGACTGAAATAACTGTGAATTACCTGAATTCACTGTACACAATATATATATATATATATATATATATATATATATATATATATATATATACAATACTCAATCTTCGTAAATCGCGGCAATTTGGGTCTGGACCACTGCCGCGATTTACAAATTCCGTGGTTTATAAGTAAAAACTCTTATGTGTAAAATGAATTTGGACTTTGGCCAACCACCCCCCACAGCACCCTACCTACACCTATCTAGGCACCATCAAACACAAACATACAAATTTAGGAATATTCAGTGCATGTATTTAATAGAAATAAGCAATGTTTAGGGATCTCACCTTAATCCTATGACGAAATTGCTTAAGTGAATGGAGTGGGATGGTGTTGGGAATAACTTAGAACCTCTCAGCATTTGTTCTTCTCAAACCCTTTCGCCAGCTTTGAAAGCTTCTCTTCCCTCTCAACACGACGAATGAGCTCCAAACGTTGACTGTACAACAACTGCGGCAGCTTCTTGACGCCATACTGCTTAGAGCGCTTCATTGGGGGGTCGGGAGGGGCCATGGCAGGTAGGAGGCGGGGAGAAGTTGAACAAAAAAGGCAGTTAGCTCTCGTACTCCACGGCGACGGTCTGTATTGTGCGGACTGGCAGGACAAGAACAACAACAACATGGCGGCATTAGTATGCACATATGCCACCAGGGACTCTCGGTAATTGGTTGTCGGGTCGTGATTTTCAATTTGAATGCCACGGTTTATGATTCTCCTCGGAAATGGCCCATTTCGGTGCCTAGGTCCGCGATTTTCGTGACTTATCGGCGATTTAAGGGTTCCGGCAGTCTGACAGCCACTTAGCCGTGATTTACGAATCCGTGATTTATAAACACGCGATTTACGAGGATTGAGTGTATATACAGTATATATATATATATATATATATATATATATCTATCTATCTATCTATTGCCAGACGCCTCAATCCCGTTTGGGGTGGCCACAAACAAATCGCCTCCAAGTCACCCTGTCCCCCGCCATTTCACTGCCCTGCTCCCAACTCACACCCCCCTCTCTCATATACCTCTCCACCCCATCCCTCCATCTCATCCTCGGCCTCCCCTTCCCTCTTCCCCCCTCCACCTCACTCACATACACTCTCTTCGTCAGTCTTTCACCCTCCATCCTCTCCACATGGCCAAACCACCTCAGTGTGTTCCTCATAACGCTTCCTATCACATCCACATCCACACCACAACGCTCCTTTATATCCTCATTCGTCAGCCTGTCTCTCCATGTGACTCCACAGGCTCCCCTTAAATAACTCATTTCCACTGCTCTCACTCTTGACTTTTGTCCTTCCAACAACGTCCAAGCTTCACTTCCATACGTTAGAGTTGGTATCACAATACTGTCATGTAGTAACTTTTTCACTTCCATGCTCACTTCCCTGTTTCTTATCACTGCTTTCAAAGAACCAGCAACCTTTCTTCCTTGCTGTACTCTTTCAAGCACTTCACCCTCCAAACCTCCATTCTTACTCATCACACTACCCAAGTACTTAAACGTACTCACATTTTCCAATTCCTCACCATCCAACCTCGCTGTACATTCACTGACTTCACCTCTCTCAAAGACCATCATTTTACTCTTCCCTACATTTACCTTTAGAGTCCGTTTCTTACACACTCTCTCAAACTCATCCACCAAGCCTTGCAGCTCCCCTTCGTCTTCACTCAACAACACAGTATCATCTGCAAACAACAGTACATGGAGTTTTGCAAACACTATCCTCTCTCACCAGGGCCACTCCAACATCCACTACCCTACCTTGTACCTCTTTTATTACCCCATCCATGTACAGATTGAACATATATATATATATATATATATATATATATATATATATATATATATATTTGTATATGTATAGAAACTTTGTAAATAGTACACCAACTAGCCGGCATAGCATGATTGCGATGGGAGTGCTGTGTAGGAGCAACTTTGAGCTTAATTCAAACACTAGCCACATCACACAACATCACATAGTCACCGAGGTGCACATGCTTGAGAAAACATGTGTTTAGTGCACTTGGGGATTTGTTGCAAGTGAAACAATGAAGGATCTTGAAGAGCAATGCATTTGTGTGAAATTCTGTTTCAAATTGGGAAAAACATTTACAGAGACTTTTCAGATGTTGCAGCAGGCTTATGTGCAGGATTGTTTGAGCCACACACAGTGTCACAAGTGGTTCCAGTGGTTCAAATCAAGAAGAATGTCCACCAAATCTGGATGGCTTTCCACATCAACGGATGATGATCACATTGAGAAAGTGTGTGCTGTGATCGGTGAAAATCGCTGCCTGACTGTCCGTGAAGTTTCCGGAGAAGTGGGCATCTGTAAAAGTTCGTGCCACGTGATTTTAACCGAAAAGCAGAAGATGCATCGTGTTGCCACAAAATTTGTGCCATGTCTGTTGACAGATGAGCAAAGAGAGAACATGTTGCAGTCAGTCAGGTGCTGTTTGATTTTTTGCAAGCAAATGAAAGCTTTCCAAAAAATGTCATAACAGGTGATGAAATGTGGATGTGTGGGTAAGGTGTTGAAGCATAAAGGCAGTCGTCACAGTGGGTTGGAACATCGTCACCACAACAAAAAGAAGCACATCACAGTTGCCCAAATGTGAAGATGATGTTGATCACTTTTTTATTGGAAGGACATCATTCATCATGATTTTTTTTTTCTTTCTTTTTTTTATGCAAGGAAAGAACCAAAGGTTAAAAGCCCACAAGTTGTTCCCTCCAAGAAAAAATAAAAACAAGATAATAGAGAACCAAATTTAAGATCCATTCATTTTGAGATGCCTGGACAGATTGCGTTTAAAGGACTGGAGGTCATAGGCAGTATGAGTTTTTTTCCATGTGGTCAGACAGTCAATAAAGAGTTTTACTTGGACATCCATAAACATTTGAGGGAGGCAATGTGAAGGAACAAAACCTGGATGCAGCACCATGACAATACACCTTACTCCTTATCCATGACACTTTGGTGAAGCCTGAGACAGCTGTCATCACCCAGCCACCCTACTCTCCAGATTTGGCCACTGTGGACTCTTTTTTTGTTCCCAAAGTTGAAATCCACCCTGAAAGGTTGCAGATTTCAGATGACAGTTGAAGAAGGAAATTTGCAACGAAAACTGTGCACCATCCCTGAAAATGCATGCCAGGATGCATTCCAGAAGTGGAAAAAACATTAGGAACATTGTATGAACAGTGGAGGGGAGTGTTTTGAAGGAGACCATTCTGATTAAAATGTAAGTAAAGCAATAAATTTGTTGTTTGAAAAGTCTGTTTTCTTTCTGAACAGACTTCATATATATATATATATATATATATATATATATACAGTCGATTCTTGAAATTTGGCAGTTTAGAATTCGACGATTTGAATTTCGATGCATTTTGGAGTGATCCACCTACCTCACTTTTCGATGCAAAATCGCATTTTTCAATGCTGTCAGGGCTTGATTCCATCCCAAACAAGCAAAGATAATATTTTTTATGCAAACCAAAATGCTAGATGTGAAGGAAAATTATAGGAAAAAGTATGAGCATAACCTAATATGTGACATGTGTCAAGAAGAGAATGAAAATCAACATCATTTTTTCATATGTGAAGCATATGAAGATATAACAAGAAAAATTAAAGGAAAAGAACCAATAATAGAAATACTATAACAAAATGAATTACAGGTGGTAGCAAACACAGTAGGCAGAATACTGAAACAAAGAGAAGTAATTATGAATATAAGGAGCAACATTGAAATGAACAATAGGGACTGAGAAAAAAAATAAGTCATCTTGTTTAAAGACAAGAACTTCTGGATGGGAGTAGATGCCAACAACAACAAGCCATGTGCAAGGCAGTGTTCTATTGTCGGCGGCTATCTTGCAACTGTTCTGCCAGCCCTCTACAGCCAAGCGCCGCACTTTCAGCCTGTACCTTCCACGTGTGGACGTGCATTTCGCTGCAGTTTAGTTGTATGTATTTTCCTTATATTTTCGTCGCAGTGTACCTGTTTCAATATGGCAAGCAAGAGTGGTTCTTTGGGTAGCAGTGGTAATGGATGAGAGCAGCCTGGCATCTCTGAATCTTTGCAGCCAAAGGAGAAATGGCAATACAGGAAAGGGCAGAAATACACCAAGTATACACTTGCTGACAAGGCGAAAATTCGTATTCTACACTACAGCATGGCAATACAATGCAGAATTACAGTTACTTAACCACAATTATAGTTCATAAAGGTTACAGGGGGTGTGGGCAAAAAATCATGATTTTACGTTGTGAGGTTCAGAGGCCCTGGACCCAAACTAATTTTTCCCATAAGAAGTTCGGTTTAAATTTCAGTGGTTTGAATTTCGTGTTGATTTTTAGGTACCCATGTCCATCGAAATTCGAGAATCAAGTGTACTGTATATATATAAATATGTATACAGTTACTTAACCACAATTATAGTTCATAAAGTTTACAGGGGGTGTGGGCAAAAAGTCATGATTTTACGTAGTGAGGATCGGAGGGCCTGGGCCCAAACTAATTTTTACCATTAGAAGTTCAGTTTAAATTTTGGTGATTTGAATTTCGCGTTGATTTTTAGGTACCCATATCCATTGTAATTCGAGAATTGAGTGTATATATATAAATATATCTATCTATCTATCTATCTATTGCCAGACGCCTCGATCCCATTTGGGGTGGCCACAAACAAATCGCCTCCAAGTCGCCCTGTCCCCCGCCATTTCACTGCCCTGCTCCCAACTCACACCCCCCTCTCTCATATACCTCTCCACCCCATCCCTCCATCTCATCCTCGGCCTCCCCCTCCCTCTTCCCCCCTCCACCTCACTCACATACACTCTCTTTGTCACTCTTTCACCCTCCATCCTCTCCACATGGCCAAACCACCTCAGTGTGTTCCTCATAACGCTTCCTATCACATCCACATCCACACCACAACGCTCCTTTATATCCTCATTCGTCAGCCTGTCTCTCCACGTGACTCCACAGGCTCCTCTTAAATAACTTAAATAATATATATATATATATATATATACAGTATATATAATTTGTGGTAGGTGGGGGTACTCACCATCCACTCACTTGATGTAGTGCTGCTTTCGGGTTTTTTCCCTTTCCTCTCCTCCATCCTTCTTTCCATCCATCCTCTTCTGTCTTTCTTTCCTTCATTCTTTACGCTTTCTTCTGCCTGCGGGTGACTTTACACTCCCTCTTGTGTCTTTCTTTCCTTCATTCTTTCCTCTTCCTTATGCCTGTGGGTGACTCTACACTGAGTGACAAGCCAAATGGTTTCCTGTACACCAGGAAACCATTTACTACGCTGGGTGGTAACCATATAACCAAATTTTGGCGCCTGGTGGTTTAATGGGTAATTATTGCACTCCAATCGGATTGAGCCGGTGAAGGTTTATATCCAAGGGGTGGTTGGGGTTTATTGCTCACGTAATGCCACTCAGGGATGAGTGAGGCTGGTCACTCTCATCTTAAATGTCAGGACCAACTGCCTAGCCACGGTCTCCTACGCTCCTCATGGGGCAACGTAGGGTTGGATGATGATGATGGATGGATATACATATCTATCTATCTATCTATAGCCAGACACCATAATCCCATAAGGGGTGGCCGTTTGTCTTTGAGTTAGTTGTTTTGCGGGGAGGGGCACTAACCCTCCACCAACCCACTTGTTGAAACGTAGGGAGCACGTATGGGTTGGTTATATGGTTACCACCCAGCGTTGTAAATGGTTTCCTGACTTACAGGAAACCATTTGGCTTGTCACTCAATGTAAAGCCACCTGTAAAGGAAAGAAAATAAGAAGTGACATGAAAGATGGGAGAAATAGGAAGAGAGGAGGGCAGGCACAGAAAAAGAATGATAAAGGCTAAGGAAGAAGCAGGCAGCACTACATCAAGTGAGTGGATGATGGTCGCTACCACCTACCACACTATATATATACAGTATATATATATATATATATATATATATATATATTTCATTCATTCATTGCCAGACGCCCTGTATCCCAAATGGGGTGGCCAAGGGCTTAGAGTTAATTGTTTTACAGGGAGGGGCACTAATCCTCCACCAACCCCACTTGACATGTAGGGAGAACGTTATGCCAACAGCATCTGATGTTCCCAGGCGGTCACCCATCCAAGTACTAACCAGACGCAACGTTGCTTAACTTCGCTGATCCGACGGGAAGTGGTGTACTCAACATGGTATATATATATATATATATATATATATATATATATATATGCAACCACAGTATTTACTGGGTCTAAATTGAATATAAAAAGAAAAGTTTGTGTTACGAGTGGGGTGCCCAGCACCAGTCAGGATAAATGCATAGGTTCTGTGCTTTCATTACACACAGTTTCATTACTGTGCACTGGTCTTGGTGCCAATTATGTGTGAAGGGATCACTGTATATGGCATAGTTTTTTAAGCAAATAAATTAACAGTGCTAGATGCCAGCAGTAAGCAACTGATCTGTACTCATATACATCATCCCCAGGGTAGGTTCACATAATCAGTAGTTTCTCACTGAAGTATTTCTTTGGGAATATTTTCCTCTGTCAAGTGAACTATGGTACTGTCCATAATCTTTGGACCATCATGAGATACGTAGCATTTGAGGCATGACACCCTTTGTGCCATTAATAGTAGTTCACTGTATGGTCATCCAGAGGTAAATTTGTTGTTGCTTACTTGATGTTGTCATTGAAGAACCTTATTCACAAAGCCCTTGACTTCTTGGATGATGTATTCTTGCCTGTTCATCATCCCAATTCTGTTCTGCCACAGTAAAATTATACTGTATAGCCATCCCATTGTTTCGCTTACCAAACTTACTTTTTGCTCCTTTTTTCATATACTTTCACTCTTCAGCTCAGATTCCTTTTCTTATTATCATGATCCTTAGCATGCAAAGGGATGGATAAGATTCGATCGAACATCAGTTCCGTTTTCACCTAGTCATTAAAGGGTATCTAATGTGAAAAATTTATTTGCTGACAGAGACAATTTGTTGACATGTTACACTTCCATAATCAGGCACATACAGGAGACCTCTGATTACCTGTATACTTTGCCATTATGTTAAAATTTACAATCATTTCATATTGGTTATAATCTTAACATTTATAACTGCCGCTGTTGATAATTAAAAAAAAAAAAAAAAAAAAAAATCATTCTCAGTGATTTTCAGCAGATAAAGTTGGTGAAAGGATGGTTTGAATAATGAAATGAATGAACATTACAAAATAGACATGGAAACATGCTTCACATTAAAAAGAACTTTGCAAAAATAGCATGAATGAAAATTTTGAGGTTTGTAGACAAATGAACTCTCTGATCATCATAACCTGAGCAGTCAGGTTCTGTGGATAATGGAAGTTGTACTGAAAATAAGAGTTGATAAGCTATTTAGATCACATGATTGATGTAAAACAGCACCAAAGGTGTTTGCATAGCCATGACAAAGAAATCAATGTTTTCTCTGCCAAAAATCAATTTTCCTCCATCTGGAGGTCATTTGCAGTAGGCACCTAATGGAAGGTGACAGTCACCACCACTAACCAGTGTATGGAAAGGCACAGGAAGTAAGGTGTCAGTTTTTGAAACAGCCATCATTTTAAGAGATAGGTGCTTATTATTAATGTAGTTTTAAAAACTGGCCCTAAGGTCTTTTAAATTCCAACATTGGCTGTTAGTGTCTGATTGCTTGTGCTAACTCTCAGTGACTAGAATTCAGATACCAAAAATGAATTTCTATTAGGCAATATTTTTGCTTTGTAAGACCAAGAGGGGTGCACCAAGTATCATCCCTTTGTAGATGCAAATACTGCACAGCACTCCCCTCCTAAGGTCTTGAATCTTTAAGGAGTCAAAGTTTCTTTTATTTGACATCCAGCCACTAGGTGGCCATATGGTAACAAAGGATATCTTGGAAAGTATGGGAGAGTAAAACATCAGTGCTTTGCATGTTTTGGAGGAAGGTGGGTGTTTCTTGTGGGTGGAAAGTTGACAGAACCAGCATAACAGAGACTGATTTTACTGAGGCAAAAATTATGAGTACAGTTTGGGTTATTCACAGCTTCACAGTGTTGCAATCCAATCCTTCCCAGTTCTTTATGGCCGTATTAGAAGCATGGAGAGTTAAGGTTAGGCTACTTGCCTCTGAATGGCATTATTTAAGCAATAAGCCTCAACCATCCCTCCATTTGGCGTGTCTTAACTCACTAGACCACTGAGTGTCATTTGATTACTGTACGTAGTTACCACCCAATGTGGTAAATGGCTTCCTGAGTTGCAGTAAATTGTTTGGCTTGTCACATATTGTAGGGTCACCTGACTGCAGCATTTCGTCAGTGAATGGATGATGGGCCATAATATCTGTCCTGGGGAGAGACAGACATTGCTACCCTCTGGAGATGTTCATGTTGATCCAAAACCCAGTGCATATAATCATCTCTAGTGATGGTTGTAATGGCCACATGTCCATCTGTTGTGAGCTTGGGTTTGTCGTTCATGGGGCTTTCAACCAAGCACCCCAGGACTGGAACATTTGAGTCCAGGTTCAAGGATTTTGGAGGATAAGTGCCTCTGCTGTAGAGGTTGCTACGTGATTGAGACGGGTACCTACACTGTAGGGCTGTAGCAAAACTGTGATTCATTAGGGGGCTATCAGTAATAGATTTCATTCTTCCTCACACTGCATGGATCATAGACGATTGTCACTGCTGAACATCCCCTGGAGAAGACAAGGAGTTGATGGTGATTCTTATCTCAGTAGTGACTGCCATCAGGAGGAATGCCTGCTGAAGGGGGTAGGCCACATTGCTTGGAGGGTTGAAGTTCATGTGGAATAAGGATACCACATGTTGCATGAACCATACTGGCTCAGTTTTTGCAGGGTTGGAGAAGTATTCTTGTTTGGAAAAAGCTGCTGCATTCAAGATAGAAATTCCTGGATGTCTTACCTATTTTGAAAATGTACTTAATGTAGTGGTCTGTTATTGCAGTTCTGTAAGTTATGACAGTGGATGGTATTAGTGTTTCACTTGGAGAAAGTGCACCAGGGAAGCCACAACCACTTTTTCTGAGAGGTTTTTGGATTTGTTGTTCCTAATTTAGACATGGAAGTGTAACCATACCATCTAATAATGGCATGGTGTCTGTAGCCATAAACACACCACACCTGAAACTGCTGCGGCCTCAGAACTGAAGTGGGCTTCCCAGTGACCCATTTCAGAAGCATCAGATATATAGCCAAAAACTGCAGGTGACAGTGTTGTACCAGTACCCTAGAGGGGTATGTGTTCTGGCAAAGGTAGATGCACTGTGGTCAGGGTGTCTATCTTGGAACTGATAATAGAACCTTCTCTTTGTCTGAAGCACAGTTTGTAGGTTGCCTGGGGGAAGAATGCTGTTGGAGGACAAAGATGCATCTAACACCATCAGTTCTAGTGTAGCAGCAGTGGTGTTCCGCAAGTGAATTGTGTTCAGTCAGGGAGTTGTAAAGCAATAGAATAGAATCTTGTGATCCTGAGGGCAAATGAAGTTGTAACCCTGATGTGTCTGCCCACCATATGATAGTCTGGATGGTGGACAGTGTCAGTTTTCATCTTATACTGGTGTCTCACTGAAGTAGAGGTCATCCACCCAATGGAAACCTGCACCTGGGATGTGGGAGATTAAGAGGATAATTGTCTATGGATCAGTTTCAGTCAACTTCATCAGAAGTATAGACAACATTAATGGCCCTTGGTGGTTCAGGCATGCCACTGCTGAAATAATTTCCATTGCAGACTCAGTGCTACAGAGAGCTTTGGACAGGTGAGAGCTCTTTGAGATTGATATGTTTTACCTTTACCTCCCTGTGCCCCTGAATTGGTTGGGCATGTTCCAGGTTTGAAGTACAGTAAATTATGTTCTTGAGGTCCTCCCATAGTGACCAGAGCTATACAAAATGTTATGGATTTCCTTGTAGTTTTTGTCACTGTGTCATCAGGCAAGGCAGAGTTCTTGGAAGTAGAATCTCATGCATACTAAAACTATTTTAAGTTTGCATCTCTGCTTTCTAGCAGAGGTGAATGAATGCCTTTGGCTACCATGCATCCCTACCAGTGAATACAGTACCTCCTCCTTGTTCTGTTTAGTAATGATGTTTGTGGCTGCCTCAAGATGTAAGTTGAGAGTGTTTTCAGGAAGATTCTTCTGTACAGGAAACCCCATCTTCCTTTGTCCTTGGACTCACCTCTGAAGCTGGATAGGATAGAGTCGATGGAAACTGGTGTGTCTTTGTTATATGTAGCTGGGGTCTCTTCCCCATCAGAATGAACCACATAACAAGAACTCATCAGGGTTTATTTTTAGTCCAAGAAGGATTGTAGTTCCTCAGATAGGGGAAGTGCACAGAGTAGTTACCCCCTCTTAGTCACCTGCAGTTAGGAAGAACAAGACTTCACCATGACCAGTTGAGGATGTCTTGTTTGTGGTGTCATGGTTGGCATGCACCCTGTCTATGTAGGGCAGGCCAACTGCAGTACAGTGGATATGGTTCCTTCACTTAGATTCAGAAACAAGATTCCTTAACTTGTGCCACCCTTCCTGTTGGAAAACAATCTCTACCAAGTACCTCTGGTAATTTGAGGACCATTGATGACCACAGTCCACAGACCTAACAGTGCTTGGATGAGTAGAATGTTGGTTTGCTGAGGAAGCAGGCATGTGGTTTGCTGCAAAAGGACTGGAAGTCATTGGAGAAGCATTGTGGCAAAGGATGATTCAAACAGTGAAGTTGGAACAATGTTTACTTCTCTCCCTCCCCCCCCCCCCCTTTTCCCCCAGGACTGATCATAAACTTGGTCCACTCTCCAAGACCCTCCTACATGCAACACACCTTCATATGTCACCTGAGCTGTCTTGGCAGGGCTAAGAAAACCTAATGACCTCTGGGATTCATGACCTTCCTTGCCCTCCTAAACAGAGCTCTTGGTGGTGGGAGAAGAGGTCAGCATCTCTGGGTGTGGATCCTTTTCTGCCATGTGGGCAGGGAGCAAGATTATTAGGTGAACATTATTGTGATTGATGACATGTAAAATGAACAAAAAGATATCACTCCTTCCCTTTAAGACTTAGTTCTCCACCACTCCTGAGTAATAACCCATAGTGAGGTTACAACTCTTGAGACATAAGGGTGGCACCTCAAGAATGTTTACCTCCAAAGTGGTAAATGGGAGGGTAGCAAATGGAACTGTGCCATCATGCTATTGAGACAGTCCTAGAAACCAGGGGCGCACCCAGGAATTTTCTAAGGGAGGGGAGGTTTGGGGAGAGCGGTAGCTCGGTGGTAGGGTATCGGGCTCGTAATCGTGAGGTTGCGAGTTCGCGCCCCGCCCGGTGGCTGCTGTGCTGGGAGGGGTAGCGCTCTCCTGTAACCCTAGCAGGACTATATGATCTGATGAGGTCTAGCTCGGGGATTAATCCCTTTCTAAGGGGGGGGCCTGTAGTGAGGTGAGGTCAGGTAATCTGATAATTACGGGGAGGTCACATGCAGGTTTAGAGTCGGGGAGCTGCTGGCTCATGTGTTACTCTTTGTTCGTACTTGCCAATTTTTCATGTATTGCTGGTATCGATATAAATATATATAAATTTTTAAAGGACCCACAGAGCTAAGGGAGGGGCCTGGGCCCGGTGGGCCCCCTCCTGGGTGCGCCCCTGCTAGAAACACCAATGGTGCATGATGCTGGGCCAAGACAAGGCAAGACTGGGACTGATCTGACTCAGCTCACACTCACATCATATGATGAGGATAAAAGTAAAACTTGAGCCATCTCATCAAGTGTGATTTGCACACAAAATCTACTGCACTCCCTCCTCCCCCCTTTGGCAAGAGGAGTGCACTCTGCATCCGTATGATCATGCATGACCCATTGATTCCTCCTTGTGCCCAGGCACTCTTTTCCTGAAGTTACATTGAAATAGAGCAAGTATCCTGTTAGAGATACTTGTCTTGTTTTGGATGGGTCCATAGTGGCAGTGGGGAGTACCTGATGATGGCACAAGTAAGATGAAGAGAGGGAGGGTACAGACATCCAGTGCATCTACAGCTGTGCCCTCAGTAGCACCACTTATTGTGCCTATCATGAGGATGGCCTGGAAAGACCTCCCAGGAGAGACCCTACTAGGGGCTGCCTGCTGGAGGAGGGAAATGACTTCAAACTCATGATATACCACCACCAGTGGCTGTATCAGAAACAAAACCTGGCTAATACAGCATGTAAAATTCTGATGTTTGCATCATTAAGAAACCTAAATACAGTGTAAAAATAATTGAAAATTAGCAGCAAAGGATGTAAGCAAACTCAGATGCCTTTAAAACAAAGAGCAGATGCACCATGAAAGATACAGTTCGAGCATACCAGAATGTGCTGGTCCAACAGGTGTAGGTATCTAGAAAGAGCACAAGGACAAGCGTATAGCAACCATGAACAGAAAAATACACGTGGAACCAAACATAGCCATGGAACAGGTAAAGCACCATATACATCCCTATAGTGGCAACATGGAAGTTATAAATCCTACAGGGCTACTTGGTAGAGAGACACAACAAAACAAATAATGATCCCAGGAATAACCTTGGCAGAGCAACAAGCAGGTTAACCTTAGGAAAGAATGGAACCTATCATGTAAAGTAGAAAAGTCTGGGAGAACACATGGAGCTAGGACAAACACATAAGACGGCACAGATCAAAGTAGCAGTCTAATGCACTGGTAGGTAACCAAATAAGAATGCTGACGTGGCTTACAAGAAGGGGTTACACAGGGTTGTTCAGATCAGTGACAACCTTGGCTATAGGCTTCCCCATACACTTGCAGCCAGTGTTCTGACTGAAGATACTGGGACACTGCATAACTTACAAGCACAGTTTAGTTACAATATCTCCCTCCATAATTGATGGCTGCATTAAGACTGACCCCTCACTTCCACAACACATACACTAATGGATAGTAAAAGTAGCTAATCAAGTTTTCCTTAAGATGCCATGATGACTTACCGGGAGTGAAAATTTTGCATTAGTTTGGTTATCAGCTCTTTATGTTCATGGTGTCAGAGGCAGAAACAGTACTGAAACTATTGTAGTTCATGTATACTCCTTACACATCATCACCAGCTCTTGAGTTGAGTGGGAATACATACATGAGCTAAATTCAGTAAGTTATAGTAAAGTATGTATAATATTCAGGCTTATTACACAAGGGTTGTAAACAGATCCCCTATTGTTAATGCAGTATTAGTAGAGTATAAGGCATGGAATACTCATAAGACATAAGTCCCTTGGATAAAAATGTATGAAGAGGTATGTTCGACAAATAAATACTAGTATGAACTATGTACAGTAATATGTTTATAACTGCAACTCAGTAGATTAGTATAATTGCATGTATTGGTTTAAAAAGCAAAAGAAGAATTTGAATTAAAACCAGCTTGACTAAAAGTTCATTATAGAATATATTAAGGTAGCATTCCCTCAGTTACTATGTTATTCAATTACAGCATCGAGCACATAAGCTGTGTGCTCTGCATAATGAAATATGAAAATGTTATTGGTTATTGTTATTTACAGTATTCCATATTTCTTAAAACAATCAGTATTTAATCAGATTATTTAGTCTTCTATTTAGGTATGTGCACATAAGATCAATATATAAGTCAAATTGGAATGTGAGATTTGTTTTATATATACTGTAGTGTTTTTGTGTTTATATAAGGCGAACATTGTGCACCAAAGTTTTTGGGAGGAAAGGATATCATGGGAGACATGGTTGGAATGTGCATTCCAGTGCATGTAACATAACCTTCTAGCTAAGAGTTTTGTATTACAGCTGGTTACTCTTAACAGCTTGCAAGTTCTCATGTACTGGTAGCACAGAACATACTATCTGTCCCATAGAATCACCTTCTCTCAAGGCTTTGTAATATTCTGTGTAGTAACTGCCCCGATTACCCTGTCCAGGGATCATTGAGTCGGGCCCTTGGGCTGCGTCTGCGGGATGAAGCAGCAAATGGGGGAGAGTCATCTTCATCAGGTGGCCAGTCCCCAGCTGTGACCATCCGTACTCACTCCCCTCACCATCAGTACCACCCCCATGGCCGCCCTCGTTCCTCCATCATGCCTTCTTCTGTAGCAGCACACCTTCATCACGAGACTCACCGAAGAGTTAAGAGCATTGGTGATATTGAGACAATTACTGTGACTCCAGTTTAGCAGTTTATGGATGAGACTGTGGTAGAGCCACTGGATAGGCATCTGCCAAAATATTAATTTGTTTTTTCTTTTTTTTGCCAAGAGTGAGGTGGTGTTTATGAAAATGGATTTATGAATACAGTTTTAAGGTTGAGTCTCATAGATGTTCAGATATGTTTAGTTTTGATAGTTGTGAAATACAGTGCACACAAGGAATAATTGTTCTGTTTCAAGCCAAGAATATGTGAGAATTTTTTGTAGTGAAAAGAATCTCTCCCTGAACTGACCTAGGTAGTGACTAAGGGGATATTATTGCAGTTACAGTACCAGCAAGTGCCAGAGAAATGAAGCTCCCACCTTATAGTTTTCAGCACTGCAACTACTGCCACTTGAAATATTTTTGCGTATCATCTGAAACACAGACTCAAGTAGAAAAAGTTTCGTATACTATAATCTAATCCTAGTCGAGTACAACTGATAAGCAGCCACAGGGACCACAAGCAAATTGCCTTCCTCGTGTGTAGTCCTCAGGCTGTAAGTGTTTATAATATTTAATTTGATGTATAGTTCTCAGTGTCTGAACTGACTTAAGCCTTGACATGCTTTAATCATGAGCAGAATGGTAGATTAACTGCAGAAAAAGTGTAAAAATTTTGGTTATATTCTGGATATATGTTTACAGATTTGATATAAATGGTACAAGCTGTGCATTGCTGGAGAGTACAGTAGTTGTGTCCCATCTTTGGCCAGAAGTTGCACTGTTTGATGCCAGGTCTGGTGAGCAGAGGTGGGACTAGGGCTGTTATCACCACAAGGCTCCATATTAGACACACCAGGCCCTCACTGTCAGTACTGTGGTCTTTCAGTCACTTTGCACATCAGACCTTGTTGCATAAGACACTAGATACTTCCACCACATTTAGGTTGCATGGTCTGAGCTTCTTAAATCTTGCTCTGTTCATTATATTTCAAGGAATCGTGGATGGTTAGTATATTACTGAGAGTTCCAAGTTGGTTAGGCCTATCTGTCTCAGGAGGAATTAATCAACTGTGCAGGGCTTAAGGAGTTTTGTGACTTTACATTCAGACTGGTGGAGTTAGTGAGTGCCATAATATGCAAGAGGGTCTCCAAAGTGCAGGGTTTGTGTATCTGTCATGTTCTCTCATACACTGCTTGAGGCCTGGTAACTGCTCATGTCTGTGTATACACATATTTTAAGAAACATATGTTTGTAAGTATTACAATATATCATTACTAGCCCTCAAGAAGTGTCCAAGAGTTAGGACTAGTTTTGTGTACAGACTGTGTAACTTTTGTACTTAAAAGCTACAGTGTATGTATCATTATGCAAGTTGACTTATTTTTAGCTTCTTTTACGTGCAGTACAGTACTTGGTTGTTGTGTGTTATCCTTTTAAACCCCATTTTATTGTTGTGTCTTGGCAACTATAAAACCTGAAATTTTATTACATTGCTTGTGAGTAGTTTTTAGATCATATGATGCTGCCATGCACAATTTTTTTTTATCAACATGTTCCTTTACAGTGGATTGTATTAGCAATGACTTATGCTATATACCATAAAACCTGAATAAAAAAATCAGTGTGTGTTATTCATTTATGGAATTTCTCGATGTGAAAGTTACTAGTCAGACATTTGTTTTGTTAGTTTAAACAGGTAAGGTTTCATGTCACTCTTACTGAAATAATTTATGCATATATCAACACAAGGAGTTTACTCTTGTGGATAAGTCAGTTGTTACATGTTGATTCAAGAAGGAAATATCAGTTCCCGAATGTGCTGTTCTTTAGTTTAGTATCAATAGTGAGCCATTATACAGCAACACTATATGCAAAGGTTTAAAGAGTGTGGTACAGTAAGAGGAGTACTTTTGTATCATCTTAACTAACTAGCTGTATAGCTGTTAAAATTTTTATACACCATCACATTACACACATATATATACACAATGAGTACTCCTTTTCAGGTGTATCAAATCACGTTTCTCTTTCCCATGACATTTAAGGTGGTGTAGTATTTTTTGCTCTTTCAGTACCAAAATCAACCAGTACTGCTAGAAGAGAGGAAATTATGACTTAAATAGCTAGGACAGGAATGCAGTGAATATAAAATACTTTGGTGATGTAATACCAGTAGCTGTAGGTAAGAAGAGATAGCCAGGTATGACAAATACGAGTGATTGATACACAAGGTAGAAAATGGTAACTGGTTGTATGGTGCATTAAGGTGTTACTAGCATCTTTAAAGCTTTGATGCTACACAATTAAATTTATTTGAAGAATAGCACAGTAATAAACCCCAGGATGAGGATTGTGAATATCAGGTTTATGTTGATAAATTAGTGAACAACATGTAGTAACTGAGATGTCCTCAAAATGGACTGTAACTTTGCATTTCATTTGGATGCAGCTGTTGCTTGCCTTTGGGCTAAGCATACCATATAGGTCAAGTATTTAAAAATAATCACAGGATGGCTGGGATTTCTGAGCAGTAATTTTTATAACTTCTTGATAGTACAGCTTATGGTTATTTTCATTCATAATGTTTACCAATGTTTTATTTTAATATATCACTGAGACTGGAGCTGACCTGTAGTGGCCTGGTATTATAATTAGATCATAGTAAAACAAGGTATAAATTAAATCCATTTAATAATGAGGCAGTACGACATCAAATAGCAGTCTGTAATAATTAGCAAAGCTCGTTTTAATAAGAGTTGTTTGACTTTTAAAAGTTAATACTGTATCATGTCTAAAACTAAAATGTAACTGAATAAATCTGACATTTGCCAATTAAAAACTTTACAAGTACTGTACCAGTAATTTCATTGCATGACAGTAAAATTAACTGTACTGGTAATTATTCAAAATTCTGAAGAAATTAACTGTACTGGTAATTATTCAAAATTCTGATGTAATTACAGGCTATTCTTATACAGAACTATGAAACTGAATATATAATCCAACTGTGTAATGTAGCTAGGATAAATTTGCATTAACTCAGGATGCATTTTGAATCCTTACTTCTGACTAAAATTGCATAATAATAACCACAATAAAATTTCAAGGTGTTTTTGTCATATGTAAGAGTGTAAAAGTAAATGAGGAAGAGGTTACCAGAGTAAGCTTATTAAAGTTACAATATTTTGATACATCATCAAATTTTAAACCAAGATGGAAACAGCTGCTGTCCAAAGAAAGTGCATAGTATTTTTATATGGGTGTAATTTATGCCAGTATGATGTTAAAATGACTTGTATATAGAAAGCTGATGTGTGGCTTTTCATGCAGTTTGTCACGGCCTGAGATAAGGAATCGGTTGATGGATTTATGCCTGCATTTGACTGAAGAACATTTAAATACCAGTAATATTTCTACTGTATAATGCTTGCAGTTCAGTTTGAAAAATCATATTATATTATTTAAAAGATGGGTATTATTCCCATGATGATGTATGAAAGAGGGGAAAGTTTAGGTCTGGGTGATGGTTGCAGTGCAAATTTGTTGGTAAATTTATCATTTCTTTGGATACTAATAACTGATTCTAATTTGATTTTTAGCTAGAGGAAAACAAATTTGATATTTACCATATAGATATGATCTTATAACTCAGTTACTGTCACTTGGACACCCTGGAATACAGTTAAGATTTTGAGCTTTCTGTTTTTATTCAATTATTCAGGTAATTAATGATCATAAAAATGGGCAACACACCACTCAAAGGTCATTGATGAACTAATTTTTTGAACATTCCAAATTTGTTTCTAATACAGAAACAATAAAGAAATTAGCTCTACTGCTTGTTTGAAAACCTAAGTTAATGCTGTAGTATGGTACTGTATTACAATAGTTATATTACAAATATTCATGTTAAACAGTCAAGTCTTGTTACATGCCACTTTGTTATGTGATGAACTGGTACAATGATAATTAAAAAGTTTATTACCTTTTTTCAGAATAACGATAAAAA
This sequence comes from Coenobita brevimanus, assembly GCF_032717465.1. Lineage (NCBI taxonomy): Eukaryota > Metazoa > Arthropoda > Malacostraca > Decapoda > Coenobitidae > Coenobita > Coenobita brevimanus. The sequence continues at coordinate 26,796,281 of NC_137048.1, forward strand.
AAATTATTGTGATTTCGCTTGAATGACAACTGTGGCAGCTGCCTCCTAGAATCTCATGCGGACGTGGTGACGCATGCAAGCTGACAGCAGCTGTCTGCACCAACATGGCTGTCCAGTGTGTACATGTGCAGAATCCCCATCTTGGGTCTCTGTAGGCAGAGGCCTTCAAACTAACCCTTTTGAAAACTCCATCTCATTTGCCCACCCACTCATGTGTCCTGTTGATTGTCTCCTATGCATTCTCTGAGTTACGTAACCCTCTTGTGTGTGTAAGCAATAGGAAATTGAGAGAGACCTTTTAGTGTGTGAAATAAATGAAACTTGTAAATTGGAAATACACTGATGTATAAATATGATTACATATAAGTGTGTTGTCCCAGATGACTGGTTGAAGAGTGTGACCGTTAATGTGTATGAGGGGATAGGTGATGCCCTGGAAAGAGAAAATTACAGAGACATAAAACTTTTGGACCACATAATGAAGGAAATGGAGAGAGTTCTAGAAGGTACGATTAAAGAAGGAGTGAATATTGATGAGGTGCAGTTTTGGGTTTATGCAAGACAAAGGGACCAGTGATGCCATATTCGCTGTTTGACACCTTCAGGAAAAGTACTGTATATAGGAAAGAAAAAGGATCTATACTTTGTTTTTGTTGATTTGGAGAAGGCCTTTGACAGAGTTCCTAGGGAGTTGGTGACGAGGGCAATGAGAAAGTTTGGAATTGAGGAGTGGCTGGTTAGAGTGGTTATGGCTACTTATGTGGGTGTTCACACCCAAGTGAGGGTGAATGGAGATTTAAGTGATGAGTTTTCCATGAACGTCAGTGTGCATGTGGGGCCAGTCTTGAGTCCCTTATTGTTTGTTATAGTGCTTGAAGCCCTCTCACATGACTTTAGAAATGGATTCCCATGAGAGATGTTGTATGTCGATGATTTGACGTTGATTACAGAAAATAAAAAGGAGGAGGAGGAAAGATTTAGGAAGTGGGAAGATGATATAGGGCACAAGGGCTTAAGAGTAAGTGCAAACAAAACAAAAGTGATGGTATCTAAGGCTGGGGCAGTTCTGTCGAAGAAGAGGGAGAGTGGCCTTGTGGGGATTGTCACAAGGGCATGGGAAGGAATTCCATCTTGTGCAGTATTTGTGATAAATGGGCACATAAGAGATGTAGTGGTATTAGAGGTAGACTGAAAGATAATGTTGATTTCATGTGTGCAGTGTGTTGGGGAGAGCATGGGGAGATTGTCAGGAATGAAAGTATTCCTCTTGCTGGTTAGTCTCTGATTGTGTGGAAGAGTTTTGTTACTTGGGAGACATGAATCAAGAGTGGTTGGAAGAAGCTCAGGGAGCTGTTGCCACTCCTGACATTGAGAGGGTTCTCCCTCTTTGCTAAGGGATCTTTGTATGCAGCATTTGTTAGGAATAATGCTGTATGGTAATGAGACCTGGACAGTAAAGGAAGAGAATATTTGTAGGTTCACACATACAGAAATGACAATGATTACGTGGATGTGCAGTGCATCTTTGAACGTTAAGCCTGGGAGGGCTAGGTTTATGATGGAAGAGTTCAGAGGAAGGATGGAAGTGTATCAGTGTTGTGATGAGGAGGGGTAAACTGAGATGGTTTGTGCATGTGGAGAGGATGAGGGATGACGATTGGGTGCAGAAAGTGAAATGTGTGAACGTTTGGGGTAGGACTGTAAGAAGCAAATCAAAAAAGACCTGGGAGGAGGTTACAGAGTGACCTCAGGGATAAGGGACTGAATAGGGAGGCTGCCAGAGATCGAGCAACATGGAGAGCCATCATTAGGTGACCAAGGCCGATGCATGCAGCATGTTGGAGCCTTTATTAATGAAACAAAATGATGTATGATGCTACCTCTAGTGGAAAGCATGGTGCTAATGATGCTTCCAAGGGCAATGCATAGCCTTTCCCTTGATGAGAATTTAATGTTGATAAGTGCCATAAGGAGAGGCAGGAACTGCACAAAATTACTGATGCCCTGAAGCTGCCCCAGTTCATGGTTGTGATGATCATAAAGGTATCCAGTCACAGAATGTGCCTTCCCTGACTGCTAAATGAGTAACTCGATTATGGGAGCCTGTCATAAATGGGATAGAGTGCCTCCTAACTCGATGGGTCAATGAACTGACCCGAGCAAAGCTGCCTCTTTTCTGCACTTTCCTTTGCAGCAAGTCTCCCGATCTGTGGAAAGATCTCAGGGATAAGCAAGGTATGGAAGCCAAGGAGGAGTTCAGTGCCAGCATGGTTTGTTGTGTGATTTTAATGCCTATGCTGGCCACATAACCATGCATGTCAAGGCTGTTAGTTCAGACCATGTGGTGGCTGAGGCTTTCCCTGCAAGGGTGAAGGCAAAGACAGATTAAAGGGGATACTGTATTATATAAAACAGGTCTGAAACTTTGATGAGATGGGCCTGGTTTGGAAATGGCTATCCCAGAAAATATACATCAACAAGAAAGAATGACGTCTGCTAAGGTTTAAGGCAGCCAAGGACCTTCTCACCCTCCTTGGTACGAATGCAAAAGGAGACATGAAGCTCAAGCCACTCTTTGTTTACCAATGGGAGAACCTCCAACACTGGCAGTGTTCATGAAAGAGAACCTTGGGGTTACTTGCAAGAGTAAAGTAACCCCAGAGCTTGGCTGACCTCCACACTCTGCTGCTTATATGTAGCAGTATACCTGTCCCCCTGCCTGTGTGACTATGCCATCTAGAGCAACCTTGTCAACCATTTCATTCTGCTGGTTGACAATGCCCCAAGCCCCCCTGGGGTATGGAGGACTGGAAGAATAAAATCAAAGTGGCATACGTGCCCCCAACACAATATCATTGCTCCAGCCGAACTACCTGCCCAGTACCATGAAACAGACGGTGAGAGCAGGAGACTCTGGGGCAGGTGATGCAGTGTGGTGGTTGTGGAGATATTAAAACATCATGCACACCACTGACAACATATTGTAATGGCGGTGTGGAAGGAGGTGCAGCCAAGCACAGTGAACACCATTTGGCAGAAAGTTTGGTCAGAGTGTGTTTAACTCCTTCACAGGGTTCCTGGTGGTGGAGAATATCAACGTCTCATACAAGGCAAGATTTAGGGATGTTGATGAGGGAGATGTGCAAGAGGTCCTGGATAGCCACACCGAGTAGCTGTCCACAGAGGAGCTTACTGAGCAATGGGAACTGGTGGCAAGGGTGGTGAAGAAGGGCACCATTGTTCTCAATGACCTTGAAGGCATTCCTTGCAATAATGGATAAGGGAATTGCATTCATCCGGGGCAAGGACCTGAACCCGGCGAGAGTGATGCGTCAACACATGGCACTGAACAGCACTTCAAGGCATACAGGGAGCTCCTGACAACTATGAAAAGAAAGCACAACAGACCACCATCATCTCCTTCTCCTCTGCCAGCAGTTCAAGGAGGAGCCACGGCCATCAATGAGTGGTTTGCAAATGCAACAAACTTCATCACTTGCCTCTGCCATGTTTGTCCTGTCTTCATCACTGATTGGCACACTCATATCCCACACTACCACGCTCTCCCTCACCCTCGCTGCCACCTCTCCATCAGCCTCACTGCATCACTCTCCATCAGCTTCAGCCCAACACTCTCCACTGGTCTCAGTGCATCACCTTCCCTTGGCCTCACCACATCACTCTCTCCATCTCTCTTCACCTCATTCTGAGGACCTGGAATGATTGTCCAGGCCCTCCAGCTGTCCTCCAGCCTTGGGGTGAACCTTTGGTGACAACTCGGACCAACCTAGGAGGGTGGTAGAGTTTTTGGGGAGATCCTAGGTTCTGTGGTTAAGGGCACCTTCATGTTGCTGCCTGATAATTTTATTCAGCTTGGAAAAGGTTTCATGTATTGAAGGGGATTAAGGTAATATCTAACACTCCAGTCTGAAGTGTTCATCCTAAGCTGAATAAATTTGTCAGGAAACTGCATGAATACAGAGAAAAATTCTGTCCAGAGCTCAGTAGATTTTAGACAAAAAGCATGGATGAGTATATTTAGATGAAATGAACACCATAAATTGCTAAGGAGGTGTTATGATATTACTGTACTTAAGCCAGTAAGGATGCAGCCCCAAGCTCATAAGCTAAATGTAGCCTCCGAAAACTAAAGAATTTCATTATTATCTGGATGACTTTGAATTCATTCAGAAGGAAAGAAGAGGAAGACTAGAAACTAAAATATCATTGATTGCTCCAGTTTTTATAGTTTGCAAATTAATTCACAAAATATATTTGAAATATGATGCCAAAAGAAACTAGATTATGTAAGAATCCTTTATTTGATCATATATAGAGCATGAAAAATTATATATGTGTGTAGTGAAGGAATTGTGATATTGTAGATAATCACCGAAGTATATGCATGATATTGCTGTTAAGGCTAAAAGATTTATCCAATTAGGTATTTTATTTTCTGTACAATAGTCCACCAGGTTCTTGCAGGCAGAGTATTCCAAGACCCCCTATAGGGGAAGTAGAAGGAAAAACACTGCCTCATTAGGGTTGGAGAGAAGGAGCTACAGAAAGGAAATTGGGGAACCCCTCATTTGAGAAGAGGGGGTAAACTCCAAAAGAGGCATGAATGGTATGGGGTGGGGATCCAACCAAAGGAGTTGAAGATGGCAGTGGAGGGAGGGGACATCCAACTAGAGGTGGGAGGGAGGAGGACCACAACCTCCACAAGGAGGGGGGGTAAGGGGGTACACTAGCTATTTACCTATTTTACTTACCCATCTACATATTTACCTTTGTCACCTAATTTCCCATTTACCTGTTTTACTTACCCATCATGGTGGTAGTTGGGGGAACCCATCATCCACTCATTTGATGTAGAGCTACGTACTTCTTTCTTCATGTCTATCATTCTTTTTCTGTGTCTGTCCTCCTCTCTTCCTATTTCTCCCATCCTTCCTGTCACTGTTCATTACTATTCTTTACGGTTCAGGTGGCTCTACACTGAGTGACAAGCCAAATGGTTTCTTGTAACTCAGGAAACCATGCTGGGTGGTAACCTTATAGCCTTATAACAGGGAAACGTGGAGCCTACTATGGTGTCCCTGTAAAAATGAGTGGATAGAAGTAAATGTGGCATCCACCTCAGAATCAAGCCCACACTAGTCCCTGCACATCACTGTGGCAAGGCACATTCTTCCTTCTTCTACCTTTCCTTGCTGCTGCTTTTTATAACCATTATGCCTACCAGTGTACCTAATTTACCTACCCTACTCCCTTTTTTATGTACAGTACCCACTAACCTATTTATCTATTTTACATAGTGATTTGTATTGCCTGTTTTACCTATTTACTGACCTACTCATTTTACTTAATGTGTGACGTGTTTTACCCAGCATCCTATTTATCTTTACAACTGAATTACCTATTTTTCCTTCTCACTTATTTCCTTGGTTTACCTTCCCACCTACCTATTTACCCATTTTACCTACCCACCTACATATTGCATAATTTTACCTACCAGTCTACCATTAACCTATTTTATGAACCCTTTACCCATTTACCTTAAGTACCAGTTTATTCTGCATAAGGAACATTATTATTATCTAGTATATTATTTATGCAATCTGTGTTGATGATGGAAGTCATATACCATACAAGAGAATGAGAAAGTGTACAAATAAAAAGACTAAGAAAAGCTTATAGGCTGATCCATTCCATAAGCAAGCTTGGTGTATTTTTCTAGATCATTCATATTATATATCATATTTTATGTTATTCATGAAATAGATTTTGTTAATAAAAGGACCTGTGTAACTTTCAAAGGCTTGGGGAGACATAAAATGGTAAAAAAATTGCAGTGGTATAAGAATAAGATCACACAGTTCAAAGATTTATTTCCTGATCATTTTAGACTCTATATTGACTCTATATTGTTAATGGAAAAGACATATGTGGCATCCAGCAGAATGATAAGGCATAATATGCCCAATAAATCATCAAGGAATAGGTAACAAGTTACGACCACTGTAATAAAATGACCCATTACTTAAGAGAGATGAATGTCTACCACATTAACATCCACTGGTATTTTATTTATGCAATTTGTGTTTGTAATATAAATGCATGTTTGGCTCATATTAGCATAAAAAGGTGTAATATGCCCAGAGATGTAGCTCTGAAAGAGGTGTGAGAGTTTGCCATTTGGTGTTTTTCATTACCAAATCTAGGCCAGTTTGGTAATGAAAAAAAAAAAAAAAAAAAGTTTAGTAATGAATCTGCATGATTCATTACCAAACGGGTTTTTCACATAGGTGGGGGTGCTCACCATCCACTCACTCGATGTAGTGTTGCTCTCAGGTGTCTGCCCTTTCCTCTCCTCCATCCTTCTTTCCTTCCATCCTCTTGTGTCTTTCCTTCATTCTTTCCTTGTCCTTCTGCCTATGGGTGACTTTACACTTCCTCATCTCTCTTTCCTTCATTCTTTCCTCTTCCTTCTGCCTGTGGGTGACTCTACACTGAGTGACAAGCCAAATGGTTTCCTGTACACCAGGAAACCATTTACTACGCTGGGTGGTAACCATATAACCAAATTTTGGCACCTGGATTGAGCCGGTGAAGGTTTATATCCAAGGGGTGATTGGGGTTGATTTCTCATGTAATGGCACTCAGGGATAAGTGAGGCTGGTCACTCTCATCTTAAATCTCGGGGCCAAGTGCCTAGCCCTGGGCTCCTACGCTTCCATGGGGCAATGTAGGATTGGATGATGGATGGATTAAGATACAGAGGATGGAGACACTGGATTGTCTTCTCTCCTTGATTAATCTGCTGGCCTGCATTACGGGAAAATAATCAACATGTTGCTAATTAAAAGGTGAGTGATTATTTCCATCTGTATATATAATTGGTGACGAATAAAAGTTTGCTTTAAAATTTGATAATGAAAAGTTAAATTTGGTAATGAAAAATGAGGAGTTTGGTAATGTGGCCGAGATCTAGCAAACCTACAGTAATATCAGTGGCGACTGTGGCGTCGCCAACACTTCATAGATAGCATAAGGCATAAGGAAGAAGGAGAAGACCCAGGGCTGCCTCGTGATTCCACTTAGCTACAGAGGATTATTTACATAATTAGTATTTTTTAAGCACGTGTTATCCATTATTTAAGATGACTTTACCAACGAGAATGATGCCCAGCAAACATGGGGTGGGGTCATGCTCAGGTAAGTCTTACGGCTCGTAAATGTAGGCCATATAAAGAAGTTGGGTTAAAATGGCAGCCGGGATCGCTTTCGTTGTCTCAGACCAACCGGTAGAACCTGGTCTTCCGTTTAGCACCTGCTGTATATTAATTATCACTCCAGATTTGCAGGGTAAGGCCAGTCTTGACTTTGGAGTGGGTAATTAGATTATTTACTAGGCATTAAAAGATAATACTGATCCCTAAGCTAAACTCGCCAATTCAACTTACCTTTTTACTTTTTCCTGGATAAAACCCAGCATTTAATTTTCTCGAGTTGTAGGAATAAATTTTGATAATTGCAGTCACCTTGAAAAGTTTCAACCAGATCTTTAGGTAGATAGTACATGCATACCGTAAGTTAGTGTAATTGAACAAGTGCAGTTTGCTTACCTTTAGTGATAGTTAAGAGGCATAGGAGTCAGTGCTCATAAAAGGTGCCTCTTCTCTGTTTTACAGTCTCAACATACTTGTCATACGAATTTTTAAAAGCATTCATACTCTGGCTCGTGACTACTTCATCCGGGAGACTATTCCAATGGTTCACTACTCTTGCATTAAAAAATTTTGTCCTTGTGGTTCTGTGCCTGAGTTTGCCTAGCTTCAGGCTGTGTCTTCTGGTGTTTGGTTGGTTGTCTCTTGATGCAAGTTAAAGAAAATTTCCATCTTTAACTGCATCAATACCATGGAGTACCTTGTATGTCTGAATCATGTCACCACGTATCCTCCTTTCCTCCAGTGTGGTGAAGCCAAGATGGGCCAGCCTTTCCCCGTAGGACAGTTCGGTTAGCTCCGGGACTAGTTTAGTGGCTCTCCGTTGTACTTGTTCGAGCTTGTTAATGTCTCGACGGGTGTTTGGTGACCATGTTTGGACACTGTATTCCATCCAGGGCCTGATCAAAGATTTGTACAATGGGAGAAACATCTCTGCATCCAGGAATGTGTAAGTTTTTCAAGAGTCCCACCATGGAGTTTGCATTGGCTGCTGCCTTGGCAACTTGTACTGTTGGCTTCAGGTTGGGGGTAACATATACTCCTAGGTCCTTCACCTCCTCTGTGGTGGTTAGTGGAGCGTCACCCATATGGTACCGGTACTCTGGATTTCCTCTCCCAAGATGCATGACCTTGCACTTCTCCTCACTGAAATTTAGAAGCCATTTTCTGCTCCACTCCTGTAGCCTGGTGATGTCCTCCTGAAGAATCTCTCCATCTGCAGGGTTTCTTATTCTGTAGAGCTTGGCATCGTCTGCGAAGAGCTTATTGCTTGACCGTACCGAGTCCATAAGGTCATTTTTGTACACCAGGAAGAGTATCGGCCCAAGCACACTCCCTTGGGGTACTCCACTCCAGACCCTTTGCCACTCTGAATGTGAGTCCTTGATGACAACCTGTCGGACCCTCCTGCTTAGAAAGTTCTCAATCCAGGCTAATATATCACCAGTGATTGCCATTGCTCTTAGTTTGTTGAGTAAGCAAAGGTGGGGGACAGTGTCGAAGGCTTTCTTGCAATCTAGATATATGGTGTCCACACCAACCCCCTCGTCAAGTGCATCCTCTATCTCTTCAAAAAACTCCAGTAATTGTGTCAGGCAGGACCTCCCTGTTCTGAATTCATGTTGGGACTTATTTATAAGATTGTTATTTTCGAAGTGATTGACCATTTTCTGTTTTAGCAGTTTCTCCATAACCTTATATGGTACAGAAGTTAGGCTTACTGGCCGTTAGTTGAGAGGGTCTGACTTATCTCCCTTCTTGAAAATTGGGGTGACGTTCGCCTTTCGCCAATCCTCGGGTATTCTTCTATCAGTGAGGATCTTCCTAAACAACAACCAGAGAGGGAAAGCCAGCTTGGATGCACATTCCTTCAACACTTTCGGGTGAACTCCTTCTGGTCTGGGTGCGGAGTTTTCTCGAAGGCTTTCTAGTAGTTTTCTTGTATCATCCACTGTGAACTCGCATCTACTTAACTCTTCGCCTTCGAATTCGTGCAGCGTCCTTGGAATTGGGGTGTTCGTCTCTTTGGTGAAAACCTTCTGGAACTCCTTGTTCAGTAACTCACATGCTTCTTGGGTAGAATTTGTTAAAGTCCCATCAGGTTGTTTGAGCCTAGACACGGATTCCTTTATTCTTGTCTTATTTCGAGCGTAGGCAAAGAAGGCACCCGGTTTTTCTTTGACTTCCTGTGCAAGGGTCTTCTCAAACTGGTACACAGCTTCTCTTACCGCTCGGGTCGACTCATTCCTTACTCTGCAGTAAGCTCTGTACCTTGCTCTGGTTCTCCTCTGGCGGTATCTTATCCAGGCTGCTTCTTTCTGTTTTATTTTGTTCAGTGCTCTCTGAGTCATCCATTTGGGTCTGCTTTTTGTTACACTCCATGTAGTTGGCTGCACTGGGACGCAGACTTTGACTACTCGACTGTACTCATCCAAGAAACCTTTCCAGATCTCCTCGACACTTTTGTCCATAAGTTCATTCCGGTCCACATCACTGAGCATTGCCTTCGCCCGCACGTAGTCACCTTTGTGGCAAAGTCTCTTATTACTAACATTGTCACACTGTAAAGCACCATCCACAGCCATCTTAAAGACTAGTACACAATGATCACTGGCTCCAATTGGAGCTTTGTACTCTATGTCACTTACTTCTAGTTTATTTTTAGTAAGGATGAGATCTAACAAAGACGAGGTATTGCTACCTCGAGCTCTAGTGAACTCTGCTACGTGCTGATGTAGGAAGGCTTCCTGGCAAGTTTCATAAAATATGACCTGTTCGCTCTATGGTCCTCCTTCTACGTAGTGATTTTCCCAGTCTATCTCCTTAAAATTAAAGTCTCCACATATTAATACCTGTTTTACTCTAATATTGCACAGTTCAAGTAGATTCTGCCTGAGACCACGATTGTATTCCTCTGTAGAGTTTGGTGGCCTGTACATACATCCCAGAAGTATTGTGTTACCTCCAATGTTCACTTCACACGCTACAGCCTCAATGTTTTCTTGAACAGCGTATGTACATTCTGATGAGGGCACATCATTCCTCACTAGAATGGCGACGCCTCCACCAGTTCTGGCTACTCTGTCTTTCCTGTACACTATGTATGAATGGCAATTGAGGTACCAGGCAGATGATTCCATTGAACTCAACTTAGTCTCTGAAATGAATATGATTTGTGGTTTTTCCTTAACAATAGCTAATCCTAGGAGATGACGCTTGTTGGTGGTATTAATGCCATCAACATTTGTATACATACAGCTGAGCTCATTTATTGGTCTTGTACTAAGGGAGAAGGAAACTGAAGCTGGGGTGATCCCGGCAGGGATGTGTTCAGACTCGGCAGTGGGGGAGCTATTGTAGGTCCCACATTCTGCTCCCCCACTGCAACTAGTTTCAGCCTTCCGCTCACTACGATCCACTTCTTCCTTGTGTTTCCCTGTCTCATCAATATTTCGTTTTTTTCATCCCTCTCTTTGACTAGCTTTGCATGCATTTGTCTTTCCTTGTAAGTACGGTCTGGCATTATTCTTATGTTCATCCTATCAGGTCTAGCCATTTCCTTTAACTTTTTGCTCTCCTTTAAGATTTTCCACTTCATTTCCTCTTCTCTTAGTACTACTTTGAGAAGTCTAGGTCTTACCTGAGTTGTTTCTGTTGCAGTCTGTTGTTGAGCACAATGGTTTAATCTTACCATTGACTTAATCTCCACTTCCCCAGCAACACCAAGATCCTTGACTATATCTTTGTGAGAGAAAATGTCATCATTAAATTTATCACTGGGATCTGTAGCTGTTGATTCGGGCACCCCTGACAGGATCAGTTTAGGCCTCCTGAAGTCTTTCTCTCTCTCATCCTGAGGGTACTCACATATCTGTTTCTGTACAGCCTCCTTGAATTCCTCAATTTCTTGGTAGTCTGTTTTGGCTTCCAGGTTTTCTATTTTCTCTTTCATGGTGGTCATTTTCTTCTATCTATCTATTGCCAGACGCCTCAATCCCGTTTGGGGTGGCCACAAACAAATCGCCTCCAAGTCGCCCTGTCCCCCGCCATTTCACTGCCCTGCTCCCAACTCACACCCCCCTCTCTCATATACCTCTCCACCCCATCCCTCCATCTCATCCTCGGCCTCCCCCTCCCTCTTCCCCCCTTCACCTCACTCACATACACTCTCTTCGCCAGTCTTTCACCCTCCATCCTCTCCGCATGGCCAAACCACCTCAGTGTGTTCCTCATAACGCTTCTTATCACATCCACATCCACACCACAACGCTCCTTTATATCCTCATTCGTCAGCCTGTCTCTCCACGTGACTCCACAGGCTCCTCTTAAATAACTCATTTCCACTGCTCTCACTCTTGACTTGTGTCCTTCCAACAATGTCCAAGCTTCACTTCCGTACGTTAGAGTTGGTATCACAATACTGTCATGTAGTAACATTTTCACTTCCATGCTCACTTCCCTGTTTCTTATCACTGCTTTCAAAGAACCAGCAGCCTTTCTTCCCTGCTGTACCCTTTCAAGCACTTCACCCTCCAAACCTCCATCCTTACTCATCACACTACCCAAATACTTAAACATACTCACATTTTCCAATTCCTCACCATCCAACCTCGCTGTACATTCACTAACTTCACCTCTCTCAAAGACCATCACTTTACTCTTCCCTACATTCACCTTTAGGTTCCGTTTCTTACACACTCTCTCAAACTCATCCACCAAGCCTTGCAGCTCCCCTTCGTCTTCACTCAACAACACAGTATCATCTGCAAACAACAGTACAGGGAGTTTCCAAACACTATCCTCTCTCACCAGGGCCACTCCAACATCCACTACCCTACCTTGTACCTCTTTTATTACCCCATCCATGTACAGATTGAACAACCATGGAGACATGACACATCCCTGTTTCAAACCAACTTTCAAAGAGAGAAATTCACTTAGTTCACCATCCACACGCACTGCAGCCTTCGCACCATCGTACATACTCTTCACAGCATTCAACAACTTCCCATCTACTCCATATATTCTTAACACTTTCCACAATCCTTGTCTATCCACCCTGTCATATGCTTTCTCCAAATCCATGAAAGCCGCATACAACTTCTTTCCCTTCTCTAGAAACTTTTCCACTAAAGATCTAAGAATGAATATCTGATCTACACAACCTCTTCCCTTCCTAAAGCCTCCCTGTTCTCCAACTAATTTCTCTGTTCTTTCTCTAACTCTGTCTCTAAGTATCCTACCATACACTTTTCCTGTTATACTAAGAAGACAAATGCCCCTATGATTACCACACACTTCTTTTTCCCCTTTTCCTTTGTACAGGGTAATAATTATACCTGACTTCCAATCCTCCGGGACTCTACCTTCCTCCCAGGCCAATCTGCACATCTTCCACATCCATTCTACTACTATCTCTCCCCCATGCTTCAGCATTTCACCATACACTCCATCAATTCCTGGGGCTTTCCCCGATTTAACTTTCTTCATTGCTTCCACAACTTCTATCCTACTGATTTCTTCCTGTCTTCTCACCTCCCTCCTTCTCCCAGCCATTCCCCAGCCACTTATACTCGCACTACTTCCATCCTCTACGTTCAACAATTCCTTAAAGTGTTCTCTCCATCTGCTCACTTTTTCTCCCTTCTCCACTAGTAATCTACCATTTTTATCTTTCACTCCCCTGCTAACTTCACTTCCACCCTGTCTTACTCTTTTCACTTCTCTCCAGAACATTTTCTTACAGTCCGTCCACTTTACACTCAAATTCCTTCCAAATTCCTCATCCACTCTCTTCTTACTCTCTCCTACTAATCTTTTCACCTCTCTCTTTCTTTCCACATACTCTCTCTTCTGCCTCTCAACTTCTTCCACGCCCCTATTTCTCATCCATTCATTGTATGGTTTCTTCTTTTGTGCCACAGCCTGTTTCACCTCTTCAGTCCACCACGCTGTTCCTTGCACCCCCCTCCATCTTCTCTTCCTTCCACACACCACATCACATGCTGCACATATTTCTTCTGTAAATATCTTACACACACCTTCCACGTCTCCCATCTGCTCCAATTCATATTTGCCCAATCGCTCCTTCACTTCTCTCTTATACTCTGCCTTTTTCTCATCCTCTTGTAACCTTTCCACTCTCCTTGCAACTACTCCTTCCTCTCGTCTTTCCCTTCTTCTATTCCTCCATCTTACTTGCATCCTAATTCTGGCCACCACCAAGTAGTGGTCAGAAAGTCCACTCCCCCAACCTCTATACACTCTTGCATCCTTTACACATCGTCACATCCTTTCATCCACACACACATAATCAATCATTGCCTTCCTTTCATTCAGTTCACCACCCACCCTTCTCATCACTCGCCATGTATGCCTGTGGATCATTTTATGCCTGAAGAGGGTATTGGCTATCACCAACCCCCTCCCAGCACAAATGTCCACTAACGCACTCCCATTCTCATCTGTCTCAGCAGGCACACCCCACTCACCAACTATTCCATCCACCTTCACATTACCAACTTTACCATTCATATCACCAATCAAAAACACTCTCTCATTCCTTCCAAACTTTTCCATGCACACTTCCACATTTGTCCAGAACTCTTCTCTCACTCTTCTAGCACGATCTTGCGTTGGCGCAGACACACACACAATCGCCCTCATTTGTATTCCAACTTTCAACTTTACCCACACAATCCTTGACCCAACTGATCCATACTGTCTTATGCTCTTCTTCCATCTTTTACTCACAACTATACATACTCCTTCCTTTGCCCTCTCATTCTCACCTACTCCTGCACATATACCCCATCCATACTCCCATTCTCTCACACTTTCTCCTCTCCATTTTGTTTCAGTTATTCCACATACATCCACTTTCGCACCCTCAAGCACCTGGACAATCTCTCTCTCTTTCACCTCATCATTCGCTCCTATTACATTCCATGTACTCATTACCAAGTCCTTTGTCCGGTCCTGGGTCGTCATCGTTTGGTCAGTCCTTGTCCGAGGCTTCTTGTTTGTTTTTTTAGTTAGTTGTTTTCCGGGGAGGGGCACTAACCCTCTGCCAACCCTTTTAGTCGCCTTTTACGACAAGCAGGGATACTGGGGGAGTATTCTTGAAAACCCCCCTACCCCCAGGGATCAGGAACATCACTGGAACATCCATTGCAAATATATGACCTACCATCCTTACTGAAAAAGTTAAGGACTTCTCTTGACATACCTACACATTCACAGTGATACCATTTTGTACAGCCGTCACAGGCTATCCAGTCACTAGGTCCTGATGCTTGATTATATATACATTTTCCATTTGGCCCACCTGCACACTGGTTATTCTCACTTGTAGTCCCTTGCCCATTACTGGGAGTAGTTGCCAATACTCGCTGATGTTGAAGTGGACCAGTCCTGTGTTGTTGTGGTGGTGTAGTTTGTTGCACGTGTGTAGCACCTCCTCTTTGTTTTGGTGTGGTGCTGGCGGCGCTGTATCCGCGTCCCCGACCTCCACGACTCACTAAACTTCTGGTTACTACTCTTTGAGACATGCACCTTGATTGTCTGACATTTCATCCACTGGACTTTTATGAGCACTTTTTCGTATCTCCCAGCCTATTTATACTCACTGATAAGCTATATAAATGTAGGAAAAGGGGAGCCTCAGCGCACCACTCTCACCCTGACAAATACCCCGCCTTCATTTAATTGGTAAATATGGGCGCATCTTAAGGATAAATGGGGAAAAGCAGCACACATGGTTAGGTAGATGTTTATAGGGAAAATTATGCTTACAGTTAATAATTGTTCATGCAGATATCATACAGATACGGAAGACAGTGAGGAAATATCAAAACATATACAGTACTTGAACATTTTAAATTAATTAAAAATCAATCTTACGAAAAGTTTTCATTTCAGTTTGGCTGTGGTTTTTGTTCTCTGTGGCAAAATAACCGTTAACCTGTGTGCGTCCCAGTCTTAACACTTCCTGATTAGCATCACTCTCCAGTGTTAATCTCTCTCAGCTTTCAGGTAAAGAGATGACCGTTTTATGCCAAATTAAAGTCAAAAGGGTTTATTGTATCAGATACAAAAACACTTGGGAAGGTCAGGCAGTAAATTTTTGAAAATGCACCCAACACCCTAACCCGCCGCGTGCCAGCTGTTTTTAGCCCTATGGGTCGCCCTAGTGTCGGCCGTTTTTTTTTTTTTTTTTTCTAAAATGATAGATTTTGATGTGGAAACAACGAATTTCACCATTAATATGCTCGCCGAGGCTCAGAAATGGGTTTTATTGAGTCCTGCATACTTGTATACAGGTATAGTCGCTCTCACGCTTGCCACGTAGGTTAGGGAAAGCCGTTTGCTATGTAAGGTATACTCAGGTATTTACTGTATGCTGGGAACGTATAGCAATGTTCAGTACACTTTTCTAATTACTTATTACTTCAACATCTATCTCAATTTGCGTGTCTTTCTCACTGTGAATGCATTATCGTACACTTGAAGATTGGTACAACCTGACTTCATTACGTACAGTCCTGGCACTTACAAGAAGGTATTTACAACATGACTTAACTACAGTATATAGTCCTTACACTTACAAGAAAATATTTATAACTTACACTTACATGAAAATATTTACAAAATGCCTTCACTATGTACAGCACTGGGTAAGGCACACAGGCAGAGTGAGCGTGAGGGGAGGAGTGGGTGAGTGTATGGCCTTGACAGCCTAGGGGATGATAGAGGAACAGTTACCGTACATGCCTGCCAATTTTAACCCACAAATCTTGAAAAATGCAGTCACAGTGAATTTTTTTATTTTAAACTGTTTTAAAACGGCATTGGCACTGGCCGCGGAATTATGTCAGACTGTTTTAAAACGTCACTAGCACGCGGCAGGTTAAAAAGCTTAAAAATATATTTTTCTGAAGGTTTTTAGTTTGTTTCGTATGAATCTGGTATCTGTTTCTGTCAGAAATCAATCGTTTTTGAGTTATTCCCCCCCCCCCCCATCAATAATGGGGGACCTGTGGAAGCTGGGGTTTTAGGGAGGGGGAAACACACAAAACGAATGACTCACAGTAGAATTGCAAATCAGAATCAAATAAATCACCCCAAAAAAATTTGAAAAAAACTTTAAGCTTCATTATTAAACCAACTGAACCTAACCAAACCTTACCTTACCTTCTGGTAACCAATCTCTGCCTATCCAAAATAGACCTATCCAGCCTAGACCTGAGTATTTACCTACCAATTTACTGTGAAGACAGTCCATGAATTGGTTCCTCGTCCTCACAAAAAATAAGAATTTTCCCTTGAGTTGGGCGCTTTGGGGATGTTGAGGGTATAACTCCATGCGATTGCATGAAGGCCATAGCTTTATTGTCTTGTTAAATTGTGATATAGCATCAAAGTAATGCAATTTGCAGCCTTCACACTTTGCCACGGCTGGAGACAAACTGAAATTCATACCCCACAGGCCCAAGCATGGGAGCAACATTCAATTTGAAATCCTACCGTTTGATTGGCTGGCGGATATGAATCTGGTTGGCTTGAACCGGCTCATGTGCTCTGGTCCACCCATACATGCACTTTATAAACCCACACACATCATACATTCAAACAAACACACAGCTCTTGGACTACTGCAGTGGAAGGATCTGTCTGTCCCAGGGAATTAATTACATTGTAAATTTAATAACTCAGTAGTGTGTGATTTCTGACGAAAGTGCCATAGAAGAGAAATGCTTAGAATTGTCTAAAGTGTTAGATGAGTGCAGTAAATATATTTTTTTTGTCATTTATTTGGGTGCATTTCCAAAATAATACCGGACAGGCTTGGCCATCAAAACAAGCTCCTCTGTCAGGATGCATGTGGAAATTTATTACTCAGATAGTAATATGGAGGAAAGTCATCAGGGAAAAAAAAAAAAAAATGAAATGAAATGGCATCTGGCAGTAGCTACAGGTCTGCTGTGTTAGAAGATGATACCATCTGATTGGGAATGAGTATCATTGTTTTTGCCGTAGGATGAACGGTTTTCATGGTTTCCGGGGGCTTGAATGATGAGTGAATGGAAGCGTGGCCCATTGGATCGGGCAACTTTGGGCTGTCTGGACATTGCTACTCCTCACCCTGCCCTTGGGTGGGAAAGGAGGTCCAGATGATGATGATTATTATTATTAGTATTATTGTTGATGTTGTTGTTATAACCTTCAGTTAAGTTTGCTAGAGGTGTTAAGATTAGTTAGAAAATGGTGTTATTTGATGCAAGGATTGGTTACAATGTAGTATTATCTGATGGGGTCTGGGGTGACAGGGGGTATCAGTTTCATTATTTTGCAAGATTTTTTTATTTTGGTCATAGCCATCTGTTACATTAGCATGGGGCCAGAATAGCTCAGTGGTAGCACTCACACTTCATTACCTTAGAGTTGGGAATTTGAGCCCACACCAGGGTAGGGTATTTCTGGTGAGAGATGCAGCAGTCTCTCCAAAGGATCTCTCCTTGCCCTGCGGAGCTTTATGGTCCATTGATCCTAGCCCAAGGGGATCCACCCTTATTACATTAGAAAGAGGTGTTAGGATTAGTTAAAAAGGGAAAACAGATGTTAGGGTTAGTTAGAAATTGGTATTAGGGTAAGTTCGCCAATTCGAACGCAAAAAATCGTATATATTTTGCTTCCGCACTTTACCAAAAATACATTTTGTGACCTAGATTCTTATTTAAATGCTTAGTGTACTGAGAAATGATTATATTATCCTCTGTATGATGCAAAATAAAATGTCTTCATTGGTTTTGCAATACAGTATTTTATTTTCAGTGTTAATGCATTCGAATTTTTTTGAAAATCCCTAATGTGAACGCATATTTTCCAAATCGTATGATGCGCCCTATATTATGGAAATGAATAAAGATAATTAACTCACCTTTGATTAAGTTGTAGACCAAGGCTTCTTGAGTATTTTTGTTTTAATGATTTTTGTTCCACAGACGTCCGTTTTCCGGTTACGTGACAATGGAGTAAAAAAAACAATTTTTTGACAAAAATCTTTTTGTAAAGGTAGAAAGTGGCTGGAAAACAATATCAAGGCACTCATGAGGCAGAAAGTAGCAATCACACTCTTCCTGAATGGGAAATTGTTCATAGCCATGTGTGTGTGAAAGAGAGCAATGAAATTACTGACTCTGTCGTCCTCTTCATCTGAGGTAGGCAGACCCCTCACACTGAGTTCAGGGCTGTACGGTCGGTTGACAGGTATTGATCTACAGGCAGGTACTGGTAGAGGCCTTTCATCTCTGGATGGTCCTGGCTGAGGTTCATCATTATTCACATCTGGGGTCATGTCTTGCATGTGCTGAGTGTTGGAGCTTGCTAATTTCCTTCTCTTTTTCTTTGTGTTTTCTTTTTGTGTCCTCTTTATGTGTGTTCTTTTCTTCCCCACTTCTGCCTCTTTTGCATCCTTAGCTCTCTTCATTTCATCAATCATCCTTTGGGAAGAAATAGAGAAAACTCTGTCTAGTACATTCTTAACAGTTTTAGGTCCACGTCCTGCTCTGCGTTCAGGATAGAATAAGTGGGACATCATGGCAGGACTGATTGTGCTTTGTCGTGATGGTCTTGAAGTGGTAGGTGTATTAGCAATACTGGCATCCCTACTCGATGCAGGACTTTCTGATGTACTTGAGATTTTTGAGGAAGGAGTCTGTGATTCCTGATTGCTGGGTCGAGTTTTTGTAAATTCAGGTACTGCACACACTGTGAAGGGGGTGTGCTTGTACTCTTTGAGAAGTGCAGAATGGCATTTACATTCTAATACCATATCACACACAGAGCCCCTGAAGTTGAAGTACTCCTGGTGTTCATACTCAGTGGTCACACATGTGGAAGGCTTTGTTTGGACTCCTCTGTTGATCACTAGTACTGGTGTGGTTTGGGCTGAAGCTTCCTTAAAGCCTCCTTGATCAACACCTTCAAAAATACTAGAACTGTGCTCGCTCTGGGCCGCAGCTGACTGTAGTTTGGCATAATCGGGACTGTCTGGATTAAATGGCACCAGTCCCCATTTCCTGAATCCAGCCTTTATATTCTCAGCAGTGAAGCTTCTGTAATAAACAGGTAGGAACACCTGAGCAAAGTTAATCTGTGTTAAGACTTTATCATTATTTTCTTCTTCCCAGCATTTTACTGCTCTTGTCCATTGTTTCTTTAACGGACCAAAAACTGCCACATCTAGGGGCTGCAGAAGGTGGGTTGAGTTAGGTGGGAGGCCATACAAAATTATATTGGGTTCATGAAGGGTCCTTGCTAAGTAATAATTGTTCTCCACATCGGACGCCTAGCGCAAGTCCTTATCAGTACGTATGCACTCTTATCTGAGCGCACGTACGTAAAGGAACTTGCGCAGTGCATTCGATGTGGAGCTAGTCTAGCCCAACTTTGAGTGAGTATGGCATAATAACAATTCACGGAAGAGGCACCCTAATATCGTTCTCTGTTAGGGCGAGGCCCAGATTGTCTTATAATGTGGCTTGTGTCCCTCTTGCATCAAGTTGAAAAATTGGCATTCGAATTGGAAAAAGTATTAATTTCATTCCCTATTCGGACGCACATCCCTTCCCCTTTCATCTCTCATGTTTCCTCCATTTTCTTTACACCCCCCTGCAGTTCCGTTCTCCTTCTATCACCCTGAAACAAAAGAAAACGGAAGATCCTAATTGAACGCACTTTAAACCTGGTCTGAAATCAGCTACCACTGTTACGTTTCGGCTAAGGAGTTTTCCCTTTTTGGACATAATTTCGCACAAAAAATTGTGGCATATTTCAAAACGAAAATCAGTAGTTGATTGTTTGTGTGGACATAGCAGGATGACTAAAGTAATTTTTGAGACATAGTCCATTAGCATAAAGCCACTGGCATTTCGGGGGGAGTTGTTTCTGTAAAATCGCGTTCGAAATGGAGTAGGTACGTTCGAAATGGCGACCTTACCCTATCTGATGGGAGGGGGGATTGGCATGGCAGGGTGGATGGGTTATTACATTTGCTTTAGGACAAATAATTTTCAAGATGTTTAAAGATTACAAGAGAAGTGCAAATACCTGACGTCAGGTGAGTTCATGTCCAGAAGATAGCCCATAACTGCAAGAAAAATTCACTCAGAGTATCGTAATAGTAGTAGTAGTTCCCTAGGCAGTCTGGCCGAACAGCCCCGAGTCCATTAGGAAGGCCATAGCCGAAGCCGGACTTTCCCACAGAGCTCTCAAAGAGTGTACGTTGTGTTGGTGTAGGTGATTGTGTGTAATGCAGTCTTCCATAATGTGCTTAACCCCTAAAACGCGGCTGTGTACAGTCGTTCCCCCCCGAGTGGCGGGGTTGTATCGCGGTCTGAGTACCTGTAGGAAAATATTCGCCAAAAGTCAGAGATTAACCCTAGAACATTATACTTGGTATGGCAGATAGTACTTACATTCAGCTTTCTCCAGAGACAGGTGTTGAGCCTTCGTGGACTACCCAAGGACTTGTGGAGACTTGCAAAGTTGGGTAACCAAATCTTCACTTTCACACCTCCAGCAACCCGGTTTCCCCTCTACCACAGCCTCATTCTGTCACAGTAAACTTTATACTACAACGTAAAGGTAGTTAGGAATCCGTATTTGTACAATAAGCACTGAAAATAAGGCTAAAATCAACGGAGCGTACGGCCGACATGCACTGTGGCGGCGGTCTTCCTGTCACTCAACAAACATTTCCATTTTCACAGCTAAAAACATGTATACTACATTATTTTCAATCATATTACTTCCCAAAAGATCACCACGGCACGCTTTTTATTCTGCCTTACGTCTGCCACTTTATTCTCGTTCCTGTTGGCCGCTTGCACTGACTGGGAAGAGCTAGAACTCGCCATAATCTCACTTTGAAAGCCTGCAGTAAACTGACGCTAAACAGAGGCAAACCGTGAGAAAAAAAGCTAGTGTTACAACTGGGGAAACAAGCGTTTCCTAGTAGCATAAACTGCTTGTGAGAGGAGATCGCAGATTTACAGTTCTGAGCGCTCAGAGCGCTGCCATGTATCACAGCCAGGCTGGCCGGGCCGTGGTGGGGGGGGGGGACGGGGGGAAAACGTGATATTTGGCAACAACTGAGGTCAGTAGTACAAAGGTAAAGTATGCTAGTTGTAGCTAGAGGGTGGTGGTACTGATAGACAATACCAGCTGGAGCCTGCTTGCCCGCGGTTATTCAAAATTTACTAAAATCGCAAACGCGACGACCCGCCGTCCTGCCCTGTTGGCCGAGCGTCGCAAACGCGACGATCCGCGTTTTAGGGGTTAATAGTATGGGGTGCTGTGTTGCATCCTGGACAGGCATCAGCAACTGAGTCATCCAGCCTCTTGTGGTAGCTTAAGAGGGCTGGATGGTGCCCACATCTCAGCCTGGCCAGGTGGACCTTGTCCAATCGAGGAAGATAGGATTCAGAAGGATGGATGTCAGGAGGCCGTGCATGCAGCTGTGCTGTCTTTAAGTGACTGAATGGAGTGGTGAGTGATTTGAGTGTGGATATGCTTCTGGAAGCTAGTCTGAGGTGGGTGAGGGGGGAAAGATGACAGTATTTGTGAATGAAATCGTGTGCTGGGTGTTGTTTTGATGTTCTTTGGTGTGGGTGGATGTGTTGTCATGTAATATAGTGGATGTTGTGGGTTTGTGGAGGCTGCAGCAAGAATCTGGGTGCCTCTCATGTCTAGGTGATCCTTGACTTTGAGGACTTTGGTTTCTTGATGTAAGTGGTCTGTGGGTGTAGTAGCTGTGCAGCCTGTGATTATTTTTAGGGCCTTGTTCTGTATGGTCTGTAAAGTGTTGTAGTGCATTTTGGTAAGGTTAGGAGCCCAGACAGGGCTTGCATAATTCATCACTGAACGTATGTATTGTTTGTATACTGTGGTGGTGGTTTCTTTGTTGTGTCTGAATGTTGTATGGGCAAGTGACCTCAGGGCATTGAGTCTTGGTGTTATTTTATTTTTAATGTTTGTGATTTGTTGTTTAAATGACATTGATGTATTGTATGTTACACCAAGGGTTTTGTGTGTGTGTGTGTGTGTGTGTGTGTGTGTGTGTGTGTGTGTGTGTGTGTGGTAGGGGAGTGTTGTTTATGGTGAGGTGTGGGATGTGACTGTGTTCTGCTGTTCAGTTTGTGAGAAGGTTCACTGTAGATTTGGCTGGGGCTATTTTGAGCCTGTGGTGAACCATTCGTGTAATGTGTTGAGGTAAGGTTGGATGATGTGTGCAGCTGTGTTTGCGTTTTGGTGCATACATGTAAGTGTTATATTATCTGCATAGGAAGCTATGTGTATCTGTGGTGTGTGGGATGTGGGTATGTCGTGCATGTACAGGTTGAAGAGTGTAGGGGACAAATCAGATCCTTGGGGGATGCTGTTTGTGAAGTTTCTGATGTTAGAAGACTGACCGGCAAATGTTACGTGTGCACATCTGCCTGCCATATAGTTTGCCAGCCATCTTCTTGTGTTATTGTGCATTTTTGTGTTGAGTATTTTGTTTGTGAGGTTGTGGCGGGGGATGGCATCAAAAGCTTTGCTGATGTCTAGTGTGATTAAGAGTGTTCTATGTGGTGGCCTAGCTGAATTCATGCCATTGAAAACTCTCTGTGTAAGGTCTGTAAAAAGGGTGTTTGTGGAGTGTAGTGGCCTAAAGCCATGTTGTGACTGAGCTAGGGGAATGTGGGGCGTGACTACTGTAGTTTTAGTACCAGTCGTTCACTGACTTTAGAGGGGGTGCAGAGGAGTGTGATGGGGCGGTGTGAGGAGGGTAATGTGGGGTCTTTGTTGGGTTTAGGGATAGTGATGATAATGCCATGCTTCCAGATGTGGGTATTATGTTGTGTGAGTAGCTGTAGTTTGATTTGTTGGTTAGTGCTTTTATGCCTTGTGGTCCAAGATGTTTAAGGTGAATGTTGCTTATGTTGGCTGGTCCACAGGCAGATGAGTGCTTAAGGTTGTTAATGATGTGCTTCGTCTGGTTATAAGTGAAAGGTGCGTAGTCTAGGTCTGTGGGGAACTGTCTCTTACGTCGGATGATACGTCGGTCTTCCGGATGGGGGTTTAGATGGCTGACTTGTGAAAAGTGATTGATGAGAGTATTTGCTTGTTGTTTATTTGATGGTATGGTGTCTTTTGTTGTGATGGCAGCGTGTGATTGTGTGGTGTTGCTGTTGGAAAGTGTGATGCTATTTAGTGTTTTGTAGAGTTTGCTGATGTTTGTTTTGTGGTCAAGTGTTTGGAGGTAATTTTTCCAGTTTAGTGTTTGCTGTTTTGATATTTTATTGTTTATTTGAGTGTTGCATTCTTGTATTTGTTGTACGGTGTTTTGTGTATGGGGTGTTGGGAAGTGTCGCAGTGTGACCCGTTGTCTGATGAGGCCTTGAATTTCTGGTGTGAAGTTGGGGTTGTGTCTCTTTCTGTTGCCTGTAGGGATGTGTCTTTTGTCTGTGTTTTGTATAATTGTACTGAAAGTGTGCACAGCAGTTTTGATGTCTGATGGGTGTACTGTTTAGTGTTTCGAAATGTTCTGTTTCAGTTACAAAGGCCTCCCTGTTGGCTGTCTTATAATTAGTGTATGTGTTTGTGGCCAGCTGGGGTGATTCTGGTTTTGGTAGTGATGATGATTGGGAGGTGATCAGAATTTTGACCACTCTCTAGGATGTAGTGGGGGCGAGATTTGGGGAGCAGAAGGTTATGTCTGGGAATGATGGGAGGAAGAGGGCTTGATGTGGGATATGGGTATGTTGGTCTAGATTGTTCAGTATGAAAAGTTGATCTGTCTGGGATTGTAGTACCATCCCTCTGTCTGTGTCAAGTTTGTTGACATGCCAGGCCGTCGACTTGGCGTTGAAATCACCACCCAGGATGATGCTGGGTGTGTTAATGATGTGGTGTATCTGTGGAGAGTAATTGTTTGGCCAACGACTTGGCGTTGAAATCACCACCCAGGATGATGTTGGGTATGTTAGTGATGTGGTGTATCAGTGGAGAGTAATTGTGTGGTACTGTGGGGGACGATTGGGGGGGAATGTATGCGTTAGCGATTGTTATGTGTGATTTGTTACCAGTGCATATTTTAATTGATTGTATTTCTGTTGTGATGTCATGTGGGGGGAGAAGCGACTGTGTGTGCACTGGTATCTGCAAAGTTGATGGATTTGTGTACCAGGGTGATGAGTCCACTGCCACCGCCATCGGCCTGGTCTTGTCAAATGATGGTGAAGTTATGAAATGTCGGTGTTTTCTGCGCTCTGTGTAGTTTTGTTTCTTGCAAGATGGCAATGTGTATGTTCTGTTGTTTGATGAATTGTGTGAGTTCTTGTTTTTTGGTGTTTATGCCATCTGTGTTTAACTGAAGGATTTCTATGTTGTGTGTGCGATGTGTGTTGTTTGCTGCAACACGGGGGGGAGATGTGGTGTGGGTGGAGGGAAAGGGGTAGGAGGAGGTTGTGATGGAGGTAAGGGTTGAGGTGGATTAGGATGGGTTGGAATGGGAGGAGTTGGGGGATTGGATGGTGTGGCAAGGATCGGTGGGTTTGGCTGTGGAGGTGTAAATGAAGTTGGAGTAGGATTGGTGGGGGGGTTAGTGGGTGGGAGGAAGAGAGCAGGTCCAGGTGTTTGTGTAATGTTTTCTGGATGCAAGTGTTGTGCAGGTGTAATGGGTCCAGTTCTTGCAGGAATTGCACAGAACTGAACCCTTTGTCTGTCGGCTCGACGTGATAGGTTTTGAGCATGTTGGACATATGTATTTGTTGGTGGGTCCTGGATTGCTCTCAATGTCCCCGGCTAGAAGAAGTCGTCAAGAAATGACAGCCTGGGAGTCATTTCTCGGTGTAGAAAAAACGGTGTTGTTGTGTGTGTTGTGTTGGGAGATGTGGTACTTGCCCGTGCGACCGAAGCCACTCCCAGGTACTCGGGCCCCATGAGGGGCCAGGGAGGTTTGCGGTGGTTTGGCCCCCATGCTGTCCTCCTCTTCTCTTTGACAGCCTCTGGGGGGTAGACCCAAGAGGAAGATGCCACCGCTTCAGGTCCTCAGAGAATCGTTGGCCATAGTACAGTAGTCCCTCCCTCATGATGGGGTTTGCTCTTGCTGAGGTCAGTTATTTGTGGAGAGCTGATGGTTATTCTTCAAAGACGTCAGAGACTTGCTGGAAAGCATCGATGGGGTTCTACATGACACGTTATTCCCACCCGCACAACCCCTTCCGGTCTTTCTTGTGTGGCCTGCACTGTCCCCTTGTTTGCCCTGCTTGGTCCTTGCCAGTTTTGCCAGCTTGGCAGAAAAGTCACAAAATGTAGTGGTTTTACATATCTGGTTGCAACTCTACCTGATTCATACGAAGTCATTCATCATGTACGGTACAATGAAACCTCAATAAATTGACCCTGCAGAAGGCGGAATTTCCAGTAAGTCGAACTCTGACCGAGGTGTGACTCAGTGTTTATTCAAAGGGTTACATTTTAGTTTCTTATATTCTAAGTTCTAAATCTTACTTTATCATATTCCAAGTGTGACATTTTAGTTTAATTGATTGTGTCTATTCTATTAGGGAAGAAGATGAGAGAGAGAAGAGAGAGGTGTATGTGAGCAGGAGAAGGGAGGTTAAGAGACTGGTGAAGGAGAGTAAGAAGAAAGTGGATGAAGAGTTTGGGAGGAATCTGAGTGTGAAATGGAGGGAGAGTAAGAAATTGTTTTGGAAGGAGGTAAAGAAAGTAAGGCAGTGAGAAAGAGGAAATAGTAGGGGAGTGAAAGATAGGAATAGTAGATTGTTGGTGGAGAAGAGAGAGAAATTGAGGTGATGGAAGGAGCACTTTGAGGATTTGTTGAATGTAGATAGTGAGAGCAGTGCGAGTATAAGTGGTTGGGGAATGGCTGGGAGAAGAAGAGATGAGAGGAGGGAGGAAGAGATCAGTAGGGTGGAAGTAGTGGAAGCGATGAAGAAGATTAAGTTGGGAAAGGCCCCAGGAATTGATGGAGTGTGTGGTGAAATGCTTAGGTATGGGGGTGAGATTGTTGTGGAGTGGATATGAAAGTTGTGTAGATTGGCTTGGGAAGATGGAAGGGTTCCAGAGGACTGGAAATCAGGTATAATTGTTCCTTTATATAAAGGAAAAGGGAGAGAGAAGTATGTGGTAACCATAGGGGTATTTGCCTTCTTAGTGTGACTGGTAAAATATATGGTAGAATACTCATTGATAGGGTTAGGCATATGACAGAGGAGCTAGTTGGAGAAGAACAAGGGGGATTTAGGAAGGGAAAAGGGTGTGTAGATCAGATATTTGTTCTAAGATGTTTAGTGGAGAAGTATCTAGAGAAGGGAAGGAAAGTGTATGCGGCCTTCATGGACTTGGAGAAAGCTTATGACAGAATAGATAGGCAAGGTATGTGGAAGGTATTAAGAATATATGGAGTGGAGGGGAAATTGTTGAGTGCTGTGAAGAGTATGTACGAGGGAGCTAGGACTACGGTGCGAGTGGATGGTGAGCTGAGTGAGTTCTTTGATCTCAATGTGGGACTGAAACAGGGTTGTGTGATGTCTCCATGGCTGTTTAATATATACATGGATGGGGTTGTAAAGGAGGTGCAAGGTAGGGCAGTGGATGTGGGGATGGCTCTAATGAATGAGGGTGAGATTTGGAAGATTCCGGTGTTGCTGTTTGCTGATGATACAGTATTGTTGAGTGAAGATGAATGGGAGTTGCAAGGTTTGGTGAATGAATTTGGGACAGTGTGTAGGAGGAGGAAGCTGAAAGTTAATGTAAACAAAAGTAAAGTTATGGTGTTTGAGAGGAATGAAGTCACAGAGTGTGCAGTGAGGTTGGATGGTGAGGATATGGAGAATGTGAGTACATTCAAGTACTTGGGTAGTGTGATGAGTAAGGATGGAACTTTGGGGGATGAAATGCGTGAAAGGGTACGGCAGGGAAGGAAGGTTGTTGGTACACTGAAAGCAGTGATGAGAAATGGGGAGGTGAGTATGGAAGTTAAGAAGTCACTGCATGATAGTGTTGTGATCCCTACCCTTACGTATGGAAGCGAGACGTGGACCTTGCAAGAGGGGAACAAATCAAGAGTGAGAACAGTGGAAATGAGTTACTTGAGAGGAGCATGTGGAGTGACGTGGAGGGACAGGTTGACGAATGAAGAGGTGAAGGAACGTTGTGGGGTGGATGTGGATGTGGTTGAGAAGAGTAGGAGAAATACACTGAGGTGGTTTGGACATGTGAAGAGAATGGAGAATGAAAGACTGACTAAGAGGGTGTATGTAGGTGAGGTGGAGGGAGGGAGAGGGAGGGGTAGACCGAGGATGATGTGGAGGGATGGAGTTGAGAGGTATATGAGGGAGGGGGGGATGAGTTGGGGGGAGGGTAATCAAATGGTGGGTGACAGAGCGACTTGGAGGCGTTTTGTCTGCGGCCACCCTTTGTGGGATTAGGGCGTTGGGCTATAGATAGATAGATAGCTCTATTCTATCTATTGCCAGACGCCTTAATCCCGTAAGGGGTGGCCAGAAACAAATCACCTCCATGTCACCCTGTCCCCTGCCATTTCACTGCCCTGCTCCCAGCTCACAACCCCCTCTCTCATATACCTTTCAACTCCATCCCTCCATCTCATCCTTGGCCACCTTCTCCCTCTTCCCCCCCTCCACCTCACACACACACTCACATACACGCTCTTCATCAGTCTCTCACTCTTCATCCTCTCCACATGGCCAAACCACCTTAGTGTGTTTCTCCTAATGCATCCTATCACATCCACATCCACACCACAATGCTCCTTCACTTCCTCATTTGCCAGTCCGTCTCTCTATTTGACTCCATACGCTCCTGTCAGATAATTCATTTCCACTGCTCTCACTCTTGACATGTATCCCTCCAACAAGGTCCAAGCTTCACTTCCATATGGAGGAGGAGGCTGTAGCACAGGCCAAACAGGGTGGTACTCCCAAGGGGAACGAGAATGCTGGTGATAGGGAGAGCTGGAGCTCCTGTTTCACTAGCTATCTAGCAATCCCCCTTTGCTGACCTTTTCAGTGTGACAGTAACATGGAGAGTAGACCAGCATACTCTCCCAAACATTTCCTCTGACTATCTTATGCACTACACCACATGCTCTCTTCATTTCACACAATGTATCCCACTACGTTACAGGGGTTGGTGCCAGTAAGGACATGCGGCCAGAAAACTTTTACTCCCGCTACCTAGTGGCAGACTTTTGCAGGGGGCGTGATGGGGGTTCCGCCGGCATAGATCATGGGTCTGGGGTGAGATGGGGCTCGAACCTTTGCTAGAGGGTACAGGGCATTGTGATTCCTAGACTGCTGCTTCTGCCCAATAGAGACGGGTCTGAACCTGGGAGTAGGGCCCCAGGAGGCTGCGATATCAGTGGGTGTATAATAGCGGGACAGTTTCAGTGCCAAGGCGTGCTTGGAGGGTGTCCCTGCAGCTGTCCTGGCAGCGTGACCCGAGGCCACTACCACAGCCACCGGTAAGCTGGTGGGCTAGGGGTCCCAGATCCATTGCCTGGACCTGGGACTGTGCAGTGAGTGGGGCCTGTGGTATGTCTAACCCCTTTATTATTACCGACTTTGACTAACTACAAGAATAAGCTTCAAAGCAGGCCTGAGGACATTAAATCACCCAGGGGGATGAGACTGAGTTAATGGAATGTGGGAAGTTTGAGGGGAAGAGCAGGGGAAATCGATGAGGTATTCAGTAGGAGGTGGGTGGTTGTGGCATGTTTGCGGGAAGTCAGGTACAGGGGTGGATCAACCAGAAAGATTGTTGGGAAGGATTGCTACTATGAGTTGTTTTGGCAGGGAGGGACAGACAGATATGGGGATGTGGGTGTGTTGGTTGCGGAGAAATGGGTGGAATGTTGTATGAATGTTATGAGAGTAAGCGATAGGATATTGGTAGTGAAAATTTTGTTCGGTGGAATGACGACTGCAGTTATATCGGCATATGCTCCACAGGCAGGCTTGGATGAGGTAGAGATGGATAGATTTTGGGATGACTTAATATGTGTAGTAGGTGGTATGGGGGATGATGAGATAATGGTTTTGGGAGGGGGCTTAAATGGTCATGTAGGTGAAACAGGTCAAGGTTATGAAGGAGTACATGGAGGATGTGCCTATGGTATAAGAAATGCAGAAGGGGAAAGGATACTCGAGTTTGGGGAGGCAATGAACATGATTGTGTACAACACACATTTTAGGAAAATAGAGAGAGTAGGTTAATTACATACAAGGCTGGGGGAAATAGCAGTCAGATAGATTATTTTCTGATCAGGAGGAATGATACGAGGTTAGTGAGGGATGTTACAGGAAGCAAGGAGTGTGTGCAACAGCACAAAATATTGATTTGTGATGTGATGCTTAAGGAACGAGTGATGAAAAAGAGGACTTATGTACCTAGGAGGAAAATATAGAAGCTGGAAAACCAAGCAGTAAGGGATGCCTTCTATAGCGAGATGAGGAGAGTGGTGGCTGAACAGGGAGCTGTAGACAGAGGTGTTAATGAACGGTACAGAGCCCTCAAGAACAACCTCTTGAGAGTTACTGATGTACTGTAATATGCAGTTGGACAAGAGGCCCACCAAGACATGAAGTAACTTGGTGGTGGGATGAGGGTGTAGAAGCTGCAGTTAAGGAGAAAAGAAGGCTTTTCTGAGAATGGAAGAAGAGTGGTAACAAGGAGGAATACTTGGCTGCCAAGCGTAGGACTAGAAGACAGGTATACAGGGTGAAGTCTGAGTCACAGAGACTTTTATTTGATAACCTAAATCATGGGGAAAAGAAAAATATGATATTTAAGGTGGCAAATCAGATGAAGAGGGATAATCGGGATATTATAAGTGAGCACTGTGTGAAGAATGTTGAAGGAAGGGAGTGGTGAACATTGGAGATATTGAAGATGCATGGAAAGAGCATTATAGCCGGTTATTGAATGTGAAGTTTGATTGGGACAGGGAAGATTTGGAGCCAGCAGATCCAGTATTTGGCCCTTGGCCTTTGATTGATGTTGCTGCTGTGAGTGAGGCAATATGCAGGATGCATGTGGGGAAGGCAGCAGGTGTGTCTGGGTTGACTGCCAAAATGTTGAAGGCCCCAGGAGATATAGGGGTGAGGTTAGTCACTGACCTGATAAATATGATTATATATGAGTGTGTTGTCCCAGATGAAATGTGTACAAAGGGAAGGGTGATGCCCTGGAAAGAGGAAATTATAGAGGTATAAAGCTTATAGATCAGATAATGAAGGTAATGGAGAGAGTTCTAGTAGGTATGATTAGAGAAAGAGTGAATATTGATGAGATGCAGTTTGGGTTTATGCCAGGCAGGAGGACCACTGATGCCATATTCATTGTTCGACAGCTTCAGGAAAAATATATTGGGAAGAAGAGGGATCTGTAATTTGTTTTTGTTGATTTGGAAAAGGCCATTGACAGAGTCCCGAGAGAGGTGGTGAAGTGGGCAATGAGAGAGGTTGGGTTGGAGTGGCTGGTTAGAGTGGTTATGGCCATGTATGTGGGTGCTCGCACCCAGGTAAGAGTGAATGGAGATTTGAGCGATGAGTTTTCCGTGAATGTTGGTGTGCATCAGGGGTCAGTTTTGAGTCCCATGTTGTTTATCATGGTACTTGAAGCCCTCTCACGTGACTTCAGAAACGAACTCCTGTGGGAGATGTTGTATGCTGATGATTTGGTGTTGATTGCAGTGAATGAAAGGGAGGCAGAGGAAAGATTTAGGAAGTGGAGAGATGGTAGGGTGCACAAGGGCTAAAGGGTAAATGCAGATAAAGCAAAAGTTATGATATCTAGGGTTGGTGGCTGTACAGTCAGAGAAGAGGGAGAGTGGCCATGTGCAGTTTGCCACAAGGGCATGGGAAGTAATTCCATCTTGTGCAGTGTTTGTGATAGGGTGCACAAGAGATGTAGTGGTATTAGAGATAGACTGCGAGACAATGCTGATTTTGTGTGTGCGGCGTGTCAGGGAGAGCGGGTGGAGATTGTTAGGCGTGCAAGGATTGAACTTGCTGGTGAGTCTCTTGAGTGTGTGGAAGAGTTTTGTTATTTGGGAGACATGTTATGTGTTGGAGGTGGGGCTTAAGCTAGCTCTTTGGCTAGGATGAGAAGTGGTTGGAAGAAGTTCAGGGAGCTGTTGCCTCTCCTGACATTGAGAGGACTTTCCCTACATGCTAAGGGTCTTCGTATGCAACATGTGTTAGGAGTGTGATGCTGTATGGTAGTGAGACCTGAGCAGTAAAGGAAGAGGATATTCGCAGGCTCAAATGTACAGAAATGACAATGATTAGGTGGATGTCCTGTGCGTCCCTGCGTGCAGGCCTGGAGGCGCTGGGTTTATGATGGAAGAGTTGAGAGGTAGGATGGAACTGGAGTGTATTGATGTTGTGATGAGGAGAGGTAGATTGAGATGGTTTGGGCATGCGGAGAGGATGGGGGATGATAATTGGGTGCAGAAGATGAGAAGTGTTAATATCGCGGGTGGGGTTGTGAGGGGTAGACCGAGAAAGACGTAGGACTTGGTCATTAACGGTGACCTCAGGGTTAAGGGACTGAAGAGGGAGGCTGCCATAGATCATGCAGCATGGAGAGCCGCCATTAGGCGACCAAGGCCGACACATGCAAGCATGTTGGAGCCTACAAAAATGAAACGAAATGTTAGAGTTGGTATCACAATACTGTCATGTAGTAACTTTTTCACTTCCATGCTCACTTTCCTGTTTCTTATCACTGCCTTCAAGAAACGAGCAACCTTTCTTTCTTGTTGTACACTTTCAATCACTTCATCCTCTAAACTTCCATGCTTACTCATTGCACTACCCAAGTACTTAAATGCACTCACATTTTCTATTTCCTCCTCATCCAACCTCACTGTACATTCACTGACTTCATTTCTTTCAAAGACCATAACGTTACTCATCCCTACATTCACCTTTAGATTCATTTTCTTACACTTTCCCAAACTCATTCACCAAGCCTTGCAGCTCCCCTTTGTCTTCACTTAACAACAGTATCATCTGCAAACAACAGTATAGGTAGTTTCCAAACACTGCCCTCTCTCGCTAGGGCCGCTTCAGCATCCACTGCCATACCTTGTATCTCTTTTATAACCCCATCCGTATACAGATTGAACAACCATGGAGACATGACATCCTTGCTTTATGTAATTATGTGACTGTTGCACCTTTCCATCTATGCAGCCTCCTATCCTAGCCTAGCCTATGACATGCAGCAAATTGTTTTATTGTTTATTTTTATTGCATTATAAATGCTTCTTTAGTTCAGTGTTAATGCACAAGTAATCACAGTTTGCAACTATAGGGGGGTAGTGTTTCTCTCTCTCTCTCTCTCTTTCTCTCTCTCTCTCTCTCTCCGGTTATTTCCGGTTAGTTGGAAAATTCTGTAAACCGAACTACCCTAGAGCCCCATATCTATTTCTCCTCTCTCTGTAATCTCCATTCTAGGAGATTTCAATGTTCACCACCACCTTTGGCTCACCTCTCCTTTCACTCATCCACATGGTGAACAAGCTACATCTTTTCTATCCTTAACGACCTAGAGCAGCTTGTACAGAACCCTACCCGTATCCCTGACCGCCTTGGAGAGAGCTCCAACATGTTTGACCTCTTCCTTACAATCCGTCTGCTTATGCTGTTAATCTTTCCTCTTCGTTGGGCTCCTCCATTCACAGCCTTATTACCTTGACCTGTCCTATCGCTCCGGTATGGCCTGTAGACCCCCAAAGAAACATCGACTGTCGCACTTTGGAGCTGCGGACCGGGAGGCCCTTGGGTAGTACTTATTTGATTTTCCCTGGAATGATTATTGCTTCCATGGCCGGGAGCCACCTGAGTTTGCTTTACGCATTACGGAGGTTACCATATTCTTTCGGGCATGGAAGCATACATTCCCTTCTCATATCCGTTGACTAATGCAAGCAAGCCTTGGTTTAATCATGCTTGTTCTAATGCTGTCCGCAACAAGGAGAGGGCCTATAAAAGGTACCAGAGCCAACCCACCCCTGAATCACATCTTGTTTATGTTTCTGCCTGGAATTGTGCAAAGTCTATTCTTTGCCCTGCGAAAAATAATTTCATCCGTACTGAATGCTCTCAACTCTAACTCAAATTCTTCCCGCTCCTTCTGGCACCTTGCCAAAAACCTTTCTAACAACTTTACCTCATCATCCTTCCCTCCTCATTTCTACTCTGATGGCTCTGTAGCTATTTCTTCTACTGATAAAGAACATCTGTTCGCTCAGACTTTCTCCTCCAGTTCCACCTTAGACGATTCCAGTACTGTTCCTCCATCACTTCCCCCCCCTCTGACTTCCTCATGACTGACATTAAAATTTCTTCAGCTGATGTATTTTCTGCCATCACTGGCCGTAATACTAACAAGGCATATGGGCATGATGGAGTCCCTCCTGTTGTTCTCAAGAACTTTGCTCCTGTGCCTACAACCTGCCTAGGTAAACGCTTTTGCCTTTGTCTTTCAACTTGTACCTTTCCTTCTTCCTGGAAGTTTGCTCTCATTCAGCCAGTCCCAAAGAAGGGTGACCGTTCCCAACGCTCTAACTATCATCCCATTGCATTAACATCCTGCCTCAAAAGTTTTCGAGTCATTTCATAACAAAAATTTTAAAGCATCTTTCCTAACACAACCTTCTTTCTGATCATCAGTATGGGTTCCGTCAGGGACGCTCCACTGGAGATCTCAGCTTCCTTGTAGACTCCTGGTCATCCTCCTTTCGAGACTTTGGCGAAAGCTTTGCCATTGCACTTGACATCTCAAAGGCTTTTGATCGAGTCTGGCATAAATCTTTAATATCCAAACTGCCCTCTTACGGTTTCTATCCTTCGATCTGTGCCTTCATCTATAGCATTCTTTCTGGCCGTTCTATAGCCACCGTTGTAGACAGCCATCATTCTGCTCCTAGATCTATTAACAGTGGTGTTCCTCATGGCTCTGTCCTATCACCAACTCTCTTCCTTTTACTCATCAGTGACCTTCTAAGCTGTACATCTAACCCTATCCACTCGTATGCTGATGATTCCATCTTTCAGCTTTCCATTTGGTTCATGCAACATCCATCTCGGCAGTTACATCAGCAAACGAGGGATGAGGCTATGGCACACCTAATGTCTGACTTGGCTCATATCTCTGACTGGGATAAAAATAATCTTGTTTTTAATGCATCAGAAACTCAATTTTTACACCTATCAACCCAACATAATCTTCCTCAGGAGTACCCACTAATGTTTAATAATATCCAGCTCAATCCTGCATCATCCCTGAATGTGCTTTGGGTTTCATTCATTTGGGACTTATGTTGGAAGGATCATATTGCATCTCTTGTAAAACTGCTTTCAAGAGATTGGGTGTGCTAAGCTGACTCCGTACCTTCTTTACCCCTGCACAGTTGTTGACTTCATACACAGGTTTTATTCGCCCCTGTGTAGAATACAACTCTCATGTGGGGAGGCTCCCCCTACATACAGCTCTTGTCAATAGGGTGGAGTCAAGGGCATTTCGTCTGATTACAGTATCTCTCCCCCTCTTACTGGCTCCCTTCAACCTCTGTCTCTTCGCCGCACTGTTGCATCTTTATCTTATTTCTATCACTACTTCAATGGTCACTTCTCTTCTGAACTGTCTGCTTGCATCCCTCCACCTCTATGATGGGTGCGTAGCACCTGTCGAGCAATAAACTCTCATCCTTTTTCAGTCCAGCTCTCTAGTGCAAGAGTTAATCGTTACTCCCAGTCCTTCATTTATGTAACAGGTCAACACTGGAACTGTCTTCCTCTGTTTATATTTCTTACTTCCTGTGATATGCAGTCTTTCAAACGCAGTGTGTCCAGGCATCTCGAAACGAACGGATCTTGAATTTAGCTCTCTTTTGTATTGTTTTTGTTTTGTTCATGGAAGTACTGGTAAGGGTTTGTGGGTTCCTGGCTTTTGGTTCCTTCTTTCCTGCATAAAAAAAAAAAAAAAATTGACTTATGAAGGATTTACTGTACCACAGTTGATATTATACCATTGTGACGATGGAAACTCTATGATGTATGACATAAAACCAGATAACATTCAGAAGTTCTGTAAGTTACCTACAGAAATGCATTAATAACAGTCTTTGCATTGGAAACTCTACAGTATACGACTTTCCAAATCAGTGTGATAAGATGGCAAGTGAAAATACAGTACAGTAAATATCCCTTTACCATGCAGCAGCACTTGGCAGATGTCTTTATCTGATGATTTTTACTCATATTTGAGAAAAGCAGATTTTTTTTTGGTAGGCAGCAGTCTCCAAAATAATTATTTTTCATGATATCTGTCACTGTTAAAGCACAGTGCAAGTGACGTTCAAGTAAATTACAATGTAAGCACTGTAAATATTAACCTCGGACATTTTTTTTTTTTTCCTTTCTCCACACACATGCATGTGTGCTATTCATAGAAGATTACATTGATGCAGACTTAGATAAGTGTTCATTATCATAAATAAATCATCAATAAATGGTAAACTAAGCATGGAGTTATTGCACCACACCAAACATATCAGTGATAAAAAACAATCAGCTGATCTGCTAATGAGAGGAAGGCTGTGGTGGCATGTGTTAGGAGTGTAATGCTGTATCGTAGTGAGACCTGGGCAGTAAAGGAAGTGGACTTCACAGGCTGAAATATATATAAATGACATTGATTAGGTGGGTGTGCAGTGTGGCCTTGAATGCGAGGCCTGGTGGGGCTAGGGTTATGATAAAAGAGTTGAGAGGTAGCTAGGATGGGACTAGAGTGTATTGGTGTTGTGATGAGGAGAGGTAAATTGAGATGGTTTGGGCATGTGAAGAGGGTGGGTGATAACAATTGGGTACAGAAAGTGAGAAGTGTTAGCATTAGGGATAGGGTTGAGAGAGGTAGACCAAAAAACACCTAGGATGAGGTCAGTGAATGTGACTTCAGGAATAAGGGTATTGTGAGGCTGCCGGAGATTGAGCAGCATGGAGAGCTTTCTTTAGATGACCAAGGTTGACACTTGCAAACAAGTTGGAGCCATTATAAATGAATGAAACGAAATTTGTGTGTTTCCACTGTTAAGTAAATAATGTATGTAAAAATTTCTCTGACAGTTCATTGGTGGATGATAAATATGAAAACATCTGCTCAGGTGCTTAAGAACTGAGTGAGCATACAAAGCATGAGGAAAGAGGTAAGATAAGTACTTTGTGGTTAATGGCGGGGACAATATGATGCCGACAGTTATTAGCATCAGATAAATTGTATACAGTATGTAAATGGTCTGATGTCTGATGATTTGGGGGGAAATACAGAGTGTGATAGACAGCCATCTGATTTATTACTACTGCAGGGCCCCTTTGGGGCCAGTATTCCCTGCAATTCGGTATTTGCGGGAATCTCTGCGATGTACCCCCACAAAACGGGAGGGAGTACTGTATAGTGCCAATCCTTTAATTTTTGCATAGGAATGTGACATATATGTGAGAACAGCAGAAAAATATACGTTGATAGTTCGGTCTTTGATGTAGTGCCAGGATTCTAAGGGCTTGAATGAGTCATGACCTGGGTATGATGTAATGGTTGCCTCATGTTCATACTTTTTATTCTCTTGTTTTCTGGATCCTACCTCACCCTTTCTTTGATGGGAAAA
The DNA here is from genome assembly GCF_032717465.1 of Coenobita brevimanus. Classification (NCBI taxonomy): domain Eukaryota; kingdom Metazoa; phylum Arthropoda; class Malacostraca; order Decapoda; family Coenobitidae; genus Coenobita; species Coenobita brevimanus. Next base: position 26,833,277 of record NC_137048.1, read on the forward strand.
GTAAGTCATGATGGCAATATTGCATTTTTGTAGAGTTGAAGTATGTGAAAAAAATTTGTTCCAGCATGTTTTTATGTATTTAATATTTGGGTGCCTGGTGGTCAAGTGAGGTGTTCCAATCATATATGACCCATACAGGTGGATCTGATGGGTGGTTGGCACTTGTTGCTCATGTAATGTTGCCAAGAGGTGAGCAGCTGGTGTCTCTCACCATAAATGTCTCCCCTGAATAGCCTAGTTCTGGACACCAGTGCTCTTGATGGGATAGCCCTGCACCAGAATTGATATTTAATGCTTGTGTGTTTTTGGACCTTAAGTCACTTATCCTTGAGATAAAAAGTCAAAGATGGTGTAGTTATATTATATTTTTTCCATAGGAACTGTACTGAATCTTTCAAATGACAGGATTGAGACTCATGAATCACCATTAGGTGACCAAGGATGACTCTTACAGGAGTCTTGGAGTTTTTATATACAAAACAGATTGTTGGGTCTGCCTTATGCTGCATTGTTGACTGGTAACCACATGACTTCATCATGAATTATTTAAACAGGTAAGGAAATTACTGTATTTGATTTACTGTTGCTTTTATAATTCATCCAGAAGTTTGGAAGTATATTTTCTAACCTGCTTGTTCCGTTTTTTTTTTTTTTTTTTTTTTTTTTTTTTTTTTAAGGCAGAGTTTAAAGGATAAACTCCGTTATATCAGTGATGTCCTTTATGTTGTTCTTAGTGCCTCCTCCTTGATGCAAATGCAGAGGGGGACCTGAAGTTCAAACCGCTCCTGGTTTGCCATTGGGAGAACCCCACAGCACTGGCAGGGTTTGTGAAGGAGAACCTTGGGATTGTTTGGAAGAGTATCCCCAGGGCCTGTCTGACTGCACTGTGACACTTGTACATGGTGGGATATCTGTCCCCTCACCTGCATGACTATGACAGATGGAGCAACCTTGCTGGGTCACCCTGCGAGCATGGGAAACTGGATGGATGATATAAAAAATGGTGTACCTGCCTTCCAGCACAACACTGTTGTTCCATCCAGCCCATGGATCACGGCATCATTGCAACACCGAGGCCTACTACCTCTGCTGCTTCATGGAGCAGATGGTGAGGGTGAGTAATTCTTGGACAAGCATCGAGGTGCGGCAGTTCTGGAGAAATTATAACATCAATCATACCATCAAAAACATTACAGTGGTGTGGAAGGAGGTACAGTCGAACTCATTGAATCCCACCAGGCGCAAAGTACGGCCGGAGTGCATGCACTCCTTCACAGGGTTCCCGACAGTGAAGAACATCCACCGAGATATCCTTGACCTCCCTCATGTTAGGCAGGATTTAAGCAGGCTGATGAGGAAGATGTACAAGAGGTCCTGGACAGCCACACTGAGCACCGTTCCACAGAGAAGCTCATTAAGCTTAGGGAATGAGTGGTAGTGGCACAGGAAGGTGGTGAGGACAGTGTTGAGTACAGGCACCTTCATGTTCTTAATCTACAGTACCTTGGATGAGTTCCCCGCAATATTGGACAAGGAAATTGCATTCATCTGGAACAAAGAGGAGTGATGCATCAACAGCATGGTGCTGAACAACACTAGAAGGTGTACAGGGAGCTCCTGGCAACTATTAAAAAGTCCACTACTGTGCTTTCCCTCACCCTCACCGCTACACTCTCCATCGGCCTCACCACGTTGATCCTCATCAGCTTCATCACATCACTCCCTTGGCCCCAGTGCATCACTCTCGCCATCTCTCTTCTCCTCCTGAGGACCTGGAGTGATTGTCCAGGTTCTCCAACTGTCCCACAGCCTCGGGGTGTGGGGGGGGGGGAGACCCTTGGTGACAACTTGTACTGGCTTAGGACTTGCTTCAGGTGGATGGCAGAGTTTTTTTTTTTTTTTGGGGGGGGGGGATTTTAAGTTTTGCAGTCAAGGGCACCCTCCTGATCCCCCCTTCAGATCATGTTATAGCTACTGATCTCATTATATGATTAATCGTCATGTAGTAGGTTTTCACGTGATGTGACCCAGTGGTATAACAAGTAGTGACTTGACAGTGTATGTTAAGAAAGATAAATAGCATAATTTTATGTATATGTATAAAGAAAAGAGCTTGTGAAGTAGCAGATATGAGATGGAAGACAAGTTGATGTGTGCTGTCTCCAAGAAGTTTGATTGAGGAGAGATAGGTAAAGAATAACTTTGCTTCATACACCACAACATCCAGTTGAAAAGAACCGTTTGACAGCAGAGAGTTACCTATACGGGTCACTCGTTTGATGCTGGAGGTTTCTGGAGACTGGATGAGAGGTTATGTGGCAGACAAGTTGGTAGGCAGAACATGAGTGCAAAGTTGCTTGTTGGGAATGTAAACTTGGTTTAGTTAGGATAGTTGTGGTGCTTGGTGCTAGCACTTTAGTTAATTTCATTGGTAAATTCAGTTGTGGCCATGCTGACAGCTAGGCTGGTAGTCCATGAGTCTGATCTGTTTCCTGTTTGATTAAGGTTCTCTTTAGTGCAAAAGGTTCAATCCGTAGGGGTGACCACCCTGTTGAGTCTAGTGGTAGTGGGTATACAGGTGAATTTGAACTGGGACTGGAATGTACAACTGGGTCTTCTAGACTGAGTGTTAGTTGTGTTCCAGTAGCCACAATCTGTTGCCTTAATTCCTGATGTTTTGTGTCTTTTACCACCAGAGATCTGCAAGTCCAGATCTTTGGGAGAATATACTGGCTGCTCTGAAGAGCTTGACCATCATAGTCTTCAGATCAGCTACCTACCAGCTCCTGCAGTTACAGCTCACCTTCACAACAACAGCTCAACTACTACTACTACCACAGTACTACCACCACCACCACCACCACCACCACCACTACAACTACTACAGCTACTACCATCCATCTGAGATATGTGAGTTGTAGATATGGTTTGTCCACCTTAACTTGGCTGAGATTTTGTCCTTTGGTAGCCTAATTCATGTAGCTTAGTTGCAGATTAAGACAATACTGTGACTCTGTATCCTTTCCATCCACAATTAGGTCAGGTTGAGGTGGACAGAGTATGTTAACAGTTGCTTCCCTGCTTAGGAAACTTAATCGAGAATTCCTCACCCCATCCTTGGGTGGGAAACAGAGGTCGCTCTGATGATAATGTATAATTAGAAGATGGTTCCTATTTCCATAACTTGGATCTTTGATGCTGTGGTAGATTATTCAGCCATAATGGTATACAAGGCCACATTATCTTGGGCTCCAAAACTCAGGCCTTTGACCCCTGTAGCAGATTATTCCACTACTAAGGTATACAAGGCAACAGCAACAAGATTGTAGTTCTTTAAGGTACTTTTTTCTTACCTACCAATCCATGACGGGTGAATGGACACAAGCCAAGTGGTGTCAGCTACTGATACCAGATTCAAACCCTGGTTCTATCAGGACGGCAGCTTCTAGTCACTTGACCAAATGATAATCTATGGTGTTAATCTCCTTAACTTAGGCCTTTCATATCCTATGATGGATTATTCCACTGCTATGATATATGAGGCCTTGCACCATGAGCAGATGATGATTATAGTAATAATTATGATAATTTGCTTACCAACTCAAAAAGTGTAGATGGACACTTAAGCCGAATCCTGCCAGCTGTCAGCTACCAGATTCAAACCCAGGTATTATCAGGCCGGCAGCTTCTACCAGCAGTGATAACCACTTAGCCAAATGAATATTTAATAGGCATTGTTAAGACGATGACGGTAACAGTGATACAGTTGGTGCAACGCTTAGGAATCTACCCACTTGGCCTATAAAATCTTAATCGGTAAGTACACATGTAAACAAAAGTTCTCGACAGTTCGTAAGTGGGAGAGCAACTGTCTTTGTTCCAGCTAACACCAGATGATATTATTCAGCTGAGAGTGAGTTGTAGGAGCTTAGGGGTTCTTAAGTGTTCCTAAAAGGTAGGCAAGTAATGAGATCTCCCCCCACTCTCTCTCTCTCTCTCTCTCTCTCGTTTCATTTTACACTTATCAGTTCATTAAAGTATTTGGTAGCTCGGTAATAGAATAATACAGTACCATAACTCTGCATCCATTCCATTGCTATTCTTTGTGACTAGCATTTATAAATACAGTCCCTTGTTGTTATCTTCCCTTCACCCTGGTTTTGTCTATTTTGCATCTAATTCATGCTGCTCAGTGATAGAGTAACAGTACTATACAGGTAACTCGCACGGAACACGAGGGTTTCGTTCCTACCGTGCCGTGTTAGGTGCGAAACCGCGTATATTTAAACTACTCCGTATTTTGCTCCCTAGACCCCCCAAATGTGTTGTTTTGCTGTTATCTGTCACTAGAAAGCACTTTAAGTGGTTAGAAGGTTTATTTAATGTTATAACTCACAAATACAGTACTCCTGAGCAAAACTTCAACACACAAATACTGTACGTAAACACAAGGAAACATTCCGACGCCGATCATAGGTAATAAATTAGGTTAACTGGTACCAGTGCTTTAACTTACAAGTACATACCAGAACAGTACATATTTAACTTAGAAATGCAGTACTGTGATATCGAATGATTTCAGTACATAATCTGTTAGGAATGGCTGGAAAAAAAAATGTTATGAATACATTTTCACCTTTTTGATATATGTTTATGGTAGTTTCGAGTTATTTTCTACGTTATCGTTGTGCCCATGCTTGGAAAAGGGAGCGAAAGAGTTGAATTTTCAGTCCTAAATGAGAAAACTGCACGTCCTCCAAGGCTAGACTCTGCCACGGGAGAATAAAGTGGAGGGTCAGTCCGATTAGCAATAAGGAAGTTGTGTCACAACTTCCAGCTCCCACACCACGAGAATGGCTAAAAATAGAATCGTAATGCAGTTTCAGAACTAACAATAAGTCTAATTATTACGAATACAGATACAAAGCAGAAATAAATACGTTTACAGACAGGGAAAACGTATTTCTTCCGTCATAACATGTTCATCTTTCTCAATCATTTTACGTTTATCATTTTACCTTGTTATTTTCGCAATATATATTGCTGTCTCGTAAACAGGGTGGTTGTTTGTGTTTTGCAAGGGAGGAAAAAGGTTGTATTTTCTGTCTGGGTCGAGATAATGGATGTAACTATGTGTGGTTAGGCATGGCCACGAGCGAAAAAATCGTACATCCACTCATCACGATAGCCGGTGGTGAACTGACAGAGTGACAGATGATACATCATACATGAGACGGTGAAGTCAAGGTCATGTCCCAGATTTTCGTTCACTTCCCGAAAGTTTTCACAGTTTTCTACAAGTTGCAAACCATTACAGCAAACCTGAGCAAGTAGGTAAAGATACCAAGACAAAAATGTATTTTTCTCTTATTATAAGTCTTTAACGAACACACAAACAAAAGGCAATATTCCGACGCCGATCATGGGTAATCATATAAATCAGGTTAACTGGTTACAAGGCTTTATTTAATGCTTTAATTGCTTACAAGTACATACCAGAACAGTAAATATTTAACTTACAAATACAGTACTGTAGAAAAGCAGTACAGTAAGAGTTTAACGAAGAAACAAACAAGGCAATATTCCGACGCCGATCATGGGTAATCATATAATTCGGGTTATCTGGTTACAAGGCTTTATTTAATGATTTAACTTTATTTAAGTGCTTCCAAGTACAGTACATACGAGAACAGTAAATATTTAACTTACAAATACTGAACAGCACTGTGGAAAAAACGAACAAATAAAAAAGGCAATATTCTGAAGCCTATCAGGTAAACTGGTTATAAGACTTTATTTCTTGCTTTAACGTTATTTAATAGTACTTTAAGTTGCACATAAACTTACCAGAACAGTACAGTACTGTAAATATTTAACTAACAAATACTGTGCTACTGTACTCGGGAATGTCTCACTGAATAATTTCCTGCCTAGATCGTCACGTAATCAAAACAAACCGCGCGCTGCGGTGACGTTCGAGGATTTGATCATTCAAAGGGCTCTCCTGCGTTAATTTGTAGTTTTCATAATGGTTTTTTAATCTTACGTTGTCTTATATGTATCCCAGCCCTTACCGTGTATAATTGCGAGCGCGTTCCGTGAGATTGTGTTCCGTGCGAGTTACCTGTAGTTGCTTTCATTGCACTTCGTCATGACCAGCATCATATTTGAGTGCTAAGCCATCATTCCAACTAAGCATTTGTGATAGGGATGTGGTGATTTTGCCCGGTTAGAGTAACAAGAGTATAGGAGGCAAATGCCCCATGTATACCAGTTGCAGTTACAGAGTTGCTGCAGGTAGTATTTATGCCTCTGACTGTTAGTATTTCTCTCAGATGCAATGTAGATAAATACACATACGTAAGCAGATAGGTTGATTGCTAGATAGATATTTTAAGTATATGGATAGATAGGTTGAGAGAGAGAAGGAGATGGATTAATGGCATGGTATACAGATAAGTAGTTAAGTAAACATTTACATAGGAAGATAGTGATAAATGGCAGGGAAATTGGTATTTTTGATTTATGTTGGCAAAAAGATACACATAGTTAAGGAGAGATATATTTAGGAGATAGGTGGATAGACAGATACACACAAGTAGGTCAGTTAATAGACGGGCATCTGCACATAGATAAGTAGATTGTGATAAATGGTAGGTAGGTAGATAGTTTAGGTTGATTGGTTGGTAGATAGATACACATATATATGGAGATATAATAAGACAGGTAAATGGATAAACAAATACTGTACACAGATACATAAATGGTAGATAAACATGATCAGGTTTTTACATAAGTGACTATGTAGGCAGAGGTTCCCTGGGTTATATATTTATTTTTCTTTTTATTCTCACGAATAAAATCTGGTGTTCGTTCAGTGAAAGTGGTGTGTATTCTTTGTGGTTTTGGAGATTAAATAGCATCATCTCTTAGTAAGCCTCCTATGCCACAAAGACACCCAATGAATTATGCACTTGTTTTATTATTATTATTATTATTATTATTATTTGTTGTTGTTGTTATTGTTGTACTGTTACTATTATTAAAAGATGTACAGTTAACATGGGAAATATTATAGTATGTGGCTTGCCTCGTTCTTTCACTCAGAATACCACATTTAGCAACCCGAGGAAGAGTGAGGAAGACATAGGCAGAGAACCAGACAGTAAGATGAGATTCAGAGGTTTGCTGGAGTAGGATGGAATTGGCAGATAGTCGGTTAAAGTAGAAAAATTATGATGGAAAAAGATGGAAGAAGCCTTTGTCCCATAGTGGACTCACATAGGCTGAAGACGATGATGATAACAATAATGATAAATACTCTCGTTGGTTTTGAAAATGATGTCCACAATAAAAGGAAACAGATGGGAGAAGCCTTTGTCCTGCTGTAGACTCAGGTTGATGGTGGTGATAAACTTTTCATTGGTGATGATGGTTGTTCTTTTAAAAACACTCATTGCTTTTGATGATATGACAGTAAAACCTCTCAGTGGTTGTGTTGATGGTTGACCATGATAATAATTGTTGTGATATTAAAAACACTTACTGGTTTCCTGGAGTACACGAAGCCCAGTGGATTACCTAGTCTAACCCCAGGTCCCTGCTATGCTACCAATGGGAAAACTCCAGTCTCAGATGTTAATCCCTCATGGGCCACATCCGATTGGAGTGCCTTAACCCACTATACCACCAGTTGTCCATTTATTATCACCCAACGTACTAAAGAATCTGCTACTCAATCCAGACACTTATGGTACAGCTCATCCCTCAGTGAGTGTATGATGTGTAAATTAACCCCAGCCTATATAATGTAAACCCTTATGGCCACATCTCGTTCGAGCACCGTAACTTAAAATACAAATCAGGTGAGTAGATGTTAGGTCGTAGTAGTAGTTCTGTCATAGTTACAGACAACTGAATGCAGCCACAGACTATAATATTGATACCTAGACTCTTGTTTGCATGAACAAAACTCTGAGACAATTCTGTGCCAGCTGTGACAATTTGTTACATGAATTAGAAGTATTAGTAGTAGCAATCCCAGTCTCTTCCAAACATGAACCTAATGGACAGACTTGTTACCCTTCTGCCATAGTCCACATCCTTGTTTGTGGAGACTGTAAGGGGATTTAAGGTCATTTGTATAACCTGGCAGCTTCATTACCCAGCTATAATGGGGCTGCCTCGTGGCAGTGTCCCTCTGTAGCACCAGCAGAAAGAGATGAGAAGGAATTTTACGCTCTGTCATATGGGGAAGACTAAGAAAAAGAAAAATGAAAGGCAAGAAACAAAGCTGGCAGATGATTGTTGGCAGACTTCTGCACATGCATGTACATCACAACCAGATACAGTTGTCCTTGTTATATGTTATGTGTTAGAAAATACAGGGTAGTCCATATTTTTTGTGTCTGTTGTTATGTATTTTTTCCTTGCTTTCTGGACTTTATACCTCACCCCATCCTTCGGTGGGAAAAAGAGGTTGGGATGGTTCTTATACCTCACCCTGTCTCTAAGTGGGAGAATAGGTCTGGATGATTACACATGTGATTGTAGTTATGTTGCATATAATAATGATTATTATGATCATTATGACTATGTGGAGAATTGCTCAGTCAGTGTTTACTTAATATTTTCTGTTTCTCAATTTTTAAACAGTAACTTTGCATCTCTTGATTGCATTGTTGATTTGCTATTTAATAAAACCAAAGATCTTGCTTTTGCTTTATTGATTCCATATAGTTCTCTTATTTTAATTCGGTATTTTCATCCTAGTGCAGATTGTTTCCCAGCGGCAGAATATGATAATATTGTGGCACAACATCCTATATGTAGAACTTCTTCATAACTAGCCCTGTATTTCAGCATTGGTTCAACTCCTCATTTGCAAAGTGAGATGGTAATTTAATCCCTAGTTAAAGTAAGCAAAGTACAGTATAGTTGAATAGCTGTTTGCTAAACAGTCAAAATACCTGCATTCCTCACTAATGTAGGCTTAGACATTCCCATAACACACCAGATATTTATGTATGGACAACCCTGTATTGCACGTCAATAAATTTGGTTCTGTAAATTGTGGATTGTTGTTGCTGTGGTCCTGGACTCGTCCAAATTGTGCTGTAAACAAACCACTTCTCCAAACTGTTATATCATCAACCTCTGCAGTTTTACCAATATAATATTTGCATCCTGACTCAGCATGTTGGATATAAGGAAACAGTGTCAATGTGCATTTGCCTTTACACTTGATCATTGTCTAGCTTATATGTGTGTGTTGATTTTCATTACTCATGTACATGTATCCCCTGTTGATTAAGGTTTAGAATAGTTTTTTTAAGGATACATGTAATTTTCAAAAGCAGACTGTTGATAAGAAGATGCAAACATGTCTGATACTTATTGTGATGATTGTGTAGTAGAGGATAATCTGTGCAGTAAAAATAATTTTGGAGTGTACAGTATGATCTCAACCATAAAAGCGCAGACTGCCTGTCAGCTGTTTGTTAAATTCAGGTAATTAGTTTCTGAGTCATTCAGTGTGTCTCTCAGGAATAATTGGTTTAAGTGACCCTTGGGCCACAGCAAAAACAGGTATTATAGTCGGACTCGCGCCCGTTTGCGGCTGTGGTGTGGCCCGCACCTGTGTACAATGGTGCCACGTTTTCCCAACTTGCGATGTGAAACGGAAGCTATTTATGTACAAGGCATCACAAATTCGATAAATTCAGATGAATAAAACTTACACTTGTGTATTTTGATGGATGAATCAACAGTAATCTTATTATGCATAAAATATTTATACAGTAACACAGAAACATGGCATACATATTGTACAGTGTTGCTAAAAGATATTGTAGTCACTTTTAATGGTTTTTAGCGTAGTTTTAGGGTGGGTAATAATATCACAGTTATGGATATAAGATAATGAGCCTGAAAAAAGAAGAAATATGCCAATATCCAAAGTAAAAGAAATAATTCATGTAATTCTTGTGAGTGGCAACACTTACACACCCAATCTGGCCTAAAATAAAGTACGTACCCCTCCGTATACCCAACCATAGCTTGTACAGGTGTTGCTTGGGAAAAATGCTCACATTTACTGGCTTTTACCATAATTTTAAGGGTGAGGAATAATCACATTTATAATCATAAGCTAATATGTAGGACAAAATAGTAGGCATATGCCAATACCGAAGTAAAAAAAAAAAAAAAAACATTATTCACTCGCGAGCGGCAACACTTCCACACCCAGTCAGGGGCCTTGACAGATAGCTTCCCTACAGAGAGAGAGAGGGAGAGAGAGAGAGAGAGGCAGGAGAGGGGCATGCATTGAATGCATTGTCGGCATCACTAAATATAACAAAACCAAATTAACAAATGAAAGCACAATTATAAATAACTTCTAAAAGAATCAAAAGTACTCAGGGTGGCTCACATTTCCCGCCAGGAGAGAGAGAGAGAGAGATAACGGTATAGAAAACGTGGCAACACTGTACACAGGTGCGGGCCACACCACAGCCGCAAACGTGCGCGAGTCCTACTATAGTAATACTTTAAGGAGTTAGCTGCCCCCCTAAACATGTGGCATATAAAAGGACTAACTAACAGCCATTGTTCCTATTTAGTCAACAATAAATATAGGTGTTATACATTTTTATCCTACATGAAAATTTATATAAGTTTTGTTACATTTTTATTCCTGTTCATTTGTATTGGTGGATATTATTTTAAATTCATATTTTTGCCTTGTAATACTGTTGTGCTGTACGGTTTGTCACAGGAAAACGTGTGCAATTAGAGTCCTCATTTAGATTTTGTTTGGAGACATTGCCTATAACAGCACAGAGAAGCAAAATGATTAACATCCTGAGATGTTTACCTTCATTAATTTTTAATGTCCCGAGTTGTTTACCTTCATTAATTTTATAATATTTGTCATGAACATGTTTAATAGTTTTTCATTGTTATATCTTCCCGTTGCTAACTAAGATTTTCAACAAATTTATTTTCTGTTTTGTAATATGTACATAATTTTTACTTTTCTATGTTATTGGTTTGTAAGTGTGGGAAAATGTGCCTTTGCTTGGCATGTTCAGCTTTGTTGTGGAAAAATCATTAGGTGCCCCAATGAACTGAAATTTTGTTATATACTGTATTGAGTAAAAATCACAGTACAGGTATTCACAAATCACAGAATCTTTTTAAGTTTAAAATTTACCATTTTCTTTTTGAGCAACTAAAAGAAATAATTTGCCTGTCAAGTCCCCTCTTCTGTTTGCTCAAGATAGCTCAGAAATCTTCATTGTTATATGTTAGGCAGATTATTTTGTATTCTGTATTACAGTTATGCTAGGCAGAACACATCATATAAAGTTGTTAAATCTCTATCGTTACAGCCAGTTATTTAAGCATTTTAAGAGTAACTACAGTACAGTCTCCCAAATCTGGACATCCAGTTTCCATAATCCTCCACTTCTAAAATATTTTTCATACTATGGGAGGCATGTTATCTGTCCTCACACGGTCAATGCATATTTGAAGACAAAAAGTATTCTTGGACAAGTATAGCAACAAATATTATATATTAATTCAAAGTACTTCACTGCTTTTACTCTTCGTATTGAAGTTTTTTCATGATTCTCTTAAGGGGCTATCACACGGGAGACTCGTGGACGTCCAAACTGGCCGTGGACGTCCAAACTTGCCCCCGCGGGAGGGTCATGGACGTCCACGAGTGGAAGGCCGCCTGACCCATTCGTGGACGTCCACGACTTGGTGATCTCCTTCTTCTCTATGGAGTTTACACGTAGTTTGTGTCTTCTGCTATCTTGAACTCTGTAGTCAGTTGAGGTGATATGATTAATTCAAAACCGTCAGTAAACTTTGTACTTTAAATATTTCTGTTTGCCATAGAAACTTTTCATATATACCAAAATGTGGTAAATATGATGGAATGTGGATTGATTGTTTCCAAGAGAGGCCCAGGCACGTTCGAAAGGCATACTCAGGAAGAAAGCACTACTGTGCAGATTTCTATACTGGCTGCTTTCTTCACTCCGTGGGAGCCATTCTCTCATCCACAGTGCCCTCCTTCTCCCCTCCTTTGTCTTCTTGCAGAGGCTTCTTCCTTATCCTGCGGGGTTAGGACTGCAGCACCCATTGCAAAAGTCACAATCCGGTTCATGTCCATTGTTGTTGCTGATAAACACGTCGTCTGCTAGGGAGTTGGAAGTGACCTCCCAGTCGCGTGGGGTGAACTCGATAAGGAAGAAGAAGGTGGCCGTCGACGTCCACCGTGTGATAGGGTATGGACGTCCAAGCTCAGTTTGGACGTCCGTTTTGTGCTGCACAAATTGTTCACGGGTCCCCGTGTGATACCCGCTTTAGTTACCATGATGATCCTACTTTCCTAATGTTCATCTTGAATATTCCAGTTTCCTTAGAGCATTTGGAACCACGTATTTCAGATTTAAGAGTTTGTACTGTATTGTTGTGCATCTGAGGTGGTCAGGATTCCAAGCCATTCACTGCATATGCTGTTGGTAGGTCTCCCATTTTTATGCTTTCTCTTTGTTGATGAATCTTAAGGTGTTTAGGATGGTTGTTTAGTGAGTAATTATTGCACTCCAATCGGATTGAGCCGGTGAAGGTTTATATCCAAGGGGTAGTTGGGGTTGATTGCTCATGTAATGCCACTCAGGGATGAGTGAGGCTGGTCACTCTCATCTTAAATGTCGGGACCAACTGCCCAGCCCCAGGCTCCTACGCTCCTCATGGGGCAATGTAGGATTGGATGATGGATGTCGGGTCAGTAGGCTGCTCTGGATATAGGAAGCCTGGAAGGAGCTGTAAAAATGAGTTGGGGTTGAAATGTGGAAGTGTGAGGGATGAGTGACACACTTAAAATAAATGGAAGTGAAGTTAGGAGCAAATATAAATGATATTTGAAAGGTTGATAAATGTGAATGATCAGAGAAGACTAGTCAAGTAAATGTGTGTACGGCAAAGTGCTACGATTCTGGACAAATGCAAGTGGCAAAAATGAAGATTGTATTGAAAATGTTGAAGAATGGGAAGGCATCAGATGTTGAGGGTATATGCAGAGAATACTAATTGTAGTGAAGATATGAGTGTCACGGGGTTTTTATAAATAAATGCTAAATATTATTTAATTGATAATAATATTCAATAATATTGAAGAGCAGGAACAATGTCTTACTAAATCAAACAACGATTACTTCACGCTGGCCTGCTTCGCACGATTCTCTCAGAACGAGAATTTATAAACTTTCTCAACAGTACACGGCAGAGACTAATTACTCACAATTGCTGAATTACTGTACTGTTAGCCTCTGGAGAAAGTTACTTCACCCCTGACAATAAATAACTAATACTAACATCAGGTTCTTGCTGAAGCTTAACTCCCAGGTGGCACAACGGATTTTAAGTTAATACGACAAGACTGGTCTAAGCACCAGTTATGAATAGCAAAACGTCTATGCAAGCTAGGAGCTATATGGAAAATAAGCTTAATTTGGAGAAATGAAACAAGATTTTACTGTACATTAAGCTCAAGAAAAAGAACTGTTAAATTTATTGATTACAAAATAAATTTAACGTTACAATTCAAAATCAAATTAATGAGATCGCACTCACTCACTCACAGAAAAGCTAAATACTTACGCCTAGGAAAAAAAAAACACCTTAACTAAACTCTTAAGACTACGAAAATACAAAAAGGAAATACTGATCGATGAATGCTGTGTATCACCAGGGGGTGGGAGCTTGGATTAACTGTACTCTGTGGAGCTTGGGTGCTAGCTGACCTCTCACACTTCTGGAGCACAGGACCTCTCTCCGTCACAACAAACACTCGACTGCGTAAGTCGTGGGAAAAAATGGGGAGCAGTAGGCCGCATTTTTCTAACGGTCGAGTGAGCGAAACTCGCCCAAAACAAATCGCTCAGCGGAAGCGCTAATGTCTCACACAGAGACGATCACGTATGACAATGCAAAATTGATTTGACAAAGCTTCCGTCTGAATGAGCGGTTAACTGAACGATAAACAGTGAGTTTTCCACTTATAGTTCGTGGCTTCTCATAAAAGGGAAATGTCGCGAATTTGATTCGTGACAGTGAGATTGAAATGCTTCTTGGATATATTATGTAAAAAAGGTTGGATGAATGGAATTGTACCAGTGGAAAAGAAGACTTTGAATGTACCTTTATGTGCAAGTATAAGTAAATGAAATGAATTCAGTAAAATGATCCAGGTACTATAGGAAAGGTGTTTAGAATAACAGAAATGAGGAATGTATCCGAGTACCAGGTGAGTGATGAACAAGGTGGTTTTTGTAAATGGTAGGGAGATGTGTGAATGAAATATGTGCATTGAGAAATAGTGAAGGCTTGTGAACAGAAGTGTAAGCTATGTCATTCATGGACCAGGAGAAAACCTATGACTGTGAATATTGAAGGATTGTGATAGGTTTTACTTATGAATAGAAAGCCGCTGAGTGTTGTTAAATTTATAATGACTGAAGCTTGTCTAGGATTTCATAGATGAAATGGTCTAATGTCAGAGTGAGACAAGGATGTGTGATAACCCCTTGCTTGCAGAAGAGTTTGTGTGTGAAGTAGGGTTTTGGTGGTTGTTGTTGTTGCTGCTGCTGCTGTTATTGTTGCAACCTCAGATTCATCGGGATTTGAACCCAGTCCACTGTAGGAACCCTGGCCAATTCAGCATGTTTCTCTCAAGAGGTCTTTTTTATGGTCATGTAAGGTTGTCTGTGTTGTGATAGTGGGGTGCATAAGGTGAACAAGTGTATTGTGGTGTGAGGAACTGCACTGCAGTGTGGACACTGTGGATTGTGAGTTGTATTTTGTGTTGGTATCGTAGCAAGGAAGGATAATGACTGCTTTGCAGTCCCACTAGGTGTACTCATGTCTCTGGGAAGGGTGCTTTCTGAGCGGTGATGTCTGGTGGTGGTTTACGATGCTGTTTGGATGGAGATTTTAGATTACTGTAGTGGCTATTTGCAGTTAAATGGTTGATGATCACAGCCATTGGCTGATGGTTGGGGCCAGTGATATATGTTTTGAAGTGATATCATATGCTTTTCACAACACAGCTCTTTTTTGGATGGAGGTTGTTTAAGTTGGGGAGGGGGAATCTGTATAGTGTGGTATTGGGTAGAGGGATTGGTCCCTCACAGCTATTGGCAGGGTGGAACCAATGAACAGTATTTTTAAATAAAAACTGCTTTTCAAAATACAGTTCCATTCACAATCCTTTGGATGGAAGTTGCTGGTGTTTGTATGTGTATGTGTGTGTGTCCAGTTAGGCTTGTAAGTGTACTTGTGTCTTTGCAAGTAGGGTTATTTCTAAGGGGTGAATGCCTGGTGATGGTTTATGAAGGATGCTGTTTTACTTCGAGATTTTGAGTGGCAGTTTCTGAGTAGTTAGTTACTGGCTATGTGCGGTGTGGAAAAAAAAAAAAAAAAAAGTTGGCTGACCATCACAGCCATTGATGGATGGTTGGGGCAAATGATTGTGTTTTGACGTGATTTAGCTATGCTATTCATAACAGTTCCTTGGATGGAGGTCATATAGGTAGGGAAAAAATTCAGATGTGTTGGTGGAGGAGGCAGGATTTAGTTTAGGGACTTTTGTAGAGTTAATTGACTGTGATGGGTATGTGTGGCTAGGTAATAACTAAGTACATTAAGAAATATGTAACAAAAAGGAAAAATATAATCCATAAAAAAAGAAAAAATGGTTGGTGGCCACTGCCATTGGCAGGGTGATGTCAGTTGACTGTAATTTGGCATGATAATGCATTCATTTCTTTAGACACTTCCATTCATGCTATATTCAATATATATATATATATATATATATATATATATATATATATATATATATATGAAGGTTCTTTTGGAATAGTGCCCAATTATGTAGATCACTCTCATCTTAAATGTCAGGACCAACTGCCTAGCCCCGGGCTCCCACGCTCCTCATGGGGCAATGTAGGATTGGATGATGGATGGATGGATGTGATGGTTTTTCCCTTCCTGTCTGGATTTTCTTTGAATATATGTGATACGTGAATGGGGCAGTGATTAGAATGTCAAGTACAGTGGGGCACCAATTTTCGCGCCTAATTGGGTCAAAAAATAATGCGCGAAAGTGGAATTAGCGAAAGTTGGGGCATTGTCTTTATGGCAAAAAGGCTAATTGGTTCCCGGTTATCCTAAAGTAACATCAGATTTTCATTTTCACTTGCAATACAGTACATCAAATCACTATTGTACATTGCATTGTGAGATACAAACAATAAAAACTGTACAGTACACATTATATTATACTGCCGTTTCTTCACTCCAACACGATACTCTCTTTTAGCCTTGGCCTTTCCTCCCGACATTGAATGTCCCGGCCACTTTTTATCACCACCACTGCCTCCCGGCCCTCCCCCCACACCACCAGGCCCTTTCCCCACACTACCAGGTATAGTAGAGGCCATTGAACCATGAAAATCCAACACAATGGAGCAAGCACGCTCGTACACAATGGCGGGAATGGGTGGACAGAGTGTTGACATGACGTCATTCAAGATGGCGGTGGGTTGCGGGCGGGCGGTGCAGGAAATTCAAAGTTCAAAATATTGTCCCAAACCCAAAATTTGTGCGTGAAAATCGATTTTTTTCAAGCGAAAGTGGAAGTTAGGGAATATTTGGTGCATGCCGCGAATCCTGCTGTAGCGAAAGTTGGTGCACTACTGTATACAGAGGTTTTCACTTTGATGAGGCTGAAATTTTAATCCCTTTGAAACTTGTTTTCCATAGCTCCATGGCAGAGTCTTAAAGTACTTATCATCTATATCCCCTCTGTAACACATTGTCACCATCACATATTGTCATCTCTGGTTTCAGGTTGGTATTGAAGAGGAAGAAAGAGCAATTTCAAGCCTAGATGAAATTGTTTCAGTGACTAGAAAAGACATACTAAATGTGAGGATGGGAAAAGACACTCTCATTTAGTCGTGTGGAGGTCTTGTGGTGTGGTGGTGCTTTTGGATGTTAACAATTTTTGGTTGGTGTGTAGAGGAGCCCTGCTTGTGTCAAAGGTTCATTCTGTCAACCAGAGGGTAGTGAGTAGTGACTCTCAGTGTCTTTAACCCCTCCGTGGCCAAAGGCCCGGAATTTTCCGTGCATGCCAGGCCAACGCTGGGGCCATTTTTTGAAGTTTCGAAAATTGATTTTTTTCTTGCCACATTGAAGAGAAAGTTCAGATGCACCTAACAGTGCAAATCCCAGCTTCCTAGACGCATTTTGTGGTGTGCAATGGAACACGGAAGTTGCAGAAATATCGGCAGCCAATATCTGCTGCCCAGGGGTTGCTGCTGCAATGCAACTGGGCAGGTGGTTATTTTTTTTTTTTTACCTCCCAAAACAATGCGAATGGTGCTGAAATGTTGTGCATATGTGAGATATGATGATATCGAATGATTTCAATACATAATCTGTTATGAATGTCTAGAAAAAAAATTGTTATGAATACTTTTTCACCTTTTTGATATAAACTATGCTTAGGGTAGTTTCGAGTTATTTTTTAAGTTATTGTTGTGCCCATGCTTGGAAAAGGGAGCGAAAGAGTTGAATTTTCGGTTCTAAATGAGAAAACTGCATGTCCTCCAAGGCTAGACTCTGCCACGGGAGAGTAAAGTGAAGGGTCAGATCCGATTAGCAATACGGAAGTTGAGTTGCAACTTCTAGCTCCCACACCACGAGCATGGCTAAAAATAGAATCGTAATGTAGTTTCAGAACTAAGAATAAGTCTAATTATTATGAATACAGATACAAAGCAGAAATAATTACAGTATGTTTACAGACGGGGGAAAACGTATTTTTTTCCGTAATAACATGTTCATCCTTCGCTATCATTTTACGTTCATCTTTATCATTTTACCTTGTTATTTTCACAATATATATTACTGTTTTGTAAACAGAGTGGTTGTATGTGTTTTGCAAGTGAGGAAAAAAAAATCGTATTTTCTGTCTGGGTTGAGATAATGGGTGTAACTATGAGTTTTTAGGCATGGCCACGAGCGAAAAAATCGTACATCCACTCCTCACGACAGCAGGTGGTCTGGCAGATGATAATGTGAGAGAGTGAAGTCAAGATCAGTCTCATGTCCCAGATTTTCATTGACTTCCCAAAGGTTTTCACAGTTTTCTACAAGTTGCACTGCATCAAATGATCCAAACATTACAGCAAACCTGAGCAAATAGGTAAAGATGCCAAGACAAAAATGTATTTTTCACTTATCATGTCTTTTTTTGTATGTGCCTGTATTACTTCATAATTGTAAATAGGTGGTTGTGTGTGTTTTGCACAAGAGGACAAATATGATATGTTCTGCCTGGGTCGAGATAATGGGTGTATTTGTGCATGTTTAGGCATGGCCAGGAGCGAAAAAATAAAAAATCCGCTCATCACAGCAGCAGGCTCTGAACGCTT
Source organism: Coenobita brevimanus (assembly GCF_032717465.1). Lineage (NCBI taxonomy): Eukaryota > Metazoa > Arthropoda > Malacostraca > Decapoda > Coenobitidae > Coenobita > Coenobita brevimanus. The sequence goes on from NC_137048.1 coordinate 26,851,798, forward strand.
GATGAGGTGTATGAGAGTGTAGTGTAGGTCAGTGTGAAGACGTTCAGACCGTTCATTCACTTCCCAAAGCTTTTTGCAGTTTTTTATAGGCTGCGCTCCAACAATGCCTGCGGCCATTTATCGGCTAAACGTTATTTGACGCCGGCGGCCACGGAGGGGTTAAGGCATCAAGTTTATGTGTTGTTTATACTGATGCTTGTAGGTTAAAAGGTTGTGTGGGTATCCAAGTAAAGTCCAGGATTTCAAGATGTCTAGATTATGAGTGATTGAAAAGGAAGACTGTAGGTGCATTTGAGATTTTTATCAGGAATGAAAATAGTAATTGCTGATTTAGTTGGTGCAGCAGTCATTATGTTATGTGTGTGCTAGTGTTCGAGTAACTGTTGGTACTGTTTGACACGAGCTGCCGTTAATTTAGTGTGAGTGTTGCAAAAGTGCTGCTTGGTCATCTGCATAGGACAATACTGCTACTGAAGAAAGGAGGAAGGAGTAGGTTGTGAAGAATAAGAGTTAAAAGTGATGGTAAGAGGATTTAGCAGCACAAAGAACGACTGAACAGCACTGGTGTGCTTGTAGGACACTTGCACCGTCAAGTGTCGAACTGGTCTTGCAGTACGATCATTTACTCTGAATTTCAGTCATTGGGTTACCTCAAAATACATACTTAGTTTAAAATTGTTTAACATTTAAAACGTAAAGGCACTTTCTGCACATTATTACAATTGTATTTTTAAGTTTTATTTTTTACTCTTGTAAAATGCCAACAAAAGTATCTTGACTTATAAACAGTAATTCCTCACTTAACAATGAAGACATATGGCTAAAAACTATTGTATTAGGTGAATATTGATCCAAGTAATGGTTAGGTTCCAGCAGTACAAGTTATTCCTTATAAAAAAAAATACCAGTGTATCTGCCCAATAAATTTTAATCCATAGACAAGGAAGTAAATTTTTATAGAATGCAGCTAAAAGCTTTTGTGATGTATTAACCTCAATCCTTCACTGCACATCTTCACAGCATAATTATGAAGTGTATACTGTATTATGTGAATATTGTTCATAATTTGGCCAGCAGTTTTGTTGTGAAAAATATGTTAGGTGAAAGCTTGTTAAATGAGGAATTTACTGAAATCTGTGGTTTCACAAAATTTGTGTTTATATATTTATTTATTTTTTCTTTATCTATTTTTTTCTAATAGTTATTGACATAAGTTTCTGTATGATTCCACAGTTTACTCTAAGGCAAGTTTCACAGTCACAAAATTTGTGTTTATATATTTATTTATCTATTTTTTCTTTATCTATTTTTTTCTAATAGTTATTGACATAAGTTTCTGTATGATTCCACAGTTTACTCTAAGGCAAGTTTCACAGTTTCCACCCTGACATCTCACATTAAATAAGATCAGTAATAAACAACAATTGCTTCACACTTTAATCAGATGTTTCCGAGCTTGTACACTGATGCATCACGTGAATCATTTACAGTAATAGTAACATGAAGAGAATGATATTGATAGTACTGATAATAATTATTGAAGATATGAAAGTTTAACTTCATATTTTAAATAACAATGCTTTTAACTTCATATTTTAAGTAACAATGCTGTCTTTATGTTTAATATTACTAGCCATCAGGAAGTTAATGATATTACATAAAGTTGTCCCTGCCTTTCATATTCATAATATAACAGAGCTAAGCAATTGAACCACATTTATTTTACTAAAAAAAAAAAAAAAAAAAACTTGTAAGCATTGTACCTCGGTTTAAGAGATTTTTGTTTGCATTTTATTTTTGTCCTGTTTATCATTATTATGTATTTGATCTATAATGCTTCCTGCCCTCATCCTCACCTTCCATATCTTCCTCCCCCACCCCTCCCCTTTCTTCCTTCTTTCTGTTTTTCCTCTTCATTTTCCACATCCTCATCCTCCTTCTCTTTCCTCTCCGTGTCTCCACTTCCTCTCCTCCCCCCCACCTTCTCCTCTTTGTCTATCTTTCCTAATTTCTCTTCTCTTCATCTTCTTCCTTTCCTGCTACTTTTTCCACCTCCTCATCTTTGTTTTCTTTCCTCATCCTCAGTCTCCACTTCACCTCCTCCTCTTTCCCCCCCCCCTCCTCCTCTTTGTCTTCCTCTCCTAATTTCTCTTTTGTTCGTCTTCTCCCTCTCATACTACTATTCTCCCATCCATCTCCCTTCTCTTACTATTTCTTCTTGCTCCTTCCCCTCCCCTGTCTTCTTCACCCTCTTCCTCCATGTTCTCTTCCCTTCTTTTCCTGCTCATCTTCTACCACTCCTGTCTACTCTTCTTCCTCTTCCTTTCCTTCTTCCTCCATCTCCTTCCCTTCCTGTTTTTACCCTCTTCCTCCTTGCTGTCTTCCTTTCACTTTTCATCTTTTTCTCCTCCTCCTTATCTCTCTCATCTTTTTTCTCATCCTCCAGCTAATCCATTTTCTTCACCCTCTTTCTCCTTTCCTGCTCCTCACGCTTTTCTGTTCCTCCAACTTTCCTCCTCCTGTCCTTCTCCCTCCCCCTGTCTCCTCCATCCTCTTTACTCCTTTCCTGTCATTTCTCTTTTTTTCCTCTACTCTCTCTCATCTGCCTCTTCTCCTTTTCCTCTTCTAGCCCTGCTAATTTCTGTTCTCCCCCTTCGTTTCCAACTTCCCTCTTCCTCTTATACTCCCTCTTCCATCCCGCTCCATTTTCTCTGTTCCTCTACCATTTCTCTTCTCCTCCTCTTCACTCTCTTCTCCTTATTTCTCATCTGCCTCTTCTCCTTCTCCTCTTCTAGCCCTGCTAATTTCTGTTCTCCCCCTTCGTTTCCAACTTCCCTCTTCCTCTTATACTCCCTCTTCCATCCCGCTCCATTTTCTCTGTTCCCGTACCATTTCTCTTTTCACTCTTCCCCTATTTCATTTCTCCTTCTGCACCACCCTTATCTTCTTTAACTCTTCCCTCCCCCATTCTTGATTTTCTCCCATTTCCCCTTCTTTTTCTCTCCTCCCTCTCTTCCCCCTCCACTTCTTCCACCACTTTCTCTTTTCCTCTCTTCCCTTTTCTTTACTTTTCCTCTTGTCATCTTCCTCTCCTCTCCTTCTGCCTCTATCCCCTCCACTTCCTCATTTTCTCTTGCACCTTCCTTTCTCTTCTCTGTACTGTTCTTCCCTCCCTGTTTTCTTTTCATTCTCCTGTCTCTTCCTCCTCCTCCTCCCTCACCTTCTTCCTTCCCCCCTCCCCCCTGTTCTTCCTCTTTTCCCTTCCTTTCCTATTTCCAGCACCCCTCTTTCTCCTTTGCCCCTTCATTCTTTTTCTACCCTGTCTTCCCTATCCCATATTTCTCCCCCCCCCCCACTTCCTGTCCTCTACTAACCTCCCATACTCATCTCTTCTATTCCTCCCTATTTGTCTCCTACCACTCCATCCTTCCTCTCCTACACCTCCCCTTCTGTTCTATCCCCCCTTTCTTTCCACCACCTCACCATTTTCTTACCCTTCCTCTCCTACTTCTGTCCTCTATTCTCCCTCCTTCCTCCTCTTCTACCCCACTTCCATTCCTTTTCTAACCCCCCTTCCTCTCTTCCCTCATACCCCCCCTCTTCCTCTTTTTTTCTTCTACCCCTCCCTACTTTTCCTCCTCTCTTCTATTATACCCCCCCTTCCTCTTTTACTCCTCCTTCCTCTCCTCTCCTCTTTAACCCCCCCATCTCCTCTTTAACCCCACCCTTTCCTCTCTCCTCTCCAACCCCACCCTTTCCTCTCCTGTTCTACCCCACCCAACCCCCCCTTCCTCTCCTGTTCTACTCCTCCCTCCCTCTCCTCTTTTACTGTACCTCCCTTCCTCTTCTACCCCCCTCCCTCTCCTCTTCTACCCCCTCTTCCACCCCTTCTTTCCTCTACTGTTCTGCCCCCCCTTCCCCTCCACATCTATCCCCCCTTCCTCCTCCTTTATTCCCTTTTCTTTCCTCATTCTACCCCCCCCCCTTTCCTCCTCCTGTACTCCCTTTCTTTTTCTCTTACCCCACCTTTCTTACCTCCCCCCTTCCTCCTCCTCTATTCCCTTTCCTTTTCTCCTACCCCCCCCTTCCTCTCTTTTACCCGTTTCCTCCTATTCTACCCCCCTTCTTCTCTTCTAAACCCCCCCCCTTCCTCCTTCTCTACTCCCTTTCCTTTTCTCCTTCTACCCCAACTTTCTCTCTTATCCCCCCTCCCCTCCTGTCCTCTTCTACCCCCCCCCTCCATTTCCTCCTTGTACCCCACCTTTCTCTCTTACCCCCCCTCCCTTCCTCTCCTCGTCTACCCCCTCTCCTCCTCTCCTCGTCTACCCCCTCTCCTCTCCTCATCTATCCCCCCTTCCTCTCCTATTCTACCCCCCCCTTTCCCTCTTCTATTCCTCCTCTACTCCCTTTCCTTTTCTCCTTCTACCCCACGTTTCTTACCCCCCCTTCCCTTCCTGTCCTCTTCTACCCCCTTTCCCTCTTTTATCCCCCCCTTCCTCCTCCTCTACTCCATTTCCTTTTTCTCCTTCTACCCCACCTTTCTTATCCCCCCTTCCTCCTCCTCTACTCCCATTCCTTTCCTCCTTCTACCCCACCATTCTCTCTTACTCCCCCCATTCCCCTCCACCTCTATCCCCCTCTTCCTCCTGTTATTCTACCCCCTTTTCCCTCCTCTATCCCCCCTTCTTCTACTCCCTTTCGTTTCCACCCCACTTTTCTTATCCCCCCCATCCCCTTCTCTCCTCTTCAACCCCCTCTTTCCCTCCTCCTCTACTCCCTTTCCTATTCTCCTACCCCCCCTGCCTTCCTCTCCTCTACCCCCCTTCCTCCTCCTCTACTCCCTTTCCTTTCCTCCTACCCCACCTTTTTTACCCCCCCCCTCCCTTCCTCTCCTATTTTACCCCCTTGCTCTCTTCAACCCCCCCATTCCTCTCCTCTCCTCCTCTTCAACCCCTCCCAACCTCCCCCTTCATCTCCTAGTCTACCCCCTGCTCTCCTGTTCTACCCCACATTTCTCTCTTACCCCCCTCCCTTCCTCTTCTGCCCCCCTTCCTAATCCTCTCCTCTTCTACCCCCCCCCCTTGCTTTCCTATTTTACCCCCCTTGCTCTCCTATTATACCCACCTTGCTCTCCTATTTTACCCCCCTTGCTCTCCTCTTCTACCCCCCTTCCTCTCCTCCTCTTCTACCCCCCTTCCTCTCCTCTTCTACCCCCCTTCCTCTCCTCCTCTTCTACCCCCCCTTCCTCTCCTCCTCTTCTACCCCCCCTTTCCCTCCTCTACTCCCTTTCCTTCTCCTTCTACCCCCCCTTCCTCTCCTCTATCCCCCCTTCCTACTCCTCTACTCCCTTTCCTCCTATCCCCCTTCCTCTCTGCTCTTCTGCTGCCCCTTCCTCTGTTCCTCTTCTACCCCTCCTTCATCTCTGCTCTTCCTCCCCCCTTCCTCTCCTCTTCTACTCCCCCTTCCTCTCCTCCTCTTCTACTCCCCCTTCCTCTCCTCCTCTTCTACCCCCCTTCCTCTCCTCCTCCTCTTCTACCCCCCCTTCCTCCTCCTCTACCCTCCTTGCCTCTCCTCCTCTACCCCCCTTTTTTTTTTTTTTTTTTTTTTACCTTCCCTTATTTTTTTTTTTAATCCAATTATTTTGATGTAGCTTGTGCTTTGTGTAGACAAAAAATTAAATGGTATAGACTTTCTAATCCATTTTATTCTTGCCAGCACGATAATTTTATTTAATTCTTGCTGAGAGGAGAGGAGGAGGGAGGAGGAAAGGAGATGAGGAGAAGAGGGAAGTGGGAAGGAGAAGAAAGATGGAAGGAGAGGAGGAGGGAAGAACAAGAGGGGGGAAAGAGGAAAAGGAGGCAGGGGAAGGAAAGAAGAGCAAGAGGGAGGGGGATGGAGAGGGGAAGGGGGAGGAGAGAGAGGAAGAGGGGGATGGAGAGGGGAAGGGGGAGGAGAGAGAGGAAGAGGGGAAGGGAGGAGGAGGAGGAGCAAGAGGAGAAGAGGGAGGAGGGAAGGAAAGAGCAGGAGGGGGGAGAGGAGGAAGGGAAGAGGGAGGAGGGAAGGAGAGGAAGAGCAAGAGGTAGGGAGAGTAAGAGAAGGAAGGGGGAGGAGAGGAAGAGTACAAAGCAAAGGGAGCATGAGGGGAGGGGAGGAGAGGAAGGGAAGGGGAAGGAGAGCAAGAGGGAGGAGTAGGAGGTGGTGGGGGGAGAGGAAGAGCAAGAGGGAGGAGGGAAGGAGAGGAACAGCAAGAGGGGGGAAAGGATGGGAAGGAAGGGGGCATAGAGGAGGAAGTGAAGAGAGGAGAAGGAGAAGAGGGAAGATGGAAGGAAAGAAGAGGGAAGAGGAAAGGAGAGGAGGAAAATAGGGAAGAGGAAAGGAGAGGAGGAGGAAAAGAGGGAAAAGGGAAGGAGAGGAGGGAAGAGGGAACAGGGATAGAGAGGAAAAGCAAGAGGAAGGGAAGAGGGAGAAGGGAAGGAGAGGAAAAGCAAGAGGGAGGTGGAGGAGAGGAAAGGGAGGAGGAGAAGAGAGGAAGAGGGAAGGGGAGAAGAGGTAGAAGGATGGGGAGGAGAGGAAGATGGAAGACAGGGAGAGGGAAGAGAAGGAGAGGAAGACAGAAGAGGGGGAGAGGACAGGAGGAATAAGGAGGGGAGAACAGGAAGAGGGAGGAGAGGAAGAAGGAGGAGGAGTGGAAGAAGGAGGAGGAGAGGTAGAAGGATGGGGGAGAGGAAGAGGGAGGAGGAGGAAGGAAAGACAGGAAGACGGAGGAGAGGATGTATAGCAGAAGGAGAGGATGTAACGGGAGGAGAGGAAGAGGAAGGAGGGGAGGAGAGGAAGAGGGAAGAGGGCAAAAGGTGGAGGAAGAAATTGACAAAGGCATTTTTAACACATCAAGAATTAATTTTCTTGAACAAAATCCACTCACCAGTACTTGGAGGAAAAAATAAATAATGCTTACTGTACAACTATCAACCACCCGACTGATGATAATTTCTGGAGCTGGTGCACAGTAATGCACAAATGCAGACAGTTTCTTTTTTCTATTTAAAAAACTCTACCTTAATTGTATTACTGGCACTTGAAAGCCATTGCTGCATCATTCTTATCTTAATTAGATCAGTATTTATGTCTGCGTATGTACATTACAGTGCTGACAATATTAACAAGAGTTATCAACATAAACAAAATAATCATGAAAAGACATTTGTCTATCACGGAAGGTGTGAACCATACACTGCATTAATTAGACCAGTGTGATATGTTACAACAAAAACAGCACCTACATACCAGTGTACCATATTAGCTGAAAATATCTACTAAAACAATTTTTATTACAAATGTTAACCCACTGAGCAATATTATGTCATTTTATTGTTACAGTATTATTAATATTATTATTATTATTAGCCTTCTATTCTATCTTGGGACAAGCTCTTTAAACTGAAGGAGTTAAAGGCAGTTTTGGTTAAAACTTTCATAATTAAATCTTTCCTAAGTTGAATAAAACAATATAGCATTGATAACAACTTTCATAATTAAAGACATTTCTCAGTTGAATAGAACAATCTTGCTGCATCAAGAACAAACTGAAAAGGATATTATCAAGACTCAAAAGACTGACACACTAAAGAGTTAATCATTGTTACCATCCCACATCCTTTTTCTCACTTAAGGATGGAGTACGGTGACGTCCAGAGAGCAAGGAAGGAAAACATGAAAGTGGAATACATGAGCAACAAAATTACTAATGAAGAGAGCCAGATACTAACACACTATTCAAGGCCAAGAATCCTATATTCTGCTTCACAGGCATAAGTACATTGTACATATATTTTTGAATAAATGCACTTCACGTTACAATGAATACAACTCATTTGGATGACTGGAATGGTTAGTAAAGTTAAATATTGGACATTAAACTTTTATCATATGCTCTCCATACATAATTCATCCAACCAACTCAAGCCAGTCCATTCCCTAGCCCCATCTTTAACTGTTTTTGTATACAGTACTCATTCATTATATCCATCCACATTCTTGGCCTACAATACCTCCTCTCACTTTCACTCACTCGTCTATTTTTTCACCATCTAAAAAATAGTGAAATAATAAATAAATTGCCTCAGATATAAAGGGTCCAACATACTTGCATGTGTCAGCCTTGGGTACCTAATGTCAGCTCTCAATGCTGCTTGATCTCTAGCAACTTCCCTATTCACTTCCAATAACCTAGCAACTGTTTCACAACACAATCTCAACAGTTAGCAGATAATCCCCAACAGCACCTACGATACACTCACTTTTAACTCATGTAACCACATCCATTGGAAAGACATCAAAAATTCTAAGTTCTACTATGGGCACACACGACTTCTCAATACATAGATAACATCAGAGCAAAGGCCTATCATAAACTCAATGTCTTGAAAACAATAACAGGTAGCACCTTCATACAACATAAATTCTATGAACAACTGATTAGAACAGTGACTTGCACAGGATGAGCCCTCTATTCAAATGACACAAAAATGGAAAAGCTTAAGACAACACAAAACAAAGCCTTTGGAATAATGACTAGATGCACGAAGGCCACAAATTCAGATCACTTCTATCAAGAAACAAAAGTACTCCCAAACAAGGATCATACAAGAGACACAGTTCATCACTTCCGGTTAACATTCTTCTTAACCCTCCAACTGTATGTTGCATCACTTTCCACCACAGAAAAACAAAGAGGAAAACCACCAAACACTATACAAATTGCTTCACCAACATTCCTCTTTCTCCACACACACGCACACACACACACAGCCATCCAAAACCTTCAACCAAATAACACCCTTTACAAACCTCCACCAGACAACACCCCTAAGAAACCAACCAACCCAGAAAGACACCTAACCAGAATGCAACACAGTCACCACCCTTCCCTTCTACAATGCCAACACAAAATACAACTCAGAAAATTCAATATGCACAAACTGCAATGCAACCTCTCACACCACAACACACTTTCGCACACCAGGTACCAGTCATAACACAAGCAATCTTTGAACATAAAACTCAACAAAATATCTATAAGAATGACTACAGTATGCATTTTACAAGTTTTCTAAATTCTTCTACCAACTGAGACATTCTGTCAGAGCTGCATCCTGTGTATTCCACAGGTCAGAATACTACTCTTAGCAAATACTTCAGATTTAAAAGCATAGCCTGCACAGTATCATAACAGTCAACCTAGACAAAGCCAGAAATCCAGAGTTGCAATGCTGTAAGCACTGCAAATTTTGTCCATAATACAGATAAATAATCCACACACAACTATGTTCATGAGACTAAATTCGTGGTATAAAGGAAATACATCAAAAGAAGCTATTTGAGGTAAGACAAAATATATCTGAAAAATATAACAAGCATAATACGTGGTGGCAACCATCATCCACTCACTTGATGTAGTGCCTACTTCCTTAGCTTTTATCATTCTTTTTCTGTGCCTGCCCTCCTCTCTTCCTATTTCTCCTATCTTTCCTGTCACTTCTTATTCCTTTTCTTTCCTTTACAGGTGGCTTTACATTGAGTGACAAGCCAAATGGTTTCCTGTAAGCCAAGAAACCATTTACAACGCTGGGTGGTAACCATATAACCAAACCATATGTGCTCCCTATGTGTCAACAAGTGGGTTGGTGGAGGGTTGGTGCCCCTCCCTGTATAACAACTAATTCAGTGTCAAATGGCCACCCTTTACGGGATTATGGTGTCTGGCAATAGATTGATAGAAACGATAATACCAGATGTGTAGTATAAATAAAATATACTAAAAGAGCCGATATGAAGTATAAGACAAAATAATCTGAAAATATAACAAGCATAATACTGGACTTGTGGTATAACAGGAAATATACAAAAATAAGCGATACGAGGTATAACAAGGCAACATACATCAGAAAATTATAATAAGCATAATACCAGACTTGTGGCATAACAAGAAATATACCAGAAACATGTATGTGGTATAACAAGGCAAAATATATCTGAAAAATATAACACACATCATACTGGCCTTGTGGTATAACAGAAAACACCAAAAAGACGCAAAAAATGCGACAAAATACTGTGCCCTCATTCTGACCTATGAAAGTTCATCTCAAACATGTACATATAAAATACAATATTATTACACTATGCTTTGTTGGATGGTGGGGTGATTTTTTTTTTTTTTTTTTTTTTTAACCCTTACACCGCGGCCATGTTTCCCAATGTTTTGTGTGTCCCGTGGGGTTATTCGGGCTCCAACAGACTCTCAAAAAATATTTGCCAAAAATCAGTTATTAGTCCTAGAATATTAAAATTACATAGGCATATGGCACATACCTTCAGCTTTCTCCTGGGATGTTTGTTGAGCCTTCGTCGATTACCGTAGGACCTGTGGAGACCTCTGAAGTTGGGTAACGAAGTCTCCACTTTACGACAATCCGTAATGTGATTACCACAGCCAGATATTAACACTAAAAACACTACTCTATGATTATCAAGTAGTTTGAGATCCATACTCCAAAAAAAAACCACTGTGAAAGCAATGAAAATTACGAGCGCATATGACTTTCCCACTTGCGCTAGTTCGCTGTTGGTATTCTGTCATTTATTATTCATAAAACCCCTCACACTTTATATTTCTATTACTATATAACACTTATATATATCTACAGTCTTTATCCATAAGTTTCCTTCAGTAATAGTAGTTTATTGTCAATGTAGGGATTCAATTTCTTTCGGTAAAATACGCAGCATTCACTTTCTCGTTCTGTATACTAGCATTGAGAGTGAATGTCACTTTCACCTTCACTCTCATAACTCATAGTATTCATACATGCTAGAGTGAAACTTCCACTTTCATTACTCCTAGGGTATATACTCGTAGTCTTGTAATGCTACTCATTTACATTTCTATTTACGTTCTCTATTTTATTTAGGTTATTTACGTTTCTATTTTATTTACACTGTGTTATGTACTGTCACTTGAAGTAACTTATAAAACTATTTTCCACTGTTCACGTATATTTACATTCAATACTTTCACTTGCTGTTTACACATTATTTACACATTATTTACAATTCCACTTGCACTGTTTTACTCAATAGAAAGATCGTAGTCACTCTTTTATCAATTGTCAGCCCTTTACCTCTTTCCACACGAGGTTTAGTAGGGGGTAAAGGTCACAGGGCCCTTTGCATGGGGGTGAAAAGTGGCTGAAGTTAGCAGGAGCAAACAGACGTACCTTCACATTGGAAGATGAGAGTGAACTGATAAGAGTGGGCTGGGGTGGTGGCCTACCTAGGGAAATGCATTACTGCCAACGTCAGCCTCTTGACAGCAGCTAATATATAGCAGTGAAATGATTGGCAGGAAATCTAGACAATACATAATAAATTAGGTAGTTCCAGGTGTATGTAAATATCACTTAGGCTTCTCCCTTCCCTCCTTATATGTATATTTATTACGAAAACAGATTATACGGCATATTTCAAGGGGAAATAAACAGTGAAAATTAGCGAACGAGTGCACGTGAGGTGTTGTCAGGTGATAATTAGCCAATTCCAGGTGTATGGCACTATCACTTACCTTATTTCTTTTTTGTATATATTATTTGGTATAAGAGTTGGGCATAGGGCTTATTTCAATGGATGAAATCAGTGGAAAATTCCAGGGAAGATTTACTTAGCGTAGAATACAGTGTGGTGGCCTGCAATAATTAGGTAGTTCCAGGTGAATGTAAATATCACTTAGGCTTCTCCCTTCCTTTCTTATATATATTTTTATTATGAAAATAGATGATACAGCATATTTCAAGGGGAAATAAACAGCGAAAATTAGCAAACGAGTGCACGTGAGGTGTTGTCAGGTGATAATTAGCCAATTCGAGGTGTATGGCACTCTCATTTACCTTATTTCTTTCTTGTATATATTATTTGGTATAAGAATAGGGCATAGGGCTTATTTCAATGGATGAAATCAGTGAAATATTCCAGGGAAGATTTACTTTGCGTAGCACGGCTGGGCAGGTGAGAGGATAGGGTAATGGAGGGGGGGTAGGGAGGGGAGTCAAGAACGGGGAGAAATGGCTAAATTGTCAACAATGGATGGGAGTACAGATGAGATTAGGAGTGCTGACTAGTGTTGGACATTGGCAGTACTGATAGATGATACAAGCCACCACTTGAAAGCCCAGGTGAATTCAAAATAACACAGAATCACAAAAGTGATGCCCCGCGGTTAAGGGGTTAATGAAACTGATTTGCTTTCGGATGTCATCATTATTTTAAGATGTCACCAAACCACAAAGTAATCAAAGTACCTCTTATCACTAAATCTCTATGCAATGTCACCGAGTATTATGTTACCAAACCTTTTAGTAATGTCACCAACCATATATGTCACCAAACCTCTCTCTCACTACAAACCTTTCTGCGTCACCAAGCATATTTTGTCACCAAGCATATAGTTTAATGTCACCAAGCATATATTTTTATGCCAACAACCATATTTTAATGCCACTAAGTAACTTGTCACCCTCATAAGGAAACTGCCTAAGTCATTTTTTCTACTTTTTGGGAAATCGAAAAAAAAAACTGTCTCATTTTCTTAATTTTCATTGACTTCCGCAGAAATTTGAGGCACATTTTAGACCACTCACACCCTAGCCTTGGCAAAGGTAACTATAACAATAGATGCACCACGTGATGAAGAATTGCTTTAGGCAAAAATCCAGAAATTGCCGAAAAATGACTTAGGCAGTTTCTTTATGAGGGTGACAAACTGTGTGTTGCTAGACAAAGTTTGTCAATAAATTGCAGCTTTCAGCAAGAGTGATCTTCATTCATGCACTTTTAGTAGCTCTAATACAGTATATGGTCATGGAGAGGGATGCCTTCATGTGGTGGCACTGATATAACTGAGTGCTTCTACTGCCCACCTACACAAACATCCCTTGATTCATCTCCCAAACAAAGGTTGTGGGCTGGAGGAGGACAATTTAAACATCCCACGACTCTTATCTCCCAAACAAGGGTTGTGGGCTGCAGGACAATTTCAACATCCCCAGACTCATCTCCCAAACAAGGGTTGGGGGATGCAGGATAATTTCAGGCTGCACTCCACAGGGTTCATATTTCCCATGAACCTGGAGCCAAAGCAACAATATATACATGAAGATCACTCTACCCAGGTCCACCACGAGGAGGTAAGCTGCTCGGACCCACACCATGCCCGTCCCAACCACCCTACCATTGGACATGCTGCCATCATCATTGCATATGCCTTGCAGTTTTACATGTTAGTCTGTCTCTGTGTTGACTGATGGCAGTAAACGTTCGATTTTAGGAGAAACGTTTCAAACAAGAGACATTAAATATAGCTTTCAATTTCTTCCTGACCTCGTCTTGATCTTTTTTACAACACACTAAGAACAGGAACTTGTGCATGTGAGGAGAAAACACACCAATAGGAACTTGTGTGTGAGGAGAAAACACGCACAGGACCTGATGTATGTAAGAAGGAAAAAACACACCAACAGGAACTGGTGTGTGTGAGGAGACAACACATCAATAGGAACTGGTGTGTGTGAGAAGGAGAGAACACACCAATAGGAACTGGTGTGTGTGAGGAGAAAACACACCAACAGGAACTGATGTGTCTGATATGAAGAAAACACACCAATAGGAACTGGTGTGCATGAGAAAGAAAACACACCAACAGGAACTGGTGTGCGTGACAAAGAAAACATACCAATAGGAACTGGTGTGCATAACAAAGAAAACACACCAGGAACAGGAGCTGGTGTGCGCGGAATGATGAGCTCACAGAGAACAGGACTGAACGCCAGCTGCAGACAAATATCCGGTCGCGCAAAACGGTCGCACATACATGGCACCTTCCACCCAACTAATCTACATCAAAAGAGTTTTAGCTAATGAATCAAGCCAAACATATCAAGGACTCTGCGCAGATACTTTTGTAAGGTGTAGCTTGGTGACATTTTGGTGACATCTTACTTTTCTAGTATAGAAAAGTTTGTCCAATTTGGAAACCTTATCGTTTGGTGACATAATATAAGTAGGATGTAGGATGTTTTATATTATATATAATATAAAACAATTTCACCCATTTAGAAACCTAACAGAATGGAGGCACTCTAGGATTATGATGTAGAATATTCAGGTGCTGCATGTAGATGTGGACGAAACAGATCTAAATCATGACAGGTGGTTGGGGTTTCTTGCCCAACTGTGTAAGGGAACGTGAAGACTGAGAGGATGTGCCTATGTATCTGCGTCCCACGTGTGACATTCAGATAAGTGCTAGTGCCCTGATTAACGAGCAACACATCGGCTCAGACTATACTCAATTCAACAAGTCCAACACCATCAGGAATGACAGCAATGCCTCAGATGTTGATGACCTCACAGACATGGTGCCAGGCAAAGTGAAAATGGCATATAGCCCAATTGTTTGTTGTGCCCAAGGGTTATGGCCTCAAAAGCGTCCTCTCAGGTACATCCAACACCCACACAGCATATAATAAACATTTTAGATAAAAATTATAAAAATCAAATTGAAAAGACATTATTCAATGGAAAAAAATAAAAAACAAGCAACCACGTGATTGTCACACGCAAGGGCCGAGTGCATGTGATGGCCGGAACGTCCCACCTTTGTGACATCTCGCCATTCACCTTACGTGCCTGTTGTGGGTTCGCACGGTACACCCTAGGGCCAGGGCATCGCTTTTAAGACCCCTTCTTAGCAACCCCCTGGACAGATGCCCATCCCCACACAACCACCACACGCATGGCGGATCGACATCAATTTGACAGAAACTGGCGGGGTGTGTATGTGTGGACTATTCTAAGTGACCCAGCCACCCAGACTTCACATGAAGAGACAGTGAGAGAGATAAAGATGGAAGGGAGGGGGGGGGGGCATTTACTCAATTTAGCCAGTGAAAACACCTGATGTTCAGTAAGATAAATGATACGGTAATGAACCATACCATGTCAGGGCTTGGCAAATTTTTATGGCCGAATCCCCAATCCTGACACCAACCCTCCCCTATTTATCCGGGCTTGGGACTGGCACTGAGTTGAGCTTGCTTCCTCCTGGGATCAAACGCAACTCAATGGCTGGGTTAAAATGTCATATGCTCCTTTCAATCTAACTTGGCCTAAAACTGCACTTTTACTCCCATCGATCCATAAACAACCAGAGAAATAGGACATAACTTCGATAAATTCAAAAAGAGTACATGAGGCAAAAAGAGGAAATGTACCATGAAATTTATGACAGAAATAAAAGGAGGGAAGAAATCCATGGAGAGGTTACTTAAATACCTCCATCTCCGAAGAATCTCACTCTGACGACGAGAAGTTAACTTAAACGTCAACAATGCCAACAACATGGAGCTTGATCACAGGAAGCAGAAGTTTGATCTGACTAATAACTAAGGAGATTCTAAAGCTTGACTGCAGAAAACAGAGGTTTGATTTGACTGGTACCCAAGGAAAGTCTAAAACCTGACTGCAGGAAACAGATGTTTGACTAGTAACCAAGGAGATTCTAAAACTTGACTGCATGAAACAGAAGTTTGATCTGACTAGTATTCATGGAGATTCTAGAGTGTGATTGCAGGAGAGGTTGTGATCTGACTAATAACCTGATCTGACTAATAACCAAGAAGATTCTAAAGCTTGATTGCAAGAAACTGAGGTTTGATTTGACTAGTAACCAAGGAGATTCGAGTGTGATAGCAGGAATGAGTCCGATCTGACTAGTAACCAAGGAGATTCTAGCGTATAATAGCAGGAAAGAGGTACAGTATGACATGACTAGTAACCAAGGAGATTCTTAGTGTTAACTAACTCTCCAGTACCTTTAGCTAGTATTCATCTGGTGCTGCTTCTTTCTCAGCTTCTCCACTTCATTTCCACTAAAAGTACAGTACTCCTCTCTGCCTATATTCATCACACTCCTCTCGGTTTTACACTGCATACCAGAGTCACATAATCAGATAAACCTCTACATCCTTCACTCTCTATGCTCTTGCGTTCGGAAAATTAAGTTAACAGTACAGTGTACCACACTTCACAAACATAGCTACCAAAACATTTGAATATCACAATTAACAAGTATAAAGGTAATTAATCCTTACTCCATCCTTAGCTGGGAAAAAGCAATTCAGACGATGGAAAAAAGTTAACAGAAAATTATACATAATACTGGAGTGCTATTACTCTAAGCAATG
The DNA here is from genome assembly GCF_032717465.1 of Coenobita brevimanus. Lineage (NCBI taxonomy): Eukaryota > Metazoa > Arthropoda > Malacostraca > Decapoda > Coenobitidae > Coenobita > Coenobita brevimanus. The sequence goes on from NC_137048.1 coordinate 26,868,093, forward strand.
GTTTGTCTTCAACCTGGAAAAAAAATGACCACAAAATGGATACTGCATGATTTTACAAATGCCCTTCAACTCTCTACCAATCCCCCAAAAGAAGAATGGTCAGGGGACCATTTCAACCAGCAATACACTGGGTTTATAACGAATGACGCTCAGGCCACAACACTAACAAATGGTTAGATGTCAGCTGTGCATAAACTGAAATTCATGTAGAAATTAAAAACGTAAAGCCATAAGTTTTCTATAATATGCAGCATTCTTCACTTGAGCAATGGTACAATGTATGGGTATAACAAGGCAGCCTAATGAAATACAGTACTGATAACCGTTGATTTCACACATCCCAGTCATCAATCATGCCTTTGCATGATAATATACATTTTATGATGATGAATGTTATGCTGGGTGTTTTTAGTCCGACCTCTCATCCTAAGAACACCAACGATTGAGCGGGGTCCTCTTTCCGGACAGGAAGTAGAGCACCCACAAATGAACAGACATAAAAACCAGGCAGTACACCTCAACACATCTATTGTCTTAATTCCTACACCGTTACAATATAAAACATATAGATACTGGATATGCTTTGGAGAGGGACACAGAGTTGGCCTTTAATACAAATGTTCACAGTTACACTCAGGACATAGTAGTCTTCACTTACACATGGATAATGGGTTCTAATATCGCGATACCCATATACTGTTTATAGGCAGAACTGATATTTTGTATATTAAGTCCGATGCACTAGGGGAGGACAGGGCCAAGGGTTAGGGGAGTGAATATTACTATAAGTGTGCAGGGTGCGGGTAGCGACACTCGAGAAAGTCACTTAGTCGCAGTAGTACTTATTCACAGGTCTTTGATTCTCCCGCGCACCACTGGTCTTGACCCATGATTTCTATAAGTTCTCCTGTATATAGTTATTGGTATTTTCTATTCTGGCGGGTATCAGGCCTTAGTGTGTTATTGGTAACTTAGTCACTTATATTATTCGGCCTTCACTTCGTCTTGTCACTATACATTCCCGTCTCGACTGTTCACGACACAAGAGGCGTTGAGGTCACTATATACCCGTATTTCCTGGGTATAATCTGCTGCGGTGCCCGGGCGTGAGGGGGAGGCCCTATGGGAAACCTTCCTGCAAGGGGCAACGCACTGCCTGGGTCGTAGTCGTCGGTGGTGTACAGGGAGGTCCTCCTGTCTGGGGGCCTCAACCTGGGAGGAGGCCCTCGTACTGGAGCCTCGTCGGTGGGGTGCAGGGAGGCCCTCCGGTCTGGGGGCCTCGACCTGAGTGGTGGCCCTCGGGGACTAGAGCCAAACAGCTGCAGGAGGTGGCCCTGTCGCCTCTGGCTCCGGGGAGAGAGTGAGCCTGGGTTGCCCGGGTCTGGGGTCTGCTGGTCAGGCCTGGGGGTCCAGGGGCTGCAGCCGCCTGCAGGAGGAAGCATCATCAGGGGTGAACTGCGGCGCTGTCTCCATCGGGCATCCGTCAGGGGCAGGGACCTCCCAGGGGTAGGTGGTAGGACTTGGATCGGGCCACGCCACCACTCTGGCAGCACCTCCGGGGAACCACTCCTGTAGGGAGACAAAGGGGGTCCCACACAGCCGAGAGGGAAAGGGTCGGCTGCGCAAGGGACCTCCTGCTTCGGGAGGGCCTTCAGACTCACGAATGAAGGGGGTACAGTGGCCGCTCCTTCTTCATCATGTACGGTGGCCGTGAGCGCGGTTTCGTGACTCCTAGGGCCCGCAGTTGAAGGGCGTACAGTGGCCGCTCCTTCCCCCGCACGTACAGTGACCGTGCTGGCGGTGCTGCTCCCGAAGGAGGAAAAGGCAGGAGAGGGGTGCACGGAGGCCGTGCCCTCTCCAGTATGTGCAGAGGCCGTAGCCGTGGGTCTGTCTACCCGGGCACGTACAGTGGTCGTAGCCGTGGGCCTGACTGTCCTTCGGGAAGTAACTGAAGGGTGTACGGTGGTCACTCCTTCCCCGTCATGTACGGTGGCCGTGAATGCGGTGTTACTCCCGTAGTAGGAGGAGGTAGTGGATGAGAGGCTTATGGTGGCCGCTCCCTCCCCGTCGCGTACGGTGGCCGTTCCCTCCCCGTCACGTACGGTGGCCGTGAGTGTGGTTCCACTACTCCTGTCTCTGCCAGTCGGGGCGCATTCAATAACTAACACCCCGAGGCCGTCCCCAGAGGTGGCTGTGACCGAAAGGCGTACGGTGGCCGTGATGGCAGAGTCACAGGGGGCAAACAACTGAAGGGCGTACAGTGGCCGCTCCTTCCCCGGCACGTATGGTGGTCGTACCGCGGTGTTGCCTGGGACTGACTCTGGATCAGTCCCACCTCGAACCTGGTGAAGGCTGCCCCGCTCACAGGGTCGTTGCCTCTTCCCGCTTACTTGATGTTGGGACAGTTGCAGGAAAGAGGGACTCAGGACAGGGGTGTCCCGGTGACCCTCTTGTTCCGGGTCAATAGCCCCGCCGTGGTGTCCTCCTGGGGTGGCGGTGTGGTTGTGGCTTGGTGGTGGGGTGGGGGGTGGCGGGGTGGGTGGTCCGGCAGCGGCGGGTATTTTACCACCCTCCGTGGTGAAAAAGTCACAGCCCCGTGACTGGTGGTGGTATGTGATGGTGGTGGATGTCTTGTGGGCCGGGTAGCGGGAGAGGCGTCCTGATCTTGTGGTAGTGGGAATTGGTGTTGGTGGTGAAGGTGGGGAGGCACGTGGTGGCGTGGGCTTCCCGTCATGGTTGTTGGTGGTGGTGTGGGGTGTCGTGTGTAGTGGGCATGATTGGTGAGTAATGGGTGGCCAGGAGTGGATGAGTGGGTGGACTGGGTGGCAGGTGGGGTTGGTGCACGTGGGGGGTTGGTGGGTGATGTGTTGCATGGGGCGGTGCGTGGTGGGGTGCAGGTGGGGTGGGGTGGGAGTTGTGGTGGTACGGTGGTGGTCGTGGTTTCTGTGGCGGTGAAGGTGGGAGTTGGTGTTGGGTAGTGTGGTGCGGTGTTGGTGGTAGGCGTAGCGGTGGTGATTGGGAGTGGTGGGTTGGAGGAGGTGGGGTAGCCATAGATGTAGGCGGAGGTGAGGTTGGTGAAGGATCAGAATCGGAGGAAGGTGGTGGAGGGTCAGGTGAAGGTGAAGTGGGGGAGGGGGTTCATGGGTATGGTAAGGTTGAGGGTGGGGTGGGGGAGGTGAGCGAGGAAAGAAAGGCGGGTGAGAGTGAGGAGGAGGAGGGTGTGATAGGGAAGGCGAATGAGTTGGCTGTGTTGCCGGGGAAGATGAGTGGTGGGGAAGTGATGGTGGTGGGTGGTGTGGGGTGCTAGGTGGAAGGAAGTAGATAGGAGGAGGTGGTTTTAGGAAGTAGGTTAGGGGAAGATGAGGTAAGGGTTCAAGGAGGCCTGTGATGGGGAAGGCAGGCTTTGTGTTGGGGAGGAATAGGAAGGAGGGGGGGGGGGCGATAGTGGTGGAGAAAGTGGTGTGTGAGGTGGGAAGGTTAGGAATAGCGGAAGGCAAAATAGAAGAGATAGTGAGAGGAGAGGAAAGGGAAACATGAAGTTTCCCCCTGTCGTAGCCTAGGGGAGATGTGAGGTGGCCCCCGTCATTACGGTGGGATGCGGGGGCAGTGGGGGAACGCCTTCTGTGCCTCCCTCATCTTATTTTCTTTCTTTGAGGCTTGAGGCAATCGGCGTATGGTGGGGAGGCTTGTAGGTGCTCTCGTGTTGTTCTGCTGCGCCGGGCAGCTTTTAGATGCTCACGGATGTCGTGGATTGGGCACTCAGGGTAGCAAGGAGAAAATTCCCACGGATTTATGGCGATGAGATCCGTGGGGAATTGTTTGATTTTGCCGATGCGTTGGGGGGGGGGGAGGAGTGGACGGCTAGAAGGCGCCTTATTAAATTGATTTCTTTATTCAGGTCTCCCGTCGGTTCATGTATTATAAAGCGTTCTTTAATGAAACCGAGGAGGATCCTGAGGAGTTTGTGGAATATAAGTTGTTCCCGGGTTTTTGCGTCTGTGTCCGGGTACGCAGCGGTGACGAGTCGCCTAACCTGGATGAATGTGTCATCGAGGCTTCCATCATATGTGAGGGCGTCTAGTTGCAATGAGGCTACAACTGTGCCCAGAGATGGCGTCACCGCCTGTTTCACAATTTGTTTGAATTGATCCCGTTTTAGTCTCGGGACGAATTTCGGAGCTACAGTAGCAATTATTTTGCCCAGGTTGCGTAGTGTGATGGCTATCTTTTCTCTGTCGGTGTCGAACCCGATGTCTAGGAGGGGTTTGACCATATCCAAATATATGTCAATGTCATATTGCTCTGGGTTGAACCTTGGCAACTGGATGTGAGGTTTGGCTGCCATTGTGCAAGTGTCCTTTATTGTTCCTCCGTGCTTTAATCGGATCCAGAACCACCGCTGGCCACCAATGTTATGCTGGGTGTATTTAGTCTGACCTCTCGTCCTAAGAACACCAGCGATTGAGCGGGGTCCTCTTTCCAGACCGGAAGTAAAGCACCCACAAAGAAACAGGACATAAAAACCAGGCAGTACACCTCAACACATCTATTGTCTTAATTCCTACACCATTACAATATAAAACAGAGAGATACTGAATATGCTTTGGAGAGGGACACAGAGTTAGCCTTTAATACAAATGTTCACAGTTACACTCAGGACATAGTACTCTTCACTTGCACATGGATAATGGGTTCTGATACCCATATACTGTTTATAGGCAGAATTGATATTTTATATATTAAGTCCTATGCAATAGGGGAGGACAGGGCCAAGGGTTAGGGGAGTGAATATTACTATACGCGTGCAGGGTGCGGGTCGCGACACTCAAGAAAGTCACTTAGTTGGAGTAGCACTTATTCACAGGTCTTTGATTCTCCCGCGCACCACTGGTCTTGACCCACGATTTCTATAAGTTCTCCTGTATATAGTTATTAGTATTTTCTATTCTGCCGGGTATCAGGCCTTAGTGTGTTATTGGTAACTTAGTCACTTATATTATTCGGCCTTCACTTCGTCACTTGTCACTATACATTCCCGTCTCGACTGTTCACGACACAAGAGGCGTTGAGGTCACTATATACCCGTATTTCCTGGGTATAATCTGCTGCGGTGCCCGGGCGCGAGGGGGAGGCCCTATGGGGAGCCTTCCTGCAAGGGGCAACGCACTGCCCGCAGGGGTGTCACTGCCCGGGTCGTAGTCGTCGGTGGTGTACAGGGAGGCCCTCCTGTCTGGGGGCCTCGACCTGGGAGGAGGCCCTCGTACTGGAGCCTCGTCGGTGGGGTGCAGGGAGGCCCTCCGGTCTGGGGGCCTTGACCTGAGTGGTGGCCCTCGGGACTAGGGCTGCAGGAGGCGGCCCTGTCGCCTCTGGCTCTAGGGAGAGAGAGTGCCTGGGTTGACCGGGTCTGGGGGCTGCTGGTCAGGCCTGGGGGTCCAGGGGCTGCAGCTGCCTGCAGGGGGACGCACCGTCAGGGGTGAACTGCGGCGCTGTCTCCATCGGGTGTCCATCAAGGGCAGGGACCTCCCAGGGGTAGGTGGTAGGGCTTGGATTGGGCCACGCCACCACTCTGGCAGCACCTCCGGGGAACCACTCCTGTAGGGAGACAAAGGGCGTCCCACGCAGCCGAGAGGGAAAGGGTCGGCCGCGCAAGGGACCTCCTGCTTCGGGAGGGCCTTTGGAATCACGAACGAAGGGCGTACAGTGGTCGCTCCTTCCCTGTCACGTACGGTGGCCATGAGCTCGGTTTCGTGACTCCTAGGGCTCGCAGCTGAAGGGCATACAGTGGCCGCTCCTTCCCCCGCACGTACAGTGACTGTGCTGGCGGTGCTGCTTCCAAAGGAGGAAAAGGCAGGAGAGGGGTGCACAGAGCCTGCACCCTCTCCAGTACGTGCAGAGGCCGTAGCCGTGGGTCTGTCTACCCGGGCACGTACAGTGGCTGTAGCCGTGAGCCTGCCTGCCCTTCGGGAAGTAACTGAGGGCGTACGGTGGCCACTCCTTCCCTGTCACATACGGTGGCCGTGAACGCGGTGTTACTCCCGCAGTAGAAGGAGGTAGTGGATGAGGGGTGTACGGTGGCCGCTCCCTCCCTGTCACGTATGGTGGTATGGTTCCACTACTCCTGTCTCTGCCAGTCAGGGCGCGTTCAATAACTAACGCCCCGAGGCCGTCCCCAGAGGTGGCTGTGACCGAAGGGCGTATGGTGGCCGCTCCTTCCCCCTCACATACGGTGGCCGTGATGGCAGAGTCACAGGGGGCAAACAACTGAAGGGCGTATAGTGGCCGCTCCTTCCCCGGCATGTACGGTGGCCGTACTGCGGTGTTGCCTGGGACTGACTCTGGATCAGTCCCACCCTGAACCTGGTGAAGGCTGCCCCGCTCGCAGGGTCGTTGCCTCTTCCCACTTACTTGGTGTTGGGACAGTTGCTGGGAAGAGGGAAGAGGGACAGGGGTGTCCCGGTGACCCTCTTGTTCCGGGTCAATAGTCCCGCCGTGGTGTCCTCCTGGGGTGGTGGTGTGGTAGTAGCTTGGTGGTGGGGTAGTGGCTTGGTGGTGGGGTAGGGGGTCTGGTGGCGGTGGGTATTTTAATGAACAACAGATACTTCAAAAATAATATGCTGGGTACATACAAATGCTTCCAGACCTACACACACTGATGATTTTTTTTTTTTAATTTTTTTTTTATTTTTATTTTTTTTTTTTAATGCAGACAACCATTTTTTTTTCTTTTTAACATCTTGTACAGTAAGACCTCAATGCTCAATGGATACATTATCCAGGTGGATCCACTGCCTGGTTATACTAACATCCCTCAACCACTTCTCTATCCCCAGAACGAGTTATGGTGGGCTGCAGGAAAAGGGCAATTTGAGCCTCCAGTCCACTACGTTTATCTTCCACCAATATGTATCAATATTTCACACCTTTTTCAGACATCTAGAACTGAAAAATTGGTGACAATGCCAATTCAGCATTTATATGCACCAAATTTGCTTTAACATCCAATTTTTCTGTAAAGTATTGTAAAGAAAATAAATAAATAAATGAATAAATAAACATATGAACTTTCAGTATTACCTATGAAATGTCAATCATTTTCAACACCCTATGCCATCATTCAAAAATGCTTATAAGTTCCCACACAACCAGCCCCTCCACCTATCAGCTGTGTTGGTCTGGAAAGTGTAAACCAGTGCTGGTGGGGGATGCCTTCATGTGGTGGTACTGATACAGCAGGGAGGCTCCACTGCCACTGAGCTAGGGTAAACAAGCTGCAAGAGGAAAAGCCCTTGCCAAGTAAAGGCGTACAAAGAACTGTTGGGTCCCAAGGTGTAACAGATCTGAGAAAAGTGTGCTGTGAAAGAACTGGCAGAAGTACCACTGGGGAAGAGATGTAAACTGGTATGTTTGGAGATGATGAAAGGAAGGGGGAGGGTGACTGGCTGAAGAGGGTCGCAGATATGTATGCTGAGGGTAGTATACTAGTAGCAGTTACAACTCAAGGCTCATCTGAAATACAAACCTAGTGGACTGCAGGCTTAAGCTATCGTACTCTTGCAATCCACCTTTCTCCCTTTATGAGGCAAAGAAATAAATGTAGGACCTTTGTAAATGTAAAACTGCTACTGCTCTGTCTAAAATACTGTCACTGTACACAATACTATAGTGAGAGAGAGAGAGAGAGAGAGAGAGAGAGAGAGAGAGAGACCCAGTACAAAAAATAGCTCCAGGCAAGGATATAGGTCCACGAAAGATACGGTTCCTTCATAATGGGGAGAATAGGTCTATGTGGAAAGTAAGTCCAAGAAGGGAATACTTGCAAAGGTGAAAGCAGGTCCATTGATGACAATAAATCCATGAGTGTAATAGGTCCATGGGTGACAATAAATCCATGTGTGAATAAATAGGTCAATGGATGAAAGTAATGTGATACTAAAATAGGTCCACGGGAGACAATAAAGACCTTGAGTTATAAAAAAATAGGTCCATGGATGACTAAGTCCTTAGGTGATAAAAAAAAAATAGGTCCATGGGTGACAGTATGACCTTGGGTGATAATAAAATAGGTCCATGGGTGACAGTATAACTTTGGGTGATAAGAAAATAGGTCCATGGGTGACAGTATGACCTTGGGTGATAATAAAATAGGTCCATGGATGACAATATGACCTTGGGTGATAATAAAATAGGTCCATGGTTTACAGTATGACCCTGGGTGATAATAAAATAGGTCAATGGATGACATTATGACCTTGGGTGATAAATAGGTCCAAGGGAGACAGTAAGTCCTTGAGTGGAAATAAAATAGGTCCATGGATAACTAAGTTCTTGGGTGATAATAAAATAGGTCCACGGGAGACAGTAAGTCCTACAAACCTAGTGGACTGCAGGCTTAAGCTATCTTACTCTTGCAGTCCACCTTTCTCCCTTCATGGAGCAAAGAAATAAATGTAGGACCTTTGTATATGTAAAACTGCTGCTGCTGTCTAGAATACTGTCACTGTACACAATACTGTAGTGAGAGAGAGAGAGAGAGAGAGAGAGAGTGTGTGTGTGTGTGTGTGCATATATATATATATATATATATATATATATATATATATATATATATATACAGTATATAAATATATATATATATATATACAGTATATAAATATATATGTAAAGAGAGAGAGAGAGAGAGAGAGACCCAGTATCAAAAATAGCTCCAAGGAAGGATACAGGTCCACAAAAGATATGGTTCCTTCATAATGGGGAGAACAGGTCTACTGTATGTGGAAAGTAAGTCCAAGAAGGGAATACTTGCAAAGGTGAAAGCAGGTCCATGGATGACAATAAATCCATGAGTGTAATAGGTCCATGGGTGACAATAAATCCATGAGTGATATTAAAATAGATCCACAGGTGACAATAAATCCATGAGTGATAATAAAATAGGTCCATGGGTGACAATAAATCCATGAGTGATAATAAAATAGATCCATAGGTGACAATAAATCCATGAGTGATAATAAAATAGGTCCATGGGTGACAATAAATCCATGAGTGATAATAAAATAGGTCCATGGGTGACAATAAATCCATGAGTGACACTAAAATAGGTCCATGGGCGACAAATCCATGAGTGATAATAAAATAGGTCCATGGATGACAATAAATTCGTGAGTGATAATAAAATAGGTCCATGGGTGACAATAAATCCATGAATAAAATAGGTCCATGGATGACAAATCCATGAGTGTAATAGGTCCATGGGTGACAATAAATCCATGAGTAATAATAAAATAGGTCCATGGATGACTAAGTCCTTGAGGGGAAATAAAATAGGTCCATGGATGACAGTAAATCCATGAGTGATAAAATAGGTCTATGGATGACAATGAGTCCTTGGGTGATAATAAAATAGGTCCATGGATGACAGTATGACCTTGGGTGATAATAAAATACGTCCATGAATGACAGTAAGTCCTTGGGTGATAATAAAATAGGTCCATGGATGACAGTATGACCTTGGGTGATAATAAAATAGGTCCATGAATGACAGTAAGTCCTTGGGTGATAATAAAATAGGTCCATGGATGACAGTATGACCTTGGGTGATAATAAAATAGGTCCATGGGTGACAATAAGTCCTTGGGTGATAAAATAGGTCCATGGGTGACAGTAAAGACACTGAGTGGAAATAAAATAGGTCCATGGATGACAGTAAGTCCTTGAGTGGAAATAAAATAGGTCACTGGGTGAAAACAGGTCCACTGGGGGACAATAAACCACTGGGGGGGGGGGATACTGAGGTGTGGGGGAAGATGGATAAATGGGGGAAAAAATAGATCCACTGAGGGAAAATAGGTCTAACCCCATCTAAATTAAGGAATGGGGGGATAAAAAAAAAGCAGGATAATTATTATTATCATTACTCTGACCTTTATTCCCACCTACATGTGGAGATAAGTAGAAAGGAGATACTGGCTGATGAAACTGATCTGAAGCTTCAAGTAAAATGAATCCCTGTTCAGAGTGGCTATTTTACACGGGGATTATGCTTCACAGACATGGAACTCAGAATGAGTGAAGCATCAAACCTGAGTCTGCAACGAGTTAGGCAAACCATTTGGCTGTTGGCTCTCACAGAGTGAAGTGCTGGTGCATGGAAAGGCTTTATCTATGCTCTCCCCTGTAACTGTGCCTAAAACTGCCATCTCTCCATCTTGAAAGGTAAGCTGTGACAACAAATTAACCCTAAGGTATGGTGAAAGTAATGAAAAAATTTCTTATTCTGCCAATAACCTGCAACATATGGTGCTATGCAACATATGGTACTAGTGACTCCTGGAAGTGTTTGGGAATGAAACCCACCTATAGTAACATGCACTCTTAATCTGGCAACAACCTGTAACATATGGTACTAGTGACTACTGGAAGTGCTATGGAATAAGATCAGACTTATAGTAAAATACATTTTTAATCTGACAATGACCTCTAACCAATGGTGCTAGTGACTCAGGGAAGTGTTATGGTATGAGAACAAACCTATAGTAAAATACTGTACTCTTGTTTTGGGAATTAGCTGTTACTGTGCAAGATATTAACACTAGTTTATGGTGCTAGTCACAAAAAGAAAGGTTACAAAAAAGGTGTAGAGCCAAAGCACAATCTTCACAATTCACCCAGGGGAAATATGCTGAAAATGGGCAAAAACCACCGCTAAGTCAATGCTGTGAACTATAAATGAAAACTGCCTCATAATTTCCTTCAAGCAATACTACGAAAAATGACTGAATGAAAGGGAAAGTCTAGTGAAAAGTCCTTAAAGTACGACATAACCATGCACCTATGAGCCTTAAAACTCAATAACTAACAGCAATGTGCTATGTCTATTGTTGAAACAGGTACACCAGACTGGGACAACATCAGTGTGACACCAGGGATAAGCGACTGATCAGAAAGGCTGCAAGAAATCGAACGGAGCGAAGACTTGCAATCAGGTGACCAAGGCCGACGCATGCATGATGGAGTCTTTACAAGCAAACAAATATCAGCATAAAGAAACCATGACATTAAGATCTGTGCCCTTTAGGACAATACAACAACATGAACTGAAACCCTATGAAGCCAACAAAAAGGTAAAGTACTGCTGAATTTTACACATGTACATTACCTAAACTCATTTTATTATTAATTGGCCTAAATTTGCCATCATTTCATGCTGAAAACAGCTGCAACAACAGAATAAGACCACAATACAGTCAACCTTACCAAGTTCAAACTCCTTGGGTTGAAGCTGTTTAAATTTTTGAAAAAACCGAGAGCTTTAGAAGGGTGTACTCTAGTATGAATTGATTTTTTTTTTTCCCCCCAATCTATCGAGCAGCATGGACAGCTGCCATTGGGTGACTAAGGCTGATGCATGCAAGCATGTTGGAGCCTTTATAAACGGACAAAACGAACGAATGAAATGCACCCAGCTTTCTGTTCATACTGACACATAGTCTTCTTTTCAGTCAAAATTTCTTGTTTCCATTATCCTGAATACGGATAATCAAATTACAGTGACTGAAAAAGGCAAGGAAGCATTTATCAGAACAACAATAAAATTATTTTACTTTTCTTACAATACATTAAGTTCGAATCCTCACTGGGGCAGGGAACAGTTTATGGTTCTGAATTTCATAGAAACACAGGCTATACTGATCTACCTGTTGACATGTCATAAAAACACCCCTGCTAATACCAATACACCAGTCCTGTATGAGACAGCCCTAGTATGTATTCAACATGGACAGTGGGTGTTAGTGATGAAGTGGTGACACGTGGTGCTGTAGGAGGACTACTGGGCCTTGGGGATATGCCTTGAGGATAGGCCCTCAAACCTTTGCCCAGGTCGGAAAAAAAAATAAAATAAGATAAAATAAAACCTGGGGACATAATCAGCTTACTTCTAACTTCTGTAACAATGTACTGTCTTTCAACTTTTTGTACAATGGTAAGTTTAACATTTTTCTATCTTTGGAGCACCGCATTCAAAACTAACAATAGGTTGCATTTTGGTGGCCACTGTCAAGAATTAAAAAATCAAATTAGTGTAGTCTAAAAGAAACACATATGCACTGTTAGCCTGCAATTAATTCAGGGACTGCATATGGATTGCTAAATGTTGTCTGAGCATCAATTAAACAAACAGTAAAACTCATAAACAGCCATGTTTGGGCAGTTAGTTTACTGGACTTGAACACTGAACATATTTCATGCCTATAAGTTTGAACTTGGGAAGGTTGCCTGCAAGATGATAGTCATAAAGAAGTACTATGGATAAGAGGTTGAGCCAAAGCAATGTCATTTTCTGCCAATGAGCTACAGAGACTAAGCTACAAGGTAAACACTGGTACTTAGACCAATTTAAGATAATTATAATACAAAATGCTGTCACAATCACACAGAAACACACATGATGTGTACTCACAAAGTTTTTAATGTTGCCTATATAGTTGCAACCCAATTCATAAACATTCATGTTCAGAACTTTTGAAGGTACATGCTTTTTAGGAATCATGCTGAGTTACAGTTAGTGCATTGTATCTACCAAACATTGTACTGTACAGAATACTTGTGATAAAAAAAAAAAAATTGGTACTGTGCTTCAGTTGCTACCAGAGTCCACTTCTTCACCACTAACTACTATATTTTTATCAAGAGTAAACAGTATTGGCAATTTGCATGTTCTAACTTTATGAATTATGGACCAACCCAGTCCCAATTAAGTTCATAAGTATTCATACAGAAGCAACTGTATTATGAATGTCCCTGCTTTATTTTTTATGGTTATTCATTGTTTTCTATTATTTTATGACTTTGTTCTCTACTTATTATGATTATTTGTCTTTTTTTTTGTATTTAAAATTATGTTCTTATTTTGTATTTATGATTGTTTGTCCATGCTCTTTATTTATTGTATGAAAGTTGTTCTGGCTTTATAATGATTTTAAAGAAGGCCTCCTTCATGTCCTGAAACTAATTATAAGGGGGTAACTGCATTATCCAATTATACACAGATCCCCCAACTTCCTCCCTATCCCTCAATGGTGTAGGGAACCTATAAAACAAAACCTTAAGGGCAGGTGTTTCCCTGTGGTTGAAGGGTCTGTTCAGACAGTTAGACTTGGATAAAGCAAGAATAAAAACAACAAAGCTCATCAACCACATTTAAAAATTCCTCTATACATTCCAATACATATTTGCAAAGTCTATCCTGACATGTGCAGCCCTCTTTCCTTGTTCATCTATACACATAACACAATCAAACTCTATTACATCCTACAGCCTACTTCTGACACCAATGTACCTCTCATGTATGCCATTACAAGCACTCTGTCAGGTTTAAGTAACTGTAATGTGATCCTCTTTCCTTGGCCACCCATACATACTGTACAATCATGCCATCCATCATCCACAACTATGTTGCCCCACGAGGAACGTAGAAGCCCGAGACTAGCTAAGTTGGTCCAGACATTTAAGACGAGAGTGATCAGCCTTACTCATCCCTGAGTAGCATTACATGAGCAGTAAATCCCAACCACCCCTTGGATATAAACCTACACAGGCTCAATCCGATTGGAGCCTCAATTACCCACTAAACCACCAGGTGCCATAATTTGGTTATATGGTTACCACCCAGCATACATGAAACCATTTGGCTTGTCACTCAGTGTAGAATCATCCATAGGCAGAAGGAAGGGGAAAGAATGACGGAAAGAACAACAGAAGCCAGAGTATAAAGTCATCCATAGGCAGAAGGAAGAGGAAAAAAAGAAGGAAAAATTCTGCCACATACCACAGCACCTTTTGTGCACCCTTTTATTGCAAATATTACATGGGTGCTGAAGATGGATGTCTTCATCTAGTAGCACCAATACAACCATTAGGCTGACCAGTGATGTCCCTCAACCCAGTGGCGTGGCTACCATTTTTTCTGAAAGGAAGGGGGGGGGGGTGTTAAGGGTCTAAAAAATTTACAGAACTGGGCACCTCCGCAATCACTTCAACAATAGTGGACCGCATGATTTCAGTTGCGGAATTGCAATTGCAGCAAACTCGTCTGAAACTTGAGGTGTTGCGTTGCGGAAGTACTTCCACAATCTCCCATGTGGCGGTCAGTGGCGGTTAGTACAGGCTACAGCATGACTCAGGAATATCATGCTTGAACAGGATTCCTGGCCACCAGCAGCAGCAGGCAAGGAGTCGCTGTGTCAGTTAGCAGTCGGGATGGGCAATACCAGGAGAAATTATCTGATATGATACGATATACAGTACTATAAGCCAGCATGGCGGTAAATTCTGTGGCACGCATAGCTAATCATGCTCATCTGTGACGTGTGGATGTGAAGAAGTGTCAAATGTCATAAGTGCGAACTTCTGAACTTGAACTTCTGGGTCAGTGAGGACTCTGATAAGTGGTCCGAGTGAAGTTAAGAATGGAGTCACTATTGAGTAGTGAGGGTCAGTGTGACTGAGTGTTACTGTGGGAAATTAATCTCATAAGCAGATTATAAATACGATACAGTAATTCACTACATTACCAATCAATTTACCCCCTGTCTGTGCACTTCGTATTGAAAATTGTGAAACTGGATTGTGGTTGTGGTACTGAGATAACGGAACTGCACATTACAAGTTTATTGCGGAATTGCGTTAGCAGAAGGTAAGGGTCAGAGGCTGCGGAATTGCAACTGCGGAGTTGAATTTTAGATTGCGGTGCCCACTCTGAAAATTTACTCCACCATTTGTGACACAAGGAACTTTAAGAAATTGAAATGCTTATGCCTAGTTCCATCCTTTCTGGGCTGTCTTACTATTGTTTCATCATCCTAAGCAATAACTGCTCAATACTTGACCTCAAGTGCTAGCCAGCTAAACTTAACCGCTAGGGTATGCAATTCTCCAGCCTCGACTACCCCCCAGGACGCAAAAACAGGCCAATTTTTTTATTTCCTCAAAGGTTAAAAGTTTCATGCCCGATTTATAGAGCTTGAATTTACACACCTGAAAACGCAATCCCCACCCTCCAAGACCCAATAGTTACTGAGCTATGGCCCGTCAAAGTTTATACAGTTACCTGTTGCAGCCCTGGTGAGAAAGAAAATACGCCGCTCGCACCTGTTTTCTTCACAACAATATGTACAAAAAGCACCAAAATCAATTTTTGTTGGGTGTGTATAGATGTTACAAACCATTGTAATGTGCATAGAAAAAATTAAAATAGTGACAAATCCCTCAAATAAATATGATAAATAAAAATTATCCTTCCCTCCTCTCCTCTCCCCATACCTCCAATCCCCTCCCTCCCCTTCCCTTCCCTCCCTTCCTCTCCCCTCCCCCCTTCCCTCCCCACTGAGCTGTCAAATCTAGCAAGGGAAAATGGTCATGAAACCCCCAATAAAAATATGATGAATAGTAAAAATCATCCTCCCCTTCTCTCCCCTCGCCAAACCTCCAGTCCCCTTCCCTCCCCTCCCCTCCCCTCCGAGCTGTCAAATCTAGCTAGTTTTCGTTTCGTTTCACTTCGTTTTAAAGGCTCCAACAGGTTTCCATGCCTGGGCATAAAATAAAATTTCTTTTTCAAGTGGGTTTCGAAAAAAGACAGCTAAAATAATTGTGGTGTGCATATCTGTAAGCAGACACCAGGTAATGACTCAAAAACACATGCCATAAAGCGTAAAAAAAAACGCAAAATATTCGAGGCCGGGGAGGTGGTAAGGCCAGGAGGGGGTGCATGAGGATGGAGGGATGAGAGAAGACCACCACAAGACACAAAGGAAGGGCCCCAGTGGAGTACAGGGACATGGAGGGAGGGTAGGGGGGAAATACCCTCCCCCCAGATAACTGGGAGGGGACATGGGGGGGATCCACATGGGAGGGGGTGGGAGGGGTTGTGGTGGTGGTAAGAATGGTGGGAGGTAGGGTAGTAACAAGGTAGTGGGGTAGAGGGACATGACAAGAGGGAGGTGGGGGGTACACCCACCACCGCCTGGTTACGGGCCTGGGTCCCCCCTCCGGTGTGTCCAACACCTAGTTCTGATTGGTTAGAAGCCATCTACGTCACAGTTGGGGTGAAGCCAGCTGCCGCCAGTTTTTTGTGGATGTTGTACGATCGGTGTTGCTCGTCCTTTTAAGAAATTACTCAAAAAGCTCGATCGATGATCTTAGTACTTTATGGTTAAGTACCAGTCCTTTGATCAGACCTTATAGCCCTGCAAGCTTTAGTATTATTGTTATGGCTCCCTAATTCTGGCTTTATCTATTCTACTTTTTTTTTTTTTTTTTTGTTGACAATCAAAATGAACCTATTTTAAATACTTAAAAGTGGTAGGGGGGCGCTCGCCATCCACTCACTCGATGTAGTGCAGCTCTCGGGTGTCTGCCCTCTCCTCTCCTCCATCCTTCTTTCCTTCCATCTTCTTCTGTCTTTCCTTCATTCCTTCCTCTTCCTTCTGCCTATGGGTGACTTTACACTCCCTCTTGTCTTTCCTTCACTCTTTCCTTTTACTTCTGCCTGTGGGTGACACTGAGTGACAAGCCTAAAGGTTTTCTGTACAACAGGAAACCATTTACTATGCTGGGTGGTAACCATATAACCAAATTTTGGCACCTGGTGGTTTAGTGTGTAATTATGGAACTCCAATCGGATTGAGCCAGTGAAGGTTTATATCCAAGGGATGGTTGGAGTTTACTGCTCATGTAATGTCACTTAGGGATGAGTGAGGCTGGTCACTCTCATCTTAAATGACAGGGCCAACTTGCCTAGCCCCGGGCTCCTATGCTCCTCATGGGGCAATGTGGGATTGGATGATGGATGGATGGATGGATGAACTGCAGTAAAAGTACCTCAGGTCAGCTCAGATGCTGCTGCACTGCAACACAAAATTTTCAGTAAGAGAATCACAAAGCACAAATCTGCTGCTAGAACTGCAACCTACTCAGCAATACACATCCAAGACTATGCCAGAAGCACAAACAGCATATGTAAACATACTGTCTGCAACTTTCACTGTGTAAATTTATCAGAGAGCCCTTTTCCTTTAAACCTTAGTACTGTACCAAGATTTTGAGGCCCAGCTTTACTTGTTCTGTAGTCTGCTTACTGCACTTTAAAATGCTTCCCAACTTTCTGGTATCACAGCTTCACCACATTTGCTTCTAATCTCTATACCTTCACTATAATTCCTAAGTTCCTTTTTTCATGTTACCCTATCATCACTGTGCAGAAATGCTTCCCCACCTTAAACTATGCTTCCTAGCCTTCATCCACTTCCACTGTTTCAATTTATTTCCCTGGCTTACTTCTAATGCCTTAACACTGTACTGTTCTACCTCCACTGTGTTCCCATAAATTAACAAATCTCTTAGCTTTCCTGCCATAACTTTTCCCCAACCACACAAGCTAGCACTCAACATCTGCTTGAGAACTTGATAAAAATTACATCTTGAGGAAGTATGACAGCAAATATTAGGGGAAGAAAAAAAGCCATCAACAGGTTTTTTCCAATTAACAGATTGCTGCTGTACAAATGACCTTTCACAATATAAAGCATATGTATAATAACCAAACATGTACCATGCAAACAGCATGTCTCTATCCATTACATACTGCAATACAGTATGCAGGATATCCCCCCCCCCTTTTTTTGTGTGTGGGCATGGGAGGGGGGACAACCTGACCCCCCCCCACCAACTACACCATTACCTCAAACTTCCCCCCATCCCCCAAAAAGCAGATAGTGGACTACACAAGGGAAACTTCAGTCTCCAGTCTTTAAAAAGCAATGTGTCCAGGTATCTCAAAATGAACAGATCTTGGATACGGCTTTCTTAACTGCATAAGCGCAGCATAAATCTTTCCAACTCTACCCAGAAACAAAAGTGTACCTTTTAGCCCAGCTGATGACCAGCAACCAATTAGATTCATTTCCACTTCATAACTAATGCTCACTAAATTTCATGGAAGCAAGACTTCACAATCAAGATGTAGAACTGGCCTAATTTCATACGACAAACAAACCAATTTCAGTAACGAAAATTTCATTTTTATCACATAACTAAACCTCATTAACTTTAATGCACTCATGACTTAGCATTCAATTTGTAGAGTAACCCATTCCCATCAGATGAAAACAAACCTATTATAGCCAGACCACCTTTCCCTGCTACAAAACAAACAAAATGCAACTCATGAAAAAATCCACTTAGCCCACACTGCAATGCAGCCTCCAACACCACGGCACACTTACCACATGCACCATAACATCACAAGACAGACAGTCCTTTCAACATAACCTAAAAAAAAAAAAAAAAAAAAAAAAAAAAAGGGAGTGACCAGCTGGTCACAAATATCCTGTACTCAAAAGTAAGATGTGAATGGGGTTTCAAGAACAAAAACACTAGACTATGAAGCTAATCATAGAAAGCTGCTATGAAAAGAATGTAAACGCCACAGTGTTATCTTACCTGACCACTGAGCTATAGCATGGGGAAAAAAAAAAAAAGTTAAGGTGAAAGATTGTCATTACAGCTTACATTATTTCCATACCAAAGTTGATGTGAGGTGAAGAGCTGGTTGGGTAAGTGTCCATGACATTTTTTGTGAGAATATGTTGAGTGCATTTAACCCTTAAACCGCGGGCTTGTTTTGCTTTGACTTGCGGCTCCTGCGGGCATATTCGCACTCCGACAGACACTCTAAAAATATTTGCCAAAAATCAGTTATTAGTCCTAGAATATTAAAATCATATATACTTATGGCACATACCTTCAGCTTTCTCCTTGGGTGTTTGTTGAGCCTTCGTCGAGTACCGTAGGACTCGTGGAGACCTCTGAAGTTGGGTAACAGTCTCCACTTTACACTTCCCGACAACTTGTAATATGATTACCACAGCCTGATATTATCACTAGAAACACTAATCTATGATTCTCAAATAGTTTGGAATCCATACTCCCCCAAAAAAAACACTGTGAAAGCAATGAAAATTACGAGGGCGTATGACCATCCCACTTCCGATCGTTCGCCGCTAGTGTTGTCTATTATTCATAAAAACACTCACGGTTTATAATTCTGTTACTATATAACACTTATATATATATATACAGTCTTTATCCATAAGTTTCCTTCAGTAATAGTAGTTTATTGTCACTGTAGGGATTCAATTTCTTTCAGTAAAATACATAGCATTCACTTTCTCGTCCTATATACTAGCATTGAGAGTGAATGTCACTTTCACCTTCAATCTCATAACTAATAGTATTCATACATGCTAGAGTGAAACTTTCACTTTTATTACTCCTAGTATATGTACTCATATTCTTATAATACCACTCATTTACATTTCTATTTACATTCTCTACTTTATTTACATTATTTACATTTCTATTTTATTTACACTGTGTTATGCACTGTCACTTGAAGTAACTTATAAAACTATTTTCCACTGTTCACTTATATTTACATTCATTGCTTTCTTGCTGTTTACACATTACTTACACTTTATTTACAATTCCACTTGCACTGTTTTACTCAATAAAAAGACCATAGTCACTCTCTATCAATTGTCAGCCCTTTACCTCTTTCCACACGATGTTTAGTAGGAGGTAAAGGTCACAGGGCCCATTGCATGGGGCTATAAAGCGGCGGAAGTTAGCAGGAGCAAATCAGACATACTACCACTTTCAAAGACGACAGTGAACTGATAGTGGTGGCCTCCTGCCGCCTGGCTAGAGTAGGTGCAATACTAACTTCAGCCCTACGAGACCTTCTTCTATTTTTTTTTTTTTTTTTAATGTGACCGACTCTGGGCATAGGCTTCACAACCTGCTTTCAAGGCCCAGTAGTCCTTCTACGTACCGCACACCTCCACATGTCACCACTTCGGCGCTAACACCCACCGTCCATACTGAATACATGCAAGGGCTGTCTCATACAGGACTAGTGTATTGGTATTAGCGGGGGTATTTTTACGACATGTCGGCGGGTCTTCTGGTAGATCAGTAAAGTCTTTTTTTTTTTTTTTTTTTTTCTTTCTTTCTTTTTTTTTTTTGTGATTCAAATCCGTAAACTGTTCCCTGCTCCAGCGGGATTTGAACCCGGGTCCGTTAGGACTGCAAGCCAACTCTCTCCCGATTGAGCCACCGCCTCCCCAAATATATAGCAATGAAATGATTGGCAAGAAACCAAGACAATACATAATAAATTAGGTAGTTCCAGGTGAATGTAAATATCACTTAGGCTTCTCCCTTCCCTCCTTATATGTATATTTATTACGAAAATAGATTATACGGCATATTTCAAGGGGAAATAAACAGCGAAAATTAGCGAACAAGTGCACGTGAGGTGTTGTCAGGCGATAATTAGCCAATTCCAGGTGTATGGCACTATCACTTACCTTATTTCTTTTTTGTATATATTATTTGGTATAAGAATAGGGCATAGGGCTCATTTCAATGGATGAAATCAGTGGAAAATTCCAGGGAAGATTTACTTAGCGTAGAATACAGTGTGGTGGCCTGCAATAATTAGGTAGTTCCAGGTGAATGTAAATATCACTTAGGCTTCTCCCTTCCTTTCTTATACAGTATATATTTTTATTACGAAAATAGATTATACGGCATATTTCAAGGGGAAATAAACAGCGAAAATTAGCACGAGTGCACGTGAGGTGTTGTCAGGTGATAATTAGCCAATTCCAGGTGTATGGCACTATCACTTACCTTATTTCTTTCTTGTATATATTATTTGGTATAAGAATAGGGCATAGGGCTTATTTCAATGGATGAAATCAGTGAAAAATTCCAGGGAAGATTTACGTAGCGTAGCACGGCCGGGCAGGCGAGAGGATAGGGTAATGGAGGGGAGGTAGGGAGGGGAATCAAGAACAGGGAGAAATGGCTAAATCGTCAACAATGGATGGGAGTACAGATGAGATTAGGAGTGCTGACTAGTGTTAGACATTGCCAGTACTGATAGATGATACAAGCCACCACCTCAAAGCCCGGGCAAATTCAAAATAACACAGAATCACAAAAGTGTCGCCCCGCGTTATGATCCCTTGCTCCCAAGCGTCACGAAAGTGACACCCCGCGGTTAAGGGGTTAAGGACATGGTTTACCTATTATTCATTTGTGTCCATTGTATATTTAACAGTTAGGAATATGTCTGTTACCTGGCTCCTGATTATCAGAATTATCAATGGGCAGATATAAACATAAATCAGAAATCTCCCAGCTGAGAATATTAGCCAGCAGAGGAAGGTGGGAAGTAGAGATGAAATCCAAGGTGAACTTTTGTCAAACTATACAAGATAAAGCATTTTCTAGTTCCACTGCACTGTACTGTTAATACTAGATGAATATTTGGTATAGTTGTTCACTTATGTACCCAGTATCAATAAGTTCAAATCACACACCATAATGCTGTAACCCTAATTACAAAAACATATATCATTTCCTTCCATTCTGCTTCACCTACTATACAGTACACATTATCCCATGTAAATTTTTCTACACACCTTAATCAAAATAATGACAATCACCATCATCGTTAATGTTCATCATCATATAATAACAATTATTAATCATCATAAGAGAGTATGGATCAGTTGGGACAAGGATTGTGTGGGTATGATTGAAAGTTGGAATACAAATGTGGGCGATTGTGTGCGTGTATGCACCAACGTAAGATCGTGCAAGCAGAGTGAGTGAAGAGTTCTGGACAAATGTGGAAGTGTGCATGGAAAAGTTTAGAAGGAATGAGAGTGTTTTTGATCGGTGATATGAATGGTAAAGTAGGGAATGTGAAGGTGGATGAAATAGTTGGTGAGTGGGGTGTGACTGCTGAGATAGATGAGAATGGCAGTGCATTAGTGGACATTTGTGCTGGGAGGGGGTTGGTGATAGCCAATACCCTCTTCAGGCATAAAATGATCCACAGGTATACATGGCGAGTGACGAGAAGGGTGGGTGGTGAACTGAATGAAAGGAAAGCAATGATTGATTATGTGTGTGTGTGGATGAAAGGATGCGAAGATGTGTAATGGATGCAAGAGCTTATAGAGGCTGGGGGAGTGGACTTTCTGACCACTACTTGGTGGTGGCCAGAATCGATCCAAAAAACATGGAGAAATAGAAGAAGGGAAGGACGGGAAGAAGGAGTATTTGCAAGGAGAGTGGAAAAGTTACAAGACGATGAGAAAAAGGCAGAATATAAAAGAGAAGTGGAGGAACGATTGGGCAAATATGAATTGCAGCAGATGGGGGACGTGGAAGGTGTGTGCAGGATATTCACAGAAGAAATATGTGCAGCATGTGATGTGGTGTGTGGGATGAAGAGAAGACGGAGGAGGGGTGCAAGGAACAGCGTGGTGGACTGAAGAGGTGAGACAGGCTGTGGCACAAAAGAAAGCATACAATGAATGGATGAGAAATAGGGGCGTGGAAGAAGTTGAGAGGCGGAAGAGAGAGTTATATGTGGAAAGAAAGAGAGAGGTGAAAAGATTAGTAAGAGAGAGTAAGAAGAGAGTGGATGAGGAATCTGGAAGGAATTTGAATGTAAAGTGGAGGGACTGTAAGAAAATGTTCTGGAAAGAGGTGAAGATAGTAAGACAGGGTGGAAGTGAAGTTAGCAGGGGAGTGAAAGATAAAAATGGTAGCTTACTAGTGGAGAAGGGAGAAAAAGTGAGCAGATGGAGAGAACACTTTAAGGAATTGTTGAACATAGGGGATGGAGGTAATGTGAGTATAAGTGGCTGGGGAATGGCTGGGAGAAGGAGGGAGGTGAGAAGACAGGAAGAAATCAGTAGGATAGTTGTGGAAGCAATGAAGAAAGTTAAATTGGGGAAAGCCCCAGGAATTGATAGAGTGTGTGGTGAAATGCTGAAGCATGGGGGAAAGATAGTAGTCGAATGGATGTGGAGGATGTGCAGATTAGCCTGGGAGGAAGGTAGAGTCCCGGAGGATTGGAAGTCAGGTATAATTATTCTCTTGTACAAAGGAAAAGAGGAAAAAGAAGTGTGTGGTAATCATAGGGTCATTTGTCTTCTTAGTACAATAGGAAAAGTGTATGGTAGGATACTGATTGACAGTTAGAGTTAGAACAGAGGAATTAGTTGGAGATGAACAGGGAGGCTTTAGGAGGAGAAGAGGTTGTGTAGATCAGATATTCATTCTTAGATCTTTAGTGGAAAAGTTTCTAGAGAAGGGAAAGAAGTTGTATGCGGCTTTCATGGATTTGGAGAAAGCATATGACAGGGTGGATAGACAAGGATTGTGGAAAGTATTAAGAATATATGGAGTAGATGGGAAGTTATTGAATGCTGTGAAGAGTATGTATGATGGTGCTAAGGCTGCAGTGCATGTGGATGGTGAACTGAGTGAATTTTTCTCTTTGAAGGTTGGGTTGAACAGGGATGTCATGTCTCCATGGTTGTTCAATCTATACATGGATGGGGTAATAAAAGAGGTACAAGGTAGGGTAGTGGATGTTGGAGTGGCCCTGGTGACACAGGGTAGTGTTTGGAAACTCCCTGTACTGTTGTCTGCAGATGATACTGTGTTGTTGAGTGAAGACGAAGGGGAGCTGCAGGGCTTGGTGGATGAGTTTGGGAGAGTGTGTAGGAAACGGAATCTAAAGGTGAATGTAGGGAAGAGTAAAGTGATGGTCTTTGAGAGAGGTGAAGTCATTGAATGTACAGCGAGGTTGGAGGGTGAGGGATTGGAAAATGTGAGTACGTTTAAGTACTTGGGTAGTGTGATGAGTTAGGATGGAGGTTTGGAGGGTGAAGTGCTTGAAAGGGTACAGCAGGGAAGAAAGGTTGCTGGTTCTTTGAAAGCAGTGATAAGAAACAGGGAAGTGAGCACGGAAGTGAAAAAGTTACTACATGACAGTATTGTGATACCAACTCTAACATATGGAAGTGAAGCTTGGACGTTGTTGGAAGGACACAAGTGGAAATGAATTATTTAAGAGGAGCCTGTGGAGTCACATGGAGAGACAGGCTGACAAATGAGGATGTAAAGGAGTGTTGTGGTGTGGATGTGGATGTGATAGGTAGCGTTAGGAGGAATACACTGAGGTGGTTTGGCCATGTGGAGAGGATGAAGGTTAAAGACTGATGAAGAGTGTGAGTGAGTGAGGTGGAGGGGGGGGGAGAGGGAGGGGGAGGCCGAGGATGAGATGGATGGATGGGGTGGAGAGGTATGTGAGAGAGGGGGGTGTGAGTTGCGAGCGGGGCAGTGAAATGGCGAGGGACAGGGCGACATGGAGGCGATTTGTTTGTGGCCACCCCGAACGAGATTGAGGTGTCTGGCAATAAATAGATAGATTAATCCCATATGCCTCAGGACAATTTTAATTCATTCTGGCAATATACTCATCTCAAGAGAGAGCCAATTGGGCTGCAGGGTTTCTTGCAAATGAATAAGAACATAACATTTTTTTTTATTTCAAACAAGTTTCATATTGCAAAGACAGTATATAATAAAAATAACAACAATCTATCTATCTATAGCCCGACGCCCTAATCCCGCAAAGGGTGGCCGCAGACAAAACGCCTCCAAGTCACTCTGTCACCCACCATTTGACTCCCCTCCCCCCAACTCACCCCCCCCCTCACTCATATACCTCTCAACTCCATCCCTCCACCTCATCCTCGGTCTACCCCTCCCTCTCCCTCCCTCCACCTCACCTACATACACCCTCTTAGTCAGTCTTTCATTCTCCATTCTCTCCACATGTCCAAACCACCTCAGTGTATTTCTCCTAATCTTTTCAACCACATCCACATCTACCCCACAACGTTCCTTCACTTCTTCATTCGTCAACCTGCCCTCCACGTCACTCCACATGCTCCTCTCAAGTAACTCCTCTCAAGTAACAACAATAATAACAGTAATAACTAATAACAACAGTACAGGTAACTCGCACGGAACACGTGGGTTTCGTTCCTACCGTGACGTGTTAGGTGCGAAATCGCGTATATTTAAACTACCCCGTATTTTGCTCCCTAGACCCCCCAAATGTGTTGTTTTGCTGTTATCTGTCACTGGTAATCACTAGAAAGCACTTTAAGTGGTTAGAAGGTTTATTTAATGTTATAACTCACAAATACAGTACTCCATAGCAAAACTTCAACACACAAATACTGTACGTAAACACAAGGAAACATTCTGACGCCGATCATAGGTAATCATATAAATCAGGTTAACTGGTACCAGTGCTTTAACTTACAAGTACATACCAGAACAGTACATATTTAACTTAGAAATGCAGTACTGTGATATCGAATGATTTCAGTACATAATCTGTTAGGAATGGCTGAAAAAAAAAAAAAAATGTTATGAATACATTTTCACCTTTTTGATATATGTTTATGGTAGTTTCGAGTTATTTTTTAGGTTATCGTTGTGCCCATGCTTGGAAATGGGAGCGAAAGAGTTGAATTTTCAGTCCTAAATGAGAAAACTGCACGTCCTCCAAGGCTAGACTCTGCCACAGGAGAATAAAGTGGAGGGTCAGTCCGATTAGCAATAAGGAAGTTGTGTCACAACTTCCAGCTCCCACACCACGAGAATGGCTAAAAATAGAATCGTAATGCAGTTTCAGAACTAACAGTAAGTCTTAATTATTACGAATACAGATACAAAGCAGAAATAAATACGTTTACAGATGGGGAAAACGTACTTCTTACGTCATAACATGTTCATCTTTCTCTATCATTTTACGTTCATCTTTATCATTTTACCTTGTTATTTTCGGAATATATATTGCTGTCTCGTAAACAGGATGGTTGTCTGTGTTTTGCAAGGAAGGAAAAAGATTGTATTTTCTGTCTGGGTCGAGATAATGGGTGTAACTATGTGTGGTTAGGCATGGCCACGAGCGAAAAAATCATACATCCACTCATCACGATAGCAGGTGGTGAACTGACAGATTATAGATACAGGAGAGGGTGAAGTCAAGGTCAGTCTCATGTCCCAGATTTTCGTTCACTTCCCGAAAGTTTTCACAGTTTTCTACAAGTTGCATTGCATCAAATGATCCAAACCATTACAGCAAACCTGAGCAAATAGGTAAAGATACCAAGACAAAAATGTATTTTTCTCTTAAGACAAAAATGTATTTTTCTCTTATTGTAAGTCTTTAACGAACAAACAAAAAAGGCAATATTCCGACGCCGATCATGGGTAATCATATAAATCAGGTTAACTGGTTACAAGGCTTTATTTAATGCTTTAATTGCTTACAAGTACATACCAGAACAGTAAATATTTAACTTACAAATACAGTACTGTAGAAAAGCAGTACAGTAAGAGTTTAACGAACAAACAAAAAAGGCAATATTCCGACGTCGATCATGGGCAATCATATAATTCGGGTTAACTGGTTACAAGGCTTTATTTAATGATTTAACTTTATTTAAGTGCTTACAAGTACAGTACATACGAGAACAGTAAATATTTAACTTACAAATACTGTACAGTACTGTGGAAAAAACGAACAAATAAAAAAGGCAATATTCTGACGCCTATCAGGTAAACTGGTTATAAGACTTTATTTCTTGCTTTAACGTTATTTAATAGTACTTTAAGTTGCACATAAACTTACCAGAACAGTACAGTACTGTATATATTTAACTTACAAATACTGTGCTACTGTACTCGGGAATGTCTCACTCACTGATAGATCATCACGTAATCAAAACAAACCGCGCGCTGCGGTGACGTTCGAGGATTTGATCTTTCAAAGGCTTCTCCTGCGTTAATTTGTAGTTTTCATAATAGTTTTTAAATCTTACGTTGTCTTATATGTATCCCAGCCCTTACCGTGTATAATTGCGAGCGCGTTCCGTGAGATCGTGTTCCGTGCAGGTTACCTGTAATTCCTCAGTGTAACAGTAATAATAACAATAACAGTAATTCCTCACAGTAAGTTCGTAGTATACAAAATTTACAATTCTCTGTATAATTAAGCAGGAAGATAATTTTCTGCCTTAAAAGTTTAGCTCCTATAATTCCAAGATATATATTTTATTCTTGTTACTACAAGACTATTTAACTGTTTGCGTGAGAAAGAAAACTACATGTAATTGGGTGCCTGTTGGTTAGTAACTGGGTAGGGGAGAGGGGGTACTCTTTATAAAGTAGGTAATAGTGCACAGCACTATTTTATCTCAAAAACTATTAAAACTACAGTAGCCCTACACACATCACTGAAGAGCTTGTGAAAAAGTGATGGATGCAGCTCAATTTACCTCTTCCAAAATGTTAGGGATGATTTGATAGGCATGGTTAGTGGTATGGAAACAATGAAAGGACATGAAGGGGGTGCAATGTGGGGTACAAGGTATGAGGAGGGCAAAAATATACCAGAGTTCGGAGACGCAATGAACATGACTGTGTTCGACACTGTTGTGAGGAAAAGGGACAGTAGGATGATTAAATGTGAATCCGGGGGTAACAGTATAAAGATTGGCTACTTCCTGGGCAGGAGGGCTGATAAGATGCTGATAAAGGATGTGAAGGTTATAGAGCGCAGAGAGTATGTACAGCAACACTGGTTGCATGCAACATGGTACAAAAGAATCACATACCGAAGATGAGACCTATGCACCCAGGAGGAAAAGAAAAAAAAAAAGCAAGGGATGCATTCTATAACAAGATGAGTAAAAAGGTGGCCAAACAGAGTGCTGTAGACAGAAGTGTTAAATAGCAGTACAAGGCTTTCAAGAACAACCCTCAACTGATTCAGCGTGTAGATGAAGGGGCCCACCGAGAGGTAACATGGTGGTGGGGTGAAGGATTAGAAGCAGCAGATAAGGAGAACAGACTTTTCCATGAAAGGGGTGGTGAGAGCGGAAGACTTGGTTGCCATGCACAGGACCTGAAGGGAGGTATACAGGGCAAAGTCTGAATATCCCAGACTTCTACTGGAAAGCCTAAAAGTGTCAATAGGAAGAATGTGGTAATTAAGGTGGCAATGGAGATGAAAACTGAAAACAGGGGTGAGCAGTGTGTCAAGAATGATGATGGAAGAGTAAGGATACTAAGATGCTTGGAGCACATTATAATCAGTTGTTGATTAAGAAGGTTTGAAGTCAACAGAAACAGTGTTTGGCCCTTGGCCTTTCAATGATGCCACTACTGTGAGCAGGGAAATTTGTAGGACGCAATTGGGGAAGGCAGCGGGTATGTCTGAGTTGACTGCTGATACTGAATACCTCAAGAGATATATGAGTGGGTTTAGTTATTGATTTGATAATTTCAATTACATATGAGTGTGTTGTTCCAGATGACTAGCTGGAGAGCACAACTGTAAATGAGTAGGCTACTGTATAGGAGGGACATAAGGGGGACAATGTTTCCCTGTAAAGATGAAATTATACAAGCACAAAAATTCTGGACGATAATTAAGGTAATGGAGAGTCTTGGTAGGTATGAGTGAGAGAGTGAATACTGTTAAGATGCAGATTGGGTTTATGCCAGGCAAAGCAACAACTGATGCAATATTCAGTGTCCAATGCTTCAAGAATGATATATAGCATGGGAGACAGCTGTACTTTGTTTCTGTTGATTTGAAGAAGGTCTATGACAGAGTTCCTACGGAGCTGGTGAAGTGGGCAACAAGAGAAGCTGGGATTGAGGGATGGCTGGTTGGAGTGGCTATAGCAATGTACTAGGGTGCTCACACCCAGGTGAGAGCAAACAGAAGTTTGAGTGATTAGTTATCTGAGGATGTTGGCAAGCACTAGGGATCAGCTTTAGGCCCTTATTGTTTATCATGGTGTTTAAAGCTCTCTCACATGACTACAGAACTAGACTCTTCGGAGGTGTTGTCTACTGATTACTTGGTGTTGACCGTGGAGACTAAGATGGAGGTGGAGGAAAGATTTAGGAAGTGGAGACATGGAGTAGGGTACAGAGGTTTGAGCATAAATGTGGACAAAACAAGTGATGGTATCTAGGGCTGGTGGGAGGGGTCAAAAGCAGAGGGAGTGTGACCATGTGCAGTATGCCACATGTATGTGGGATGCAGTTCCACCTTATGCACTGTTTGTGATAAGAGGGTGCATAGAGATCTTGCGGTATTGTTGGTAGACTGCAAAATAATACTGATTTCATGTGTGTGGTGTGCAGGGGAGACCATGCAGAGACTGAGAGGTGGGAAAGGATTGACTTTCCTGGAGAGTCTCTTGAATGTATGGACGAACTTTATTTGTGGGATATAATATGTACTGGTGGTGGGGATGGAACTAGCTCTTTGTCTAAAATAAGGAATGGTTGGAAGGGAACTGTTGCCTCTCCGGACATCAAAAGGACTCTCCCTACATGCTATGGGGTTCTTATATGCAGCACGTGAGGAGTGTAATGCTGTCCAGTACAGTTACATGGGCAGTAAAAGAAAGGATAATTGTAATCTCAAATGTACGGAGTTGATAATGATTAGATGGATTTTGGTGTCTTTAAATGACTGAAGAGGAAGGCTAGGATTGCAAATTGATAGCTAAGCAAAGGATGGGATTTGAATGCATAAGTACTGCATTGAGAAGGGGTTGACACGAGATGGTCTGGACATGTAAAGAGTAATAAGAACGATAACTGGATGCCGAGGGTAAGACGTGTGAACGTTGAGGGTAGGACTGCAAGGGCCAGACCAAAAAAGACCTGGGACAAGGTCATACTGGGACTGAATAAAGGCTGCTACAGATCAAGCAAATGGATAGTGGCCATTTGGTGACCAATGCCAACACATGAAGGCATGATGGTGCCTTTACAAATGATACAAACCAAAGGCTTGAAAAACTACTGTATCTTATGTAACACATCCTGTCATTGGTCTGTGTATCAATTGTCACCAAATTCTTTTTTACCCCAGATTTTGGTGATATAAAGTAATACGAGAAGCCAATCCCATAATGCCTCTTTTGAGGTGTAAGGGCCCATGGTTAAGGCACCACAGTACAGTATATTAATGGTAATCAACCAACTTCCCTAAATGACACGACTGAAAAACCCTCAGTCACCTTTTTGGATCTGAACCCATGCACACCATCACACTGACTGGGGTTTTGTAACCATATGATCACCAGGTGCTCTAGTGCATGTAGGAATTCCTTTAGACAAATAACAGAGAATTGTCCAAGATATTACAGCAGTCAAAGAGTTGGCAGATGAATTTAAAAAGAAATTCATAAAACTGATGCCATGATTCCTCTTGATGACATCCCTAATTTAGGTTAGCCACAGTACAGCTGATGTTTTCAAATAAACAGGAAGATAAACAAAGTGCTAAAACCAGCTATTTGTTTATTCCTAAGTGTGGGTCTCAAATATGAGACAGATAAAACAATAAAATAAAGTAAAAGGCATGAACGGATCTTGAATTTGGCTGTTATCTTGGTCTTGGTTTTGCTTTTTCTTCAAGGGAACAATCTTGCAGGCTCCTGACCTTTGGTTCCTTCTTCCCTGAAAAAAAAAAAAAAAAAAAAATCTGCCAAGGTACAGCTGATGTTTTCTGTGGAATGCAAGCTAAATCATCTATCAAATGGACTTAGAATGAGGAATTACTGCATGGTTCTGCCACATTACTGACCTGGCACAATTACTGTACAACCAAAATTTTACTGACACTTGCCTGCTGGCTGTTGAGTGGAAGGTGATTTATGGTATAAAGGAAAGCAATATGAACCAAACAACAAAGGGGACTGAGAAGAAAGGACACTCTTATCTTTGGGAAGAATGTGAAGTTAATTACACAAAATACTGAAGTGCTTGGGAAAGAAGGAGAAATAGATTACAGAAAATATTGTGATGTGTTAGCAGCATGAAGGGAACAAGAAAAAATATTAGTCTTTGATGTTTGGGATGGAATGAAAAATCTAATACATGAAATACTCTGTTGAGAGAAGCATATGACAAATGGGTCTGAGGAGGAAGGATACTGACATTCAGGGAGGAATGAGATATAGGGAAGGCAGAACACAATGCTGGCAAGGGACTGTCAGTCAACTTTTGCTTGCAGTTGTAACTCAGGTTCATGAAAAGCAGTGCCTGACTTATATTGTAATACACAAAAAAAAAAAATAATAATAATAAAACTATTGAACACGGGCATCTGCCAGTGTCAATGGTGCAGATAGGAGCTGCCAATATAAATGCCCCTTAACTCCCTCCCCCTGCAAGAAGGATGGGGGACTTCTGGGTTAGGAAGGGTCCAAAGCTCTTACACTTAATATGGTATGGGTACAACACCAATTTTCCAACATCAGATGGTCCAGCTTTTAATCTGGACAATATCATGAGAGGGCACTTGAAATTCCCGCACCTGCCAGACTAGTTTACCAGGTGGCCATAAATAGTGTTCAGTGTAGCGTGTGCTCACTGGAATGTCTTATGCTGCACATCTTGGTGGTGACACCTGTATTTTGTCAGATTCTTATTTTACTTACATTAACCCTAGCTACAGCTTCTAAGAAAGATGCAGATGTCAGTGGTGGTGTCATGCATAAACACCAGTCTATTCCAACAGTCAAACCTCCTCCATCATGGTTAAGTGGTCTGCCAAACTACCACAATGACAAAACCCATAATAACCAAATAAAGCAATTAATGATTCAAGGCCCCCAAGTTTAGAGTCACTTTTTTGCCTAATACCCAAATAATAATTCCAAAAATGACTGAAAGGAGTGGATCAGCAATGTTTACACCGATTCTGTTACTCGTGACTGCGAACCAGGCAGTCTTTTTCTCTTTTACTTCTAATTAATTTACTGAGCCACCATTGTTATCAATGTATTCTGTGAATACGAAATACTCACAATTAACCATTCCTAACTATCAATTTCTTTTC
Organism: Coenobita brevimanus; assembly: GCF_032717465.1. NCBI lineage: Eukaryota > Metazoa > Arthropoda > Malacostraca > Decapoda > Coenobitidae > Coenobita > Coenobita brevimanus. The sequence goes on from NC_137048.1 coordinate 26,899,972, forward strand.
TTGTGAATACTCATAAAATTTCTCATTCTTTAGTTAAGTATACCTTTACGTACTATATCACCATTTCAGTTAATATTCTTAATGACTTCCACGGTAAATTCAAAAGATTATATTCATCACTGGTATCTATTGAAGCTTTATAAATGAGGGTGGGATGCATAAATTATTATGACATTTCAGAGTTGTTTCCATGTGAAAGCCACTTCCCACGACGTAGGCCATACCATAGTAACCAATACACTGCTACCCAGCGACCTACTGCACTTGCCACCCGTACTGTCAATTATATTTTCACTCACCCGTCTGGCCATAATAGTGTACTAACAGCTGTTTGGGGAGATTCAATGCGGTATGACATTTTTGTACGCTAACAACAAAAACAATGCACCAGGATAAGATGGAACCGCTGAAAAAATTGGACCGTGGTGTTCCCATGTTGATGTTGTGTGAATGCATATGGTACTGATTCCTCAACTGCTTATGATATCAAGAAGCAAAGGGAAAAAATACTGATTTTCTAGGAAGACAGTGAATCAAAAAAGCAAATGAGCAAGAGAAAAACAACGAAAGAGGGTAAGAGTACTGAACATGATATGGAATGGTTTCGACAGCATCAGATGAAGTAACTTGTCAGGTAGCTTGATAACGAACCATGCTCAGTTCTTCCATAAAAAACTTAAATTAAAACATGCGTGTGATTACTCTGAACGATAAAAAGTCAGAGGTGTACAGCCGAATTATTATACATGATCTCTTGAATTATTACATGTGACATAAGTAGCCTCGGTTAGTCCGGCAAAACAGCTCATCCAACATGGCTCTGGAATGAAGGGTGCCAGAAAACTGGTGTTGTACCTGTATTTAAAAAATGGGGAAATGAAACTCAGAAGCCTAACGTTTATTTTTGTTGATAAAGAGCAATTAGTAAGAGGGGTGCCTTCATGTGGTGGCACCAATACAAAATGGCAAAGTATAGGAATGCCCTCCAGCCATCTTTTTTCATATATCCCATGAGGAGGATTTTGGACTGCAGGAGAATGGATATTTCAGCCTGCAGTCCAGTGGGTTCATATCCAAGGGCCTCAACAACAGTTTAACTGAATGCCGCCCAAATCACAGACCTGTAATCCTCTGTCCAAACATTTCAATCAGTATCAGCTTGTAGCCAAATTCTTTAATACCATGCATTCCTAATGGCAAAATAGTAATCTTAGGTCACGCTAAAGTGAAATGCGTATACATATACACGAAAGTCTTACTCCCAGATGAGGTGGACAACACTGGCAGAACCATTTTTGTGCTAATGCAACAATTAATGAAAAGATATCTTGTTACTCACAAAGCCCACAAAAAGCAGCAGAGGCATTGGTGGTGGGGGGTGGTGATGGTTGTAGTGGTGGTGGTAGACACTTGTAGTAGCAGCACTGTTGGTGTCTTTTCTGTTTTCATTTGGAACATGAGGGCACTCCCTGAAATCCAATAATAGGCCTTAGTGCTCAGGTCTGAACATAGGATAACCCTTTTACTCTGGAGGAGTTACATCATAAATCTTTTTAGTCTAACAAATCAGTGCTGAAGAAGTATACCCTCACATGCTGGAAATGACATAACCTGGCAGCTCTACTACCTAGCTTTATAAACCTTCACCTCCTCCCTATTCCCCCAACAATGAATGATATGCTGCAGAAGGAAAACTTCAGCCCCCGTCCCATTTAGGTCATATCTAGACGAGGTTGGATCACAGCAAAATAATAACAGATAATAATTCTAATGACTGAATGACAAATTACAATTAATTTTTACAAATATCACATACTGTAAATTAAGAAATAGCAAATCAACTTTATCACTGGCAAGGGAATTTTATTACAAAAATTCTGTAAACTATACTGATGATTTAACAATAAATAAGAAGGCACAAAAATGCTACTTTACAGTAAGGGACTACCACTTTACATGCAACTACTAATACTGTGAATTGGGAGTTCATAAATTTATGAGCAGCAATGGAACTTCAAGAGGCAGTTTCTTTTTAATGACGACTTTCATCTACCTAACATTGAATAATAATAATAGTAATACAATAATAATATCAATAATAATAATAATAATAATAATAATAATAATAATAATAATGGCAATAATTATAATAATACCATTATTAGTAAAATAGATATATAGTAAACGAACTATCTAGCTACCATACAGTCAGACAGATTTTCATTAAGGCAGTGGCCACAAACAGTCTCCATTTCTCCATCCATCTGCCCTCCCTCCATGTCACACCACCTTTAAAAAGGATAACAGTTAGTGTTTTGAAAACCAAAGGTGTATTCTTGTGGGTCCTCATGGCCTTGTAGCATTTCTTCCATACCAATTTGAATATTCCACCTTAGCGTTCTCTGGTATGCTATTTATGTCTGTTTAAAGGAGCTGGAGAGGAATGCCTGCATAATAACTCCTACTATCTAATACCTCTGCTCCTGTGCTTCTTCACAGAAACATTCAACTACTTAACTATCCATCCAATGGAGGACTGCCAACTGGACAAAAATGGCAACTTCATCCTGCATCCCACTAGGCTTACTTTCAGATGAGCCTGGGTCCACAACAAAAGTAACATCTTAATGTTCTATTTATTAACCCTGAGAATAATTTGTAGTAGTGAAGTGTTTTATTAATGCTCTGTCTAACTGCTCCAGTCTGATACCTAAGCTGAACAAAGGCTTCAGTTCAAAAAGTTTAAGCTCAATGGAAATACAGAGCATAATATGCATGACCCTACACTAGAGATATAAATATTATCTTTTTTTATTTAATCAGTTATAGTCAGGTTTTTCTTAGCCTGCTTTAGAAATGGCTTCACTGATCCACTTCCACCAGTCCCTGGCTCAAGTTGTTCCAAGAGTGTTTCTTGTGACACCTGAATCAAGAAAGGAGATTTGTTTTCCTGTATCTACATTAATGTTTACATCTTTCTTGTATCTATATTAATGTTTATGTGTACACATCTTCACACATATACAATGTAAACTGTAGTGCCCAAGGGCTAAACATCATCATCCCACCTCTTTACCTCTTTATCCCACCTATGAATGGGGTGAAGTAGGATCCAAAGATGAGAGTGACCAGCCTCACTCATCCCTGAGTGGCATTATGTGAGCAATAACCCCAACTGTCGCCTGGATATAAACCTTCACCGGCTCAAGCCAACTGAAGCGCCACAATTACCCACTAAACCACCAGGCATCATAACCTGGTTATATGGTTACCACCCAGTGTAGTAACTGGTTTCCTGGTGTACAGAAAACCATTCGGCTTGTCACTCAGTGTAGAGTCACCCACAGGCAGAAGGAACATGAAAGAATGAAGGAAAGAAAGACAAAAGAGGAAGTGAACAATAAATAAATAAATGTCTGCAAGTTTAAATTTAAAGGGAAGATAATCCAATCTGACATGCTGCTAAATGGAAAAAGATAAACAGGTAAGAGTTTTAAAACTAAGTACAGTAACAGAAAAGTACTGTACTCAAAAATAATTAGTGATCCTTTGATTATCCAGAATAACAGAGCCAAAGGCATGACCGAATATGGGCAATGAACGGATATGGAGCAACATCCTCTTCTGTACCCACACCCTACCGATATCCATACCTATATATATGTACAGTACCCCTCCTAATTTACGCAGTGTTCTGCAGTCTTTCTGCTGTCTCCATACCTTCTTTACCCCTGCACAGTTATTGACTTTACATACGGGTTTTATTTGCCCGTGTTGAGTACAACTCTCATGTGTCGGGAGGCTCCCCACATACAGCTCTTCTCAACAGGGTGGAGTCAAAGGCTTTTTGTCTCATTAACTCTCCTCCTCTTACTGGCTCCCTTCAACCTATGTCTCTTCGCCGCACTGTTGCATCTTTATCTCTTTTCTATCGCTACTTCCATGGTCACTGCTCCTCTGAAATGCCTGCTTGCATCCCTCCACCTTTATGACGAGCGTGTAGCACCAGTCTAGCAACAAACTCTCATCCCTTTTCTGTCCAACTCTCTAATGTTAGAGTTAACCGTTACTCCCAGTCCTTCAATTATGCAACAGGTCAACTCTGGAACTGTCTCCTTCTGTATGTATTTCCTACCTCCTATAATCTCCAGTCTTTTAAATGAAGGGTGTCCAGGTATCTCAAAATGAACAGATCTTGAATTTGGCTCACTTTTGTCTTTTTTTTTTTTTTTCTTGGAAGGAATTGTTTGTGGGCTCCAAGCCTTTGGTTCCTTCTTACTCATACATATATGTATACTGTATATATATATATATATATATATATATATATATATATATATATATATATATAATATATACATAATATATATATATTTATAGAGGTTGGGGGAGTGGACTCTCTGACCACTACTTGGTGGTGGCCAGAATTAGAATTCAAGTAAGATGGAGGAATAGAAGAAGGGAAAGACGAGAGGAAGTAGTTGCAAGGAGAGTGGAAAGGTTACAAGAGGATGAGAAAAAGGCAGAGTATAAAGGCCCTATCACACGGTACCTCGTACCAGGAACGGCCGAGGAAGATTTAAGTGGAACAAAACTTGGACGCTATCACACATGTTCCTCGTATCCTCGGCAAAGGACATGCTTCTCACACTGTTGCCAGAGCCCCGTCTCGCGACTGTGGACAGTGATCGCTGTCGCTGACTCGATAAAGAATAAGGAGAAGCAACTTTTGTTTACAAACTGGTACACACGCGGAACTGCCTCAATTTCTCTATAAGGGCGAATTCAGCTGCCCTTGTCCAGGAAATCGATGATAAAGCCATCAGTACGTTGTTGTTGTGGTGGTGTTTTCAGGTGGCGACTGGTTCGTCTACTCTACCTGCGGTGGAGTCCTCAGTTGTAAACAAGTGATATTTTATCGACATCACAGTTTCCTCGGTGTAGGAAATATTAACTCTTTATAAGGCCTTCAAAACGATTGATATTTATTATAAAATATTAATAAGTATTCAGTGTTAGGCTAAATGTTTAATAATGTAGTGTGATATATTCTCTGTCGAGTAGCCTGGGTTTTGGTCACACTGTTTTGCCCGTCGTATCGTCGGCAGGAATCCATACAGACGGGTTGCAAATGCCCATGGTATCGTCGGCAATTTTACCACGTTACCGTTCCGATTTACCATCGTATCATCGGCAAACCTCGTATGAGGTGCCGTGTGATAGCCCCTTAAGAGAGAAGAGGAGGAACGATTGGGCAAATATGAATTGGAGTAGATGGGAGACGTGGAAGGTGTGTGCAGGATATTTACAGAAGAAATATGTGCAACATGTGATGTGGTGTGTGGAAGGAAGAGAAGACGGAGGGGGGTGCAAGGAACAGCTTGGTGGACTGAAGAGGTGAAACAGGCTGTGGCACAAAAGAAGAAAGCATACAATGAATGGATGAGGAATAGGGGGGTGGAAGAAGTTGAGAGGCGGAAGAGACAGTTATATGAAGAAAGAAAGAGAGAGGTGAAAAGATTAGTAAGAGAGAGTAAGAAGAGAGTGGATGAGGAATTTGGAAGGAATTTGAGTGTAAAGTGGAGGGACTGTAAGAAAATGTTCTGGAAAGAGGTGAAAAGAGTAAGACAGGGTGGAAGTGAAGTTAGCAGGGGAGTGAAAGATAAAAATGGTAGATTACTAGTGGAGAAGGGAGAAAAAGTGAGCAGATGGAGAGAACACTTTAAGGAACTGTTGAACGTAGAGGATGGAAGTAAAGCGAGTATAAGTGGCTGGGGAATGGCTGGGAGAAGGAGGGAGGTGAGAAGACAGGAAGAAATCAGTAGGATAGAAGTTGTGGAAGCAATGAAGAAAATTAAATCGGGGAAAGCCCCAGGAATTGATGGAGTGTGTGGTGAAATGCTGAAGCATGGGGGAGAGACAGTAGTAGAATGGATGTGGAAGATGTGCAGATTGGCCTGGGAGGAAGGTAGAGTCCTGGAGGATTGGAAGTCAGGTATAATTATTTCCCATTACAAAGGAAAAGGGGAAAAAGAAGTGTGTGGTAATCATAGGGGCATTTGTCTTCTTAGTATAATAGGAAAAGTGTATGGTAGGATACTTATTGACAGAGTTAGAGAAAGAACAGAGAAATTAGTTGGAGAAGAACAGGGAGGCTTTAGGAAGAGAAGAGGTTGTGTAGATCAGATATTCATTCTTAGATCTTTGGTGGAAAAGTTTCTAGAGAAGGGAAAGAAGCTGTATGCAGCTTTCATGGATTAGGAGAAAGCATATGACAGGGCGGATAGACAAGGATTGTGGAAAGTGTTAAGAATATATGGAGTAGATGGGAAGTTGTTGAATGCTGTGAAGAGTATGTATGATGGTGCGAAGGCTGCAGTGCGTGAGGATGGTGAACTAAGTGAATTTTTCTCTTTGAAAGTTGGGTTGAAACAGGGATGTGTCATGTCTCCATGGTTGTTCAATCTGTACATGGATGGGGTAATGAAAGAGGTACAAGGTAGGGTAATGGATGTTGGAGTGGCCATGGTGAGAGAGGATAGTGTTTGGAAACTCCCTGTACTGTTGTTTGCAGATGATACTGTGTTGTTGTGTGAAGACGAAGGGGAGCTGCAAGGCTTGGTGGATGAGTTTGGGAGAGTGTGCAAGAAACAGAATCTATTGGTGAATGTAGGGAAGAGTAAAGTGATGGTCTTTGAGAAAGGTGAAGTCAGTGAATGTACAGCGAGGTTGGATGGTGAGGAATTGGAAAATGTGAGTACGTTTAAGTACTTGGGTAGTGTGATGAGTAAGGATGGAGGTTTGGAGGGTGAAGTGCTTGAAAGGGTACAGCAGGGAAGAAAGGTTGCTGGTTCTTTGAAAGCAGTGATAAGAAACAGGGAAGTGAGCATGGAAGTGAAAAAGTTACTACATGACAGTATTGTGATACCAACTCTAACGTATGGAAGTGAAGCTTGGACGTTGTTGGAAGGACACAAGTCAAGAGTGAGAGCAGTGGAAATGAGTTATTTAAGAGGAGCCTGTGGAGTCACATGGAGAGACAGGCTGACGAATGAGGATATAAAGGAGCGTTGTGGTGTTGATGTGGATGTGATAGGAAGCGTTATGAGGAACACACTGTGGTGGTTTGGCCTTGTGGAGAGGATGGTGGGTGAAAGACTGACGAAGAGTGTGTATGTGAGTGAGGTGGAGGGGGGAAGAGGGAGGGGGAGGCCGAGGATGAGATGGAGGGATGGGGTGGAGAGGTATATGAGAGAGGGGTGTGTGAGTTGGGAGCAGGGGAGTGAAATGGCGGGGGACAGGGCGACTTGGAGGCGATTTGTTTGTGGCCACCCCAAACGGGATTGAGGCTTCTGGCAACAGATAGATAGACAGATAGATAGATATATACTGTATACATATATAAATCAACACATGCACTGCAATATCCAATGTAATCCTAAATGCTAAGAAAACAATGCATTTAAAAAAAAATAATCTAATACTGCGTTGCCCCATGAGAAGCATAGGAGCCTGGGGCTAGGCAAGTTGGTTCTGACATTTAAGATGACCAGCCTCACTCATCCCTGAGTGGAATTACATGAGCAATAAACCCAAACTACCTCTTGGATATAAACCTGTACTGGCTCAATTCAACTGGAGCACCTTAATTACCCACTACAACACCAGGCGCCATAATTTGGTTATATGGTTACCACCCAGCGCAATAAATGGTTTCCTGACGTACAGGAAATCACTTGGCCAGTCACTTAGTGTACAATCAACTGTACGCAAAAGAGGAAAGAATGAAGGCAAAGAAGACAGAAGAGGGAGTGTAGAGTCACCAGCAGGCAGAAGAGAGAGGAAAGAATGAAGGAAAGAAGGAAGGGAGGAAAGGGCAGTCAATCGAGAGCAGCACTACATCTAGTGTGTTGAAGGTGAGTGCCCCCCTCAAAATATATGCAAAACCATACCAATATGTACTGTACCTCTCCTAATTTTGGAAGCGCTCTGTGGTCTTTCAGATGCTTTTGGCCATCAAAACACACACTGCAATATGCAATGTAATCCTATATATATATACTGTATGTATATATATATATATATATATATATATATATATATATATATATTTTATAAAACATATATGTGTCATTCATTCATTCATTGCCAGACACCATGTATCCCAAACGGGGTGGCCAAGGGCTTAGAGTTAATTGTTTTACAGGGAGGGGCACTAATCCTCCACCAACCCCACTTGACGTAGGGATGCCAACAGCATCTGGTGTTCCCAGGCGGTCACCCATCCAAGTACTAACCAGACCCAACGTGTGTATATATATATATATATATATATATATATATATATATATATTATATAAAACATATATGTGTATATATATATATATATATATATATACATATATATACACATATATATATATATATATATATATATATATATATATATATATATATATATATATATACATATATATATATATATATATATATATATATATACACCATTTATATATATATATATATATATATATCGATATATATATATATACAGCATTTATATATATATATATATATATATACATATATATATATATATATATATATATATATATATATATATATATATATATATATATACACACACATTTATATATATATATATATATACACATACATTTATATATATATGAATACATACATATATATATACATATAAAATACACATATACATATCTCATCTCATCTCATTAGCCGTTTGAGTGTCCACTGCAGGACCGGCCCATCCCTACCGAAGTGGGGACGATACAGCCAATGTATCTGTACCAAGTGGCTTAGGCTGTCTAGCAGAGATTGTATGTAGGGTGAGAAGTCCTTGTAAGTGTAACTGTAGTGTTGGAGTGGCTTTGGAAGCGTGTGTAGTCTGTGAACCAAGTGTAATCGGCCAGTGCAAGCCGACTGGGTGCAAGCATATATTACAGTATGCAACACTGGTTCACCCACAGCACCCCTTGTGTCCGCCAATGCAGTATGTGGTCTGAAGAACCCTCCCAAAGTTTGTTACCCTGGCGGGGCGCGAACCCTCGTTCTTCAGTGTACGAACAAGCACACTTTTTATACATATATATATATGCATATATACTCGTATACATATATATATATAAATACACACATATATATATATATATTATACATATATATACACACACACACACAAGTATATATATATATATATATATATATATATATATATGTATATAAATATATATATATATATATATATATATATATATATATATATATATACATATATATATATATATATATATACACACATATATATATATACATATATATATATATATACATATATGTATGTATATATATGTATATGTGTATATAAGGCAGCAGGTGTGTCTGGGTTGACTGCCGAAATGTTGAAGGCCTCAGGCGATATAGGGGTGAGGTTAGTCACTGACCTGATAAATAGGATTATTTATGAGTGTGTTGTCCCAGATGATTGGCTGAAGAGTGTAATTGTAAATGTGTATAAAGGGAAGGGTGATGCCCTGGAAAGAGGAAATTATAGAGGTATAAAGCTTTTAGATCAGATAATGAAGGTAATGGAGAGAGTTCTAGAAGGTATGATTAGAAAAAGAGTGAATATTGATGAGATGCAGTTTGGGTTTATGCCAGGTAGGGGGACCACTGATGCTATATTCATTGTTCGACAGCTCCAGGAAAAATATAATGGTAGGAGAAGGGATCTTTATTTTGTTTTTGTTGATTTGGAGAAGGCCTTTGACAGAGTCCCTAGAGAGGTGGTGAAGTGGGCAATGAGAAAGCTTGGCTTGGAGGAGTGGCTGGTTAGGGTGGTTATGGCTATGTATGTGGGTGCTCACATCCAGGTAAGAGTGAATGGAGATTTGAGTGATGAGTTTTCCGTGAATGTTGGTGTGCATCAGGGGTCAGTCTTGAGTCCCATATTGTTTATCATGGTGCTTGAAGCCCTTTCACGTGACTTTAGAAACGGACTCCCATGGGAGTTGTTGTATGTTGATGATTTGGTGTTGATTGCAGAGAACGAAAGGGAGGCGGAGGAAAGGTTTAGGAAGTGGAAAGATGGTATGGGGCACAAGGGTTTAAGGGTAAATGCAGATAAAACAAAAGTGATGATATCTAGGGTTGGTGGCGGTACTGTCAAAGACGAGGGAGAGTGGCCATGTGCAGTTTGCCACAAAGGCGTAGGAAGTAATTCCATCTTGTGCGGTGTTTGTGATAAATGGGTGCATAAGAGGTGTAGTGGTATCAGAGGTAGACTGCAAGATAATGCTGATTTTATGTGTACGGCGTGTAGGGGTGATCATGTGGAGATTGTCAGATGTGAAAGGATTGAACTTGCCGGTAAATCTCTTGAGTGTGTGGAAGAGTATATATATATATATATATACTGTTGTTTGCAGATGATACTGTGTTGTTGAGTGAAGACGAAGGGGAGCTGCAAGGCTTGGTGGATGAGTTTGAGAGAGTGTGTAAGAAACGGAATCTAAAGGTGAATGTAGAGAAGAGTAAAGTGATGGTCTTTGAGAGAGGTGAAGTCAGTGAATGTACAGTGAGGTTGGATGGTGAGGAATTGGAAAATGTGAGTACATTTAAGTACTTGGGTAGTGTGATGAGTAAGGATGGAGGTTTGGAGGGTGAATTGCTTGAAAGGGTACAGCAGGGAAGAAACGTTGCTGGTTCTTTGGAAGCAGTGATAAGAAACAGGGAAGTGAGCACGGAAGTGAAAAAGTTACTACATGACAGTATTGTGATACCAACTCTAACGTATGGAAGTGAAGCTTGGACGTTGTTGGAAGGACACAAGTCAAGAGTGAGAGCAGTGGAAATGAGTTATTTAAGAGGAGCCTGTGGAGTCACATGGAGAGACAGGCTGACGAATGAGGATATAAAGGAGCGTTGTGGTGTTGATGTGGATGTGATAGGAAGCGTTATGAGGAACACACTGAGGTGGTTTGGCCATGTGGAGAGGATGGAGGGTGAAAGACTGATGAAGAGAGTGTATGTGAGTGAGGTGGAGGGGGGAAGAGGGAGGGGGAGGCCGAGGATGAGATGAAGGGATGGGGTGGAGAGGTATATGAGAGAGGGGAGTGTGAGTTTGGAGCAGGGCAGTGAAATGGCAGGGGACAGGGCGACTTGGAGGCGATTTGTTTGTGGCCACCCCAAACGGGATTGAGGCGTCTGGCAATAGACATATTATATACATATATATATATATATATATATATATATATATATATATATATATATATATATATATATATACACACATATAAAAATATATACATACATATACATATATATATATAATATATATATATACATATACATACATATAAATATATATACTGTACATAAATATACAGTACATATATATGTATATATATAGTGCATATATATATATATATATATATATATATATATAAGTAAAACCTCGATATAACAGACTTCAATAGACCGGAATTCGCTTTTATCGGACTTGAGGAGCTACCGGACTAAATTCCTATATATTGGAAAAAGTCCGATAAAGCCAGAAGCAGTCCAGAGTGTCTGACCACTTCAGCTACGTTCACCACAATAAAGTAAATAAAAGACATGTATATCAGTGCACAGTACAGAATTATTATACATATTATACCATTTGATTAATGCAGTGAAGTAATAACACAGTACAGTAGTGCTGTGGTAGTCAAAACCGTTCATGCGACCCGGACTAATGTCTGATATATCGCAAAAAGTCCGGAATAGCAAGGGAATGTCCGGATGTCGCTTTTATCGGAATTTCGCATTTTTCAGAATGGTTTGGGCCCCAATTAGTCCGTTATAGAGAGGTCTTACTGTATACAGTAAAACCTCTCTATAATGGACTTCAATAGACCGGAATTCGCTTTTATCAGACTCGAGGAGCTACCCGACTAAATTCCTATACAGGTAACTCGCACGGAACACGATCTCACGGAACGCGCTCGCAATTATACACGGTAAGGGCTGGGATACATATAAGACAACGTAAGATTAAAAAACCATTATGAAAACTACAAATTAACGCAGGAGAGGCCTTTGAAAGATCAAATCCTCGAACGTCACTGCAGCGCGCGGTTTGTTTTGATTACGTGACGATCTAGGCGGGAAATTAGTGAGTGAGACATTCCCGAGTACAGTAACAATATTTGTAAGTTAAATATTTACAGTACTGCACTGTTCTGGTAAGTTTATGTGCAACTTAAAGTACTATTAAATAACGTTAAAGCAAGAAATAGTCTTATAACCAGTTTACCTGATAGGCGTCAGAATATTGCCTTTTTTATTTGTTCGTTTTTTCCACAATACTGTACAGTATAAGTTAAATATTTACTGTTCTCGTATGTACTGTACTTGTAAGCACTTAATTAAAGTTAAATCATTAAATAAAGCCTTGTAACCAGTTAACCCGAATTATATGATTACCCATGATCGGAGTCGGAATATTGCCTTTTTTGTTTGTTCGTTAAACTCTTACTGTACTGCTTTTCTACAGTACTGTATTTGTAAGTTAAATATTTACTGTTCTGGTATGTACCTGTAAGCAATTAAAGCATTAAATAAAGCCTTGTAGCCAGTTAACCTGATTTATATGATTACCCATGATCGGGGTCGGAATATTGCCTTTTTTGTTTGTTCGTTAAAGACTTATAATAAAAGAAAAATACATTTTTGTCTTGGTATCTTTACCTATTTGCTCAGGTTTGCTGTAATGGTTTGGATCATTTGATGCAATGCAACTTGTAGAAAACTGTGAATAAACTTTCGGGAAGTGAACGAAAATCTGGGACATGAGACTGACCTTGACTTCACCCTCAGGCCTCTCATGTATCATCTGTCAGTTGACCACCTGCTATCGTGATGAGTGGATGTACGATTTTTTCGCTCGTGGCCATGCCTAACCACACACAGGTACACCCATTATCTCGACCCAGACAGAAAATACAATCTTTTTCCTCTCTTGCAAAACACAAACAACCACCCTGTTTACGAGACAGCAATATATATTGCGAAAATAACAAGGTAAAATGATAAAGATGAACGTAAAATGATAAAGATGAACATGTTATGACGGAAGAAGTACGTTTTCCCCGTCTGTAAATGTATTTATTTCTGCTTTGTATCTGTATTCGTAATAATTAGACTTATTGTTAGTTCTGAAACTGCATTACGATTCTATTTTTAGCCATTCTCGTGGTGTGGGAGCTGGAAGTTGTGACACAACTTCCTTATTGCTAATCGGACTGACCCTCCACTTTATTCTCCCGTGGCAGAGTCTAGCCTTGGAAGACGTGCAGTTTTCTCATTTAGGACTGAAAATTCAACTCTTTCGCTCCCTTTTCCAAGCATGGGCACAACGATAACGTAAAAAAATAACTCGAAACTACCATAAATATATATCTAAAAAGTGAAAATGTATTCATAATTTTTTTTTTTTTTTTTCAGCCATTCCTAACAGATTATGTACTGAAATCATTCGATATCACAGTACTGCACTTCTAAGTTAAATATGTACTGTTCTGGTATGTACTTTTAAGTTAAAGCACTGGTACCAGTTAACCTGATTTATATGATTACCTATGATCGGCGTCGGAATGTTTCGTTGTGTTTACGTACAGTATTTGTGTGTTGAAGTTTTGCTCTGGAGTACTGTATTTGTGAGTTATAACATTAAATAAACCTTCTAACCACTTAAAGTGCTTTCTAGTGATTACCAGTGAGAGATAACAGCAAAACAACACATTTGGGGGGTCTAGGGAGCAAAATACGGAGTAGTTTAAATATACGCGATTTCGCACGGAACACGGCACGGTAGGAACGAAACCCACGTGTTCCGTGCGAGTTACCTGTATACTGGAAAAAGTCAGATAAAGCCAGAAGCAGTCTGGACTGCCTGACCACTTCAGCTATGTTCACCACAATAAGGTAAATAAAAGTCATGTTCATCAGTGTACAGTACAGAATTATTATTATTAAAAGTGAGGAGATGGAGAGAACACTTTAAGGAATTGTTGAACATAGAGGATGGAAGTAATGCGAGGATAAGTGGCTGGGGAATGGCTGGGAGAAGGAGGGAGGTGAGAAGACAGGAAGAAATCAGTAGGACAGAAGTTGTGGAAGCAATGAAGAAAGTTAAATTGGGGAAAGCCCCAGGAATTGATGGAGTGTGTGGTGAAATGCTGAAGTATGGGGGAGAGATTGTAGTAGAATGGATGTGGAAAATGGGCAGATTGGCCTGGGAGGAAGGTAGAGTCCTGGAGGATTGGAAGTCAGGAATAATTATTCCCTTGTACAAAGGAAAAGGGGAAAAAGAAGTGTGTGGTAATCACAGGGGCATCAGTCTTCTTAGTATAATAGGAAAAGTGTATGGTAGGATACTTATTGACAGATTTAGAGAAAGAACAGAGGAATTAGTTGGAGAAGAACAGGGAGGCTTTAGGAAGGGAAGAGGTTGTGTAGATCAGATATTCATTCTTAGGTCTTTAGTAAAAAAGTTTCTAGAGAAGGGAAAGAAGTTGTATGCGGCTTTCATGGATTTGGAGAAAGCATATGACAGGGTGGATAGACAAGGATTGTGGAAAGTATTAAGAATATATGGAGTATAGATGGGAAGTTGTTGAATGCTGTGAAGAGTATGTATGATGGTGCTAAGGCTGCAGAGCGTGTGGATGGTGAACTGAATTAATTTTTCTCTTTGAAGGTTGGGTTGAAACAGGGATGTGTCATGTCTCCATAGTTGTTCCAATCTGTACATGGATGCGGTAATAAAAGAGGTACAAGGTAGGGTAGAGGATGTTGGAGTGGCCCTGGTGAGAGAGGGTAGTGTTTGGAAACTCCCTGTACTGTTCTTTGCAGATGATACTGTGTTGTTGAGTGAAGACAAAGGAGAGCTGCAAGAGTTGGTGGATGAGTTTGGGAGAGTGTGTAAGAAACAGAATCTAAAGGTGAATGTAGGGAAGAGTAAAGTGATGGTCTTTGAGAGAGAGGTGAAGTCAGTGAATGTACAGTGAGGTTGGATGGTGAGGAATTGGAAAATGTGAGTACGTTTAAGCACTTGGGTGGTGTAATGAGTAAGGATGGAGGTTTGGAGGGTGAAGTGCTTGAAAAGGTACAGCAGGGAAGAAACGTTGCTGGTTCTTTGAAAGCAGTGATAAGAAACAGGGAAGTGAGCACGGAAGTGAAAAAGTTACATGACAGTATTGTGATACCAACTCTAACGTATGGAAGTGAAGCTTGGACGTTGCTGGAAGGACACAAGTCAAGAGTGAGCGCAGTGGAAATGAGATATTTAAGAGGAGCCTGTGGAGTCACATGGAGAGACAGATTGACAAATGAGGAAGTGAAGGATTGTTATGGTGTGGATGAGGATGTGATAAGAAGCGTTAGGAGGAATACACTGAGGTGGTTTGGCCATGTGGAGAGGATGGAGGGTGAAAGACTGACAGAGAGAGTGTATGTGAGGTGGAGGGGAGAAGAGGGAGGGGGAGGCCAAGGATGAGATGGAGGGATGGGGTGGAGAGGTATATGAGAGAGGGGAGTGAGAGTTGGGAGCGGGGCAGTGAAATGGCGGGGGACAGGGCGACGTGGAGGCGATTTGTTTGTGGCCACCCTGAACGGGATTGAGGCGACTGGCAATAGATAGATAGATTATACCATTTGATTAATGTAGTGAAATTATGACACAGTACAGTACTGCAGTGGTAGTCAAAGCAGTTTAAAAACCGGTCATGCGATCCGAACCAATGTCTGATATGTCGGAAAAAGTCCGGAATAGCAGGGGGAAGTCTGGATGTCGCTTTTATTGGAATTTCTCATTTTTCGGAATGGTTTGGGCCCCAATTAGTCCATTATGGTGAGGTCTTACTGTACTTTGTACATGTATAAATAAATATATACTGTATGTATATACTGGGTGCGTGCAAAACCCCTCCTAATTTTGGCAGTGTTCTGCAGTCTTTCGGCTGTTTTTAGACATCAAAACACGCTTTGCAATTCGCAATGTAACCCTAAACACTAAGAAAATAATGGATAAACAAAAAATAAAAAAACTACCAAAATGCACAGTACCCCTCCTAACTTCAGCAGTGCTGTGCAGTCTTTTGGCTATTTTTAGACACCAAAACACACACTGGAATAAAGAATGGAATCATTAAAAAAAAAAAAAAAAAAAAAAAAAAAAAAAAAAAAAAAAAAAGGGGGGGGGCACTTACCACCTAGCGAATAGCAGACAGGCATCATAACCTGCCAGACTGCTGCAGGTGTGCAGGTATCCCATGTGGTCTAGTTGCTAACAGAGCAACCTACTGTTGAAAAAGTCAAAGAATCCTCCTCCACCTGCTGAAGCTGAGTGATGAGCAGAGATGAGTGGCGAGGCACTGGAGCCCTACCCATTTCAGAACTCTCTGAAGACAGCAGCAAGCTCACATCTAATGGTAACTCAACGGCTGTCAACGTGCTTGGTTGTGGGTCCGTGAGTGAAGATTGAATTTAAGCAGGTGGTGGTGGTCGTGGTGAGAAGGGGCTGGCACTCATGGAGGTGGTGAGCTTGAAAGAGTCAATCTTCTTCTGATAATAGGTGTGGCGACTCTGTCGGAGTATGACAGCATCCCTGACTGCCCACAGATCCATGGCCAGCTTGAATGGCACCAACTCTCTATCCCACTGAGGGTACTTGGCATATTCGAGCAACTGCTCAGTGTCGGCCCACAGCACACCAAGATGAGGGAGTGTTGAAGTGGCAGGGTAACCAGTCAGGGTCCTCGTCCTCGTCGCTTTCCTCTGTCAGCCCCGCAGAGACAGCAGCAGCAATCTCCTCGTCAGTCAAAGTCTAATAACCTGGATCACTGCTGTCGATGTCCACATCATCACCTGTGTTTCATAGCCGAAGGTGGAAACTGTCCACGTCAAATCCTTCAAAGTCGTGCACTGCCTTGCATTCCTAAAGGAGACAAGACCAAGCACTTTCCAAGTTATTGATGGAAACTTCCTTCCAAGCACTGGCCCAGTTGAAAATTGCAGACTTGATGATGTAACGCCGTAGATTCTCCAAAGTCTGCTCGCCACATCTGTCGACCCCTTCCTTGTCCTCAAGCACCACCAACACCTCATCAAGGAACCTCCAACGGTACAGTCTCTTGGCCACCACGATAACACCCTGGTCCATTGGTTGAATAAGAGCAGTTATATTAGGTGGCAGAAACAGGCACCAATCTGCACGTCATCAGCAACGAAATCCTTCTCCAACGGATGCGCAGGGGCATTGTCCAGGATCAGGAGAGCCTTCATGTGGCCACAAGGGATTCCAAGTTCCTGCACCTGATAACAGATAACCTCCTTGACAAAGTGTCTGTGGAACCAATCTGAAGACCTATGCAGTAAACCAGGCTTTCACAGAATGGTACCACACAACAGGCAGGCTATCCATCAACCCACGGAAACATCGTGGCTGTTTTGCACATCCAACAATAACAGGGTTGAGGCGGTGCATCCTGTTAGCACTGGCACAGCACAACATCGAGACACATTGTTTGGACAACTTCCGACCAGGCACAGCCTTCTCCGTCTCTTCTGCCAGGGTGTTGGTGGGCACTGAGCAGAAGAACAGGCCAGTTTCATCAGCACTGTACAACTGACCAAGAGCAATGCAGTCCTTCTTGATCAGGTGCTGCACTTTCTGGCGAAATGGCTCAACATCCTCCACTGCCGCATCCAAAACCTCACCACGTGCCTTACGGCCAGTAAGACCATGTCGAAGTTTGAACCAAAAGAGCCAACCCTCAGATGCCTTGAAGTCATGCATGTTGTGCAGGGGTGCAAACTTTTCAGCTGCAACATTCAGCTCAGTCCCAACGAAGATGCCAGCACTCCACTGCTGGCGGAACCAAACCAAAGTCCACTAGTCGATGAAGGCATAACAAGACTTGGACATCACCTTCCGGTCGCCTTTTCGAGTGGTATCACAGTAGTCCAGTCCGTAATGACACAGCTTCTCCCATGACTTCTTGATTTCAGACAAGGTTGAGCGGGGCATGTCAAATTCATGCAGAATGCACGAAGTTGGCCAGCTAATGCCAACCTTGGCCAATATTTCACGCTTCTTCTCCAGAGTCAAAACCCTCCTCTTGCGTATCTCAGGTGGTGCTGGGGCCATCATCACACACACACAAACACCACAGATGAGAATTCAGGTCTTCAGAAGGTAAGTCATCACCACAAATGCTACAATGGAAGCTGCCATTGTTTAACCTCAGCCAGGCACGTACACACACAGAGACAATTGCGGGACTGAGATGCAGTAGTGCTTGGGAGCGTACAGCGTTGCAATGTCTCTACCCACACTTGACTACAAGCATGCAAGCAAAAAGTAGCACGTTGACCTATGAGTGCAAAGGTCTTTTTTGCTCACCCAGGCAAATATCGCAATGTGGAAGAAATGCTGGGTCCCTGTACATCATAGGCCTCAGGAGTGGCTGAGTTATCCGGAGGGCGATGTGACTTTAACCATTCGGTAAGAGGGCAGATGGCCGTGTGTGGCCAGGAGTTTCTGACTAATCCACGCGGCCTGGGGTATTTCAACCATACCGCAGGGACCTATACAGCCATTCTCTCTCACCTTGTGGATTACGATCTGTCTTCCTCGGGCGCCTTCAGAATGTTACTGGTGATCAGGGTGACTGGGGGATTTCTGCCATTCAGTAGGGACCCATACAGCCACTTTCTTCCACCTTGTGGATTATGCTCTGCCTTCCTCGTGCGCTTACAGAATGTTACCGGTGATCAGGGTGGCAAGGGGATTTCCACCACTCAGTAGGGACCTGTACAGCTATTCTCTCTCACCTTGTAGTTTATGTCTGTTTTCCTCGCGTGTGGCCAGGATGTTTCCATTGATTGGGGTGGCTGGATGATTTCGATCAAACATTAAGGACCCACGTAGGGAGAACGTTATGCCAACAGCATCTGGTGTTCCCAGGTGGTCACCCATCCAAGTACTAACCAGACCCAACATTGCTTAACTTCGCTGATCCCTACGTGTCAAGTGGGGTTGGTGGAGGATTAGTGCCCCTCCCTGTAAAACAATTAACTCTAAGCCCTTGGCCACCCCATTTGGGATACATGGCGTCTGGCAATGAATGAATGAATTAAGGACCCACACAGCCATTCTCACTCACTTTGTGGTTTATGTCTATTTTCCTCACGCATGGATGGTATATTCCCATTCATCGGGGTGGCCAGGTGATTTCAACCATACGTTAGGGACCCGTACAGCCATTCTTGCTCACCTTGTGGGTTAGTGTCTATTACTCATGCGTGGACACTGAAGCTGGTGAGCCACGTACTGAACCGATTACGGTTATAATGTAGCCAAGGCCTAGTGAACGAATATGGAGCATGAACGGATGTGGACTGTACGGATAATCGAGTGATTACAGTTCTGTATAAATAAACTATTTGGTCAGAATGCCTTAACACAGTGTCAGTGATTTAACTGAGAAGTTTCACTGCACTGTTGTGTGCATGTCCCTGTATTCTCTCCTATCCACCATAATGAAGTTGGTACACTACAGGACAACTACAGCCTGCAGTTCACTAGGTTCATATTCAAATGAACACAAGGCCACAAAACAAGAACAGGAATAATGCAAGTTTCATAAAGTGAGGTCTGATACAGTGAGGGTCTAGTATAATGTACTATCAGCTTAGGTGTGTAGGAAACTGTGAGAGACAGGAAAACAATGGATGCATAACTCTCATGCTTACTGAAGTAACATCTTGCTCTCAAGGGGATGGACAGCAGCATACTCAATCTTGAATTTATAGTAGGACTGGCTGTGCTGCCAGCAGCAGTGGGACATCATGTTGTTCTCTAACATATCTTCACATCCCACAGAAACTACCCTTTATACTTATTTTTGGTGGTAAGCAGGAAGCAAAGTGAAATAACTACCAGTTTAGATGGATTCCAAATCTGTTTTTAGATTTTATGGTAAAAAATGAAGGTATCCAGGAAATCATTTTAGGATGATGTGAATTGTTTTCAGGTGAGAAAAAATATGTATACATATGGGTCTCTCTCCTCATTTGGTGACACTATCTGATCAAACTTTTGGTACTCAAATTACTGCATGTGATTTTTTTTTTTATAGGGATGGCAGTGGTCTATGGAAGGACCAGTTTCACCCCAAAACAGGCTGACCTACAGTACATACACAGTAACACTCCACGTCCACTGCGTTGGGTGATTTCGTGTGTGTCGTGGGGACAGTTCTGTCAGAGTTATCAGCACTGTATTTGCCCTGCATCATTTACTCATTTTCTATTCCAATTGCCACAAGCACACCCAGTTCAGCCAACTCATCCATCTCCACACCACAGACGGTATCACTACCTTTTTTTTGTCAAGTGCTATTTACACGACACTCATATACTGTACAATCCCATCTCTCTCTCTGTGATGATTGCTTGCCACTGAAATCATTTTCCATGTTAGGATAAGGTAGATCAAACATGCTCAGGTTAGGATAAATTAGGTTAGTTACAAAAGCTTGTTAGGTTGGTACAGATTAGGTTAGGTTAGGACAAATTAGCTTAGATATGGCAAGGATAGAATAAATGAGGATAGGTTTAGATAATCTGGGTTAGGTTTAGATAAACCAACAGATATGAGGATAAACCAGTACCATACTAAACAGGTGTTTTAGGATGGCGGCTGTCCGTCTTTGGCACTGCTGCGACTGTAAACAAAGACCGATACTTTAATATGTTCACTACTTAAAAAATTATAAGCAGCATCGCAACTTGAAAACACACTGGAAAAAAAAAAAAAAAAAAAAAAAATCATCAAAGAAGGGAGAAAGCTGCCATGTGTGATTTGCCACAAGGGTGTGGGAAGTACTTCCATCTTGTGATGCGTGGAAAGCACTTCCATCTTGTGCAATGTGGGAAGTACTTCCATCTTGTGCAGTGTTTGTGGTAAGTGGGTACATGAGAGATACCGTACAGTGGTATGAGGTAGACTGTGAGAAAATGCTGATTTCATGTGTGCAGTATGTCGAGGAGAGTACGAGGAAATTATCAGGCACGAAAGGACTGAACTTGCTGGTGAGTCTCTTGAGAGTTAGGAACAGTTTTGGTATTTGGGAGACATGTTATGTGCTGGAGGTGGGGCTAGAGTGAGAAGTGGTTGGAAAAAGTTCAGGGATCTGTTGCCTCTCCTGACACTGAAAGGGCTCTCCCTCTGTGCTCTTTGTAAGCAGCATGTGCTACGAGTGTGATACTGTATGGTAGTGAGACCTGGGCAGTAAAGGAGGAGAATATTCGCAGGCTCAAACATACAGAAATGATAATGATTAGATGGATGTTCAGTGCGTCCGTGAGTGCAAGGACTGGGGGGCTAGGTTTAAGATTGATGAGTTGGGAGGTAGGATGGGACTGGAATGTATTGGTACTGTGATGAAGAGAGGTAGATTGGGATGGTTTGGGGATAGAGAGAGGATGAGGGATGATAACTGGGTGCAGAAAGTGAAAAGTGTTCATGCACTCAGGGATGAGTGAGGCTGGTCACTCTCATCTTAAATGTCGGGACCAACTGCTTAGCCCAGGGCTCCTACACTCCTCATGGGGCAATGTAGGATTTGATGATGGATGGATGGATGGTTAACGTTAAGAGTAGGGTTGCGAGAGAGAGACCGAAAAAGACCTGGGATGAGGTCACTGAGTGTGACCTCAGGGATAAGGGACTGAATAAGGAAGCTGCCAGAGATCACACAGCACAGACAGCTGCCATTAGGTGACCAAGGCCAACACATGCAAGCATGTTGGAGCCTTCATTAACAAAACGATAAGGACTTCAATTAAGAAAAACTGGAGAAAACTGCAAAATACAGCAGTCCCAAGTTTCTTTGAAGAGTACCAAGGAAAAAAAATTAAAGGATTAAAAACAAAATTCAAATCACTGCCACAGTACCCTGGAAACTTTAATATATTTTTTTTAAGTGAGGGAAAACTGCATAATAAAGTTGTCCCATGCCTCCTAAAAAAAAAAAAAAAAAAAAAAAAAAAAAAAAAAAAATCGCTTGTAATTCATTTATGTTTATTTCCTTCATGTTACGTTAGACATCAATGGCTTTCTATTTTTTTAACTGTGCAATATTAACTTACCATTAGCTTACCAAGGCCACCCCAAAGCTAGTCTCGATGAGGTGGTCGGTTCAGGATCAGGGCAGTAAGCCTGCGCTGGCTCATATAAAGCCCCCCTACTAGCCTAAATAGTGGGTCAAATTTGGCCTTAAAACTGTTCCCTGTATCGGCCATTACTGCTTCGCTTGTCAGATTATTCCATTCGTTCACCACTCTACTTGAAAAGCAGAATTTCCTCACATTAAGTCGTGGTCTTTGTTTGAAAATCTTGAGCAGGTTCTGTCTTGTTATTCCATGGTCCTTAATGAAGAAGTCTTCTTTCTTTAATCCTTCTAAACCTTTCATTCTCCATTCCGATTTCTGTCCTCTAATTACCACTAGTTGCTTCCTTAACTTTAGCCAAGATCTAATCCATCTACTAACTTTCACTCCAATTCCAAGAGCCTTAATTTTTTAAAGAAGTCTTTGGTGCAGAACTTTATCAAATGCTTTTGCAAGTCCAAATAGACCACATCCACTGGAAAACCAGCATCAACATATGACGTAACTTGCTCAAAAAATATAAGCAGATTTGTTGACCCCCTAACCGCGGGGCGTCACTTCGTGATGCTTGGGAGCAAGGGATCACACCGCGGGGCGTCACTTTTGTGACTCTGTGTTATTTTGAATTCGCCCGGGCTTTCAAGTGGTGGCTTGTATCATCTATCAGTACTGCCAATGTCCAACACTAGTCAGCACTCCTATTCTCATCTGTACTCCCATCCATTGTTGACAATTTAGCCATTTCTCCCCATTCTTGACTCCCCTCCCTACCTCCCCTCCATTACCCTCTCCTCTCGCCTGCCCGGTTGTGCTACGCTAAGTAAATCTTTCCTGGAATTTTCCACTGATTTCATCCATTGAAATAAGCCCTATGCCCTATTCTTATACCAAATAATATATACAAAAAAGAAATAAGGTAAGTGATAGTGCCATACACCTGGAATTGGCTAATTATCACCTGACAACACCTCACGTGCACTCGTTCGCAAATTTTCGCTGTTTATTTCCCCTTGAAATATGCCGTATAATCTATTCTCGCAATAAAAATATATATAAGAAAGGAAGGGAGAAGCCTAAGTGATATTTACATTCACCTGGAACTACCTAATTTATTATGCATTGTCTAGATTTCCTGCCAATCATTTCATAGCGTATATATTACCAGCTGTCACCACGCTGACATTGGCAGCATTGCACTCCCCCTAGGCGGCTAGGCCACCACACTGTATTCAGTTTACTGTCGTCTTTCAAGGTGAAACCACGTCGGATTCGCGCCTGTCCAATTCCGCCGCTTTTTAGCCCCTTGCAAAGGGCCCTGTGACCTCTACCCTCTACTAAACCTCGTGTGGAAAGGGGTAAAGGGCTAAGTGACTGTTGTGGAATGTCAACTGGCTAATTTGTCAATGAAAATGATAGACAGTGACTACGATCTTTCTGGTGAGTAAAACAGTGAAAGTGGAAATGTAAATAATGTGTAACTAATGTGTAAACAGCAAGTGAAAACAATGAATGTAAATATAAGTGAACAGTGGAAAACAGTTTTGTATGTTACCAGTACTGCAAGTGACAGTGCATAACACAGTGTAAATAAAACAGAAATGTAAATAATGTAAATAAAATAGATAATGTAAATGTGTGTGTGTGGATGAAAGGATGCGAAGATGTGTAATGGATGCAAGAGCTTATAGAGGTTGGGGGAGTGGACTTTCTGACCACTACTTGGTGGTGGCCAGAATTAGGATTCAAGTAAGATGGAGGAATAAAAGAAGGGAAAGATGAGAGGAAGGAGTAGTTGCAAGGAGAGTGGAAAGGTTAGAAGAGGATGAGAAAAAGGCAGAGTATAAGAGAGAAGAGGAGGAACAATTGGGCAAATATGAATTGGAGCAGATGGGAGACGTGGAAGGTGTGTGTAGGATATTTACAGAAGAAATATGTGCAGCATGTGATGTGGTGTGTGGAAGGAAGAGAAGACGGAGGGGGGTGAAAGAAACAGCGTGGTGGACTGAAGAGGTGAAACAGGCTGTGGCACAAAAGAAGAAAGCATACAATGAATGGATGAGAAATAGGGGCGTGGAAGAAGTTGAGAGGCGGAAGAAAGAGTTATATGTAGAAAGAAAGAAAGAGGTGAAAAGATTAGTAAGAGAGAGTAAGAAGAGAGTGAATGAGGAATTTGGAAGGAATTTGAGTGTAAAGTGGAAGGACTGTAAGAAAATGTTCTGGAAAGAGGTGAAAAGAGTAAGACAGGGTGGAAGTGAAGTTAGCAGGGAGTGAAAGATAAAAATGGTAGATTACTAGTGGAGAAGGGAGAAAAAGTGAGCAGATGGAGAGAACACTTTAAGGAATTGTTGAACATAGAGGATGGAAGTAATGCGAGGATAAGTGGCTGGGGAATGGCTGGGAGAAGGAGGGAGGTGAGAAGACAGGAAGAAATCAGTAGGATAAAAGTTGTGGAAGCAATGAAGAAAGTTAAATCGGGGAAAGCCCCAGGAATTGATGGAGTGTGTGGTGAAATGCTGAAGCATGGGGGAGAGAAAGTAGCAGAATGGATGTGGAAGATGTGCAAATTGCCCTGGGAGGAAGGTACAGTCCCGGAGGATTGGAAGTCAGGTATAATTACTCCCTTGTACAAAGGAAAAGGGGAAAAAGAAGTGTGTGGTAATCATAGGGGCATTTGTCTCTTAGTATAATAGGAAAAGTGTATGGTAGGATACTTATTGACAGAATTAGAGAAAGAACAGAGAAATTAGTTGGAGAAGAACAGGGAGGCTTTAGGAAGGGAAGAGGTTGTGTAGATCAGATATTCATTCTTCGATCTTTAGTGGAAAAGTTTCTAGAGAAGGGAAAGAAGTTGTATGTGGCTTTCATGGATTTGGAGAAAGCATATGACAGGGTGGATAGACAAAGATTGTGGAAAGTGTTAAGAATACATGGAGTAGTTTTGAAGTTGTTGAATGCTGTGAAGAGTATGTACGATGGTGCGAAGGCTGCAGTGCGTGTGGATGGTGAACTAAGTGAATTTTTCTCTTGGAAAGTTGGGTTGAAACAGGGATGTGTCATGTCTCCATGGTTGTTCAATCTGTACATGGATGGGGTAATAAAAGAGGTACAAGGTAGGGTAGTGGATGTTGGAGTGGCCCTGGTGAGAGAGGATAGTGTTTGGAAACTCCCTGTACTGTTGTTTGCAGATGATACTGTGTTGTTGAGTGAAGACGAAGGGGAGCTGCAAGGCTTGGTGGATGAGTTTGGGAGAGTATGTAAGAAACGGAATCTAAAGGTGAATGTAGGGAAGAGTAAAGTGATGGTCTTTGAGAGAGGTGAAGTCAGTGAATGTACAGCGAGGTTGGATGGTTAGGAATTGGAAAATGTGAGTACGTTTAAGTACTTGGGTAGTGTGATGAGTAAGGATGGAGGTTTGGAGGGTGAAGTGCTTGAAAGGGTACAGAAGGGAAGAAACGTTGCTGGTTCTTTGACAGCAGTGATAAGAAACAGGGAAGTGAGCATGGAAGTGAAAAAGTTACTACATGACAGTATTGTGATACCAACTCTAACGTATGGAAGTGAAGCTTGGACGTTGTTGGAAGGACACAAGTCAAGAGTGAGAGCACTGGAAATGAGTTATTTAAGAGGAGCCTGTGGAGTCACATGGAGAGACAGGCTGATGAATGAGGATATAAAGGAGCGTTGTGGCGTGGATGTGATAGGAAGCATTATGAGGAACACACTGAGGTGGTTTGGCCATGTGGAGAGGATGGAGGGTGAAAGACTGATGAAGAGAGTGTATGTGAGTGAGGTGGAGGGGGGAAGAGGGACGGGGAGGCCGAGGATGAGACCGGAGGGATGGGGTGGAGAGGTATATGAGAGAGGGGGGTGTGAGTTGGGAGCAGGGAAGTGAAATGGCCGGGGACAGGGCGACTTGGAGGCGATTTGTTTGTGGCCACCCCAAACGGGATTGAGGCGTCTGGCAATAGATAGATAGAAATGAGTAGTAATATAAGAATAGGAATATTTATACTAGGAGTAATGAAAGTGAAAGTTTCACTCTAGCATGTATGAATACTATGAGTTATGAAAGTGGAAGTGAAAGTGTAAGATTCACTCTCAACGCTAGTATACAGGACGAGAAAGTGAATGCTATGTATTTTACTGAAAGAGAAATTGAATGCCTACAGTGACTATAAACTACTATTACTGAAGGAATCTTATGGATAAAGACTGTAGATATATATGTGTTATATAGTAATAGAAATATAAAGTGCGAGTGTTTTTATGAATAATAAATGACAGAACACCAGTGGCAAACGAGTGCAAGTGGGAAGGTCATACACACTCGTAATTTTCATTGCTTTCACAGTGTTTTTTTTTTGGATTATGGATTCCAAACTATTTGAGAATCAAAGAATAGTGTTTCTAGTGATAATATCAGGCTGTGGTAATCATATTACGGGTTGTCGGGAAGTGTAAAGTGGAGACTTCGCTACCCAACTTCAGAGGTCTCCACAAGTCCAACGGTACTCGACGAAGGCTCAACAAATATCCCAGGTGAAAGCTGAAGTTATGTGCCATATGCATATATAATTTTAATATTCTAGGACTAATAACTGATTTTTGGCAAATATTTTGAGAGAGTCTGTCAGAGCGCAAATATGCCCACGAGACACACAAGTCAAACAAAAACAACCCTGCGGTTTAGGGGTTAAACATGATTTTCCTGGCAAGAATCCATGCTGAGACTTCTTTATTAGATTATTCACTTGGAGATGTTTCAATATTGCATCTCTAACTACTGATTCCATTAATTTACTAACTTGCAATGTTAAGCTCACTGATCTATAATTAGATACCATCTTCCTTGATCCTTTTTTAAAAATTGGTGTTACATTTGCTTCTCTCCAGTCCTCAGGCACATCTCCTTCTTCTAGGCTCCTTTGGAATATATGGCTGAGGGATTGTGCTACTCTCCCTCTCATTTTCTTCAACACTGCTGGGTGAATATTGTCATTACCGGGTGCTTTCTCTGGATTCAAAGCTTCCACCTTCCTAAGTACTTCGCCAACCGATAAATTCACTTCTTCCAACCTCTGTTTTCCACACACTTGTCTAGGGTTAGGTATATTATCAAGTGTTTCCTATGTAAACACTGTTGCAAAATACTCATTCAACATATTTGCCATTCTCTTGTCGTCCGATACAACAAAACCGTTCCTGTCCTCTAGTAGTCCCACATTTTCTCTCACTCATTTTGCTTTTGGCATATCTATAATATGCTTTGGGATCCTGTTTTATGTCCCTGGCTAGTTTTTCTTCAAATTTCTTCTTAGATTTTCTAATCATTCTTCTTAATTTGTTCATCGCTCCTTTATATCTCAAAAAATCTTGGAAGTGATTGGTCTCCTTACACTGCGCCCATCATTTAAGTTTGTTTCGTCTAGCCCTCGCTATATCCCTATTCCACCATAAGGGCTTCCGTAGTCTTTCATCATACTGCTTTACAGGTACATACAACTTAACTAACCTGTCATATTCATTCCTAAAAACTGTCCACATTTCGGATGTTGTCTTACCCCTGAATTTTTTTTTCCAATCAGTTTTAGAAAACTCCTCCCTCATCTTCCTAACCTTGTATTTCTGTAGTCAAGAATCTGCTTCTTCCAACTGTTTCTATCTATCTATCTATTGCCAGACGCCATAATCCCGTAAGGGGTGGCCATTTGACTCTGAGTTATTTGTTTTACAGGGAGGGGCACTAATCCTCCACCAACCCACTTGTTGACACGTAGGGAGCACGTATGGTTTGGTTATATGGTTACCACCCAGCGTTGTAAATGGTTTCTTGGCTTACAGGAAACCATTTGTCTTGTCACTGTTTCTCCTACAATCAATATTTATATCAAAACAGACAACATTATGATCACTTGATGCAAGGGGTGCCCTCACCTTTACATGATCTACTAATGAAGGATCAGAACTTAACACCAGGTCCAAGATATTGTCTGTGTCAAGATATTATCCATAACTGTACAGTATTTACAAATGCTTCACCTTCACTTCCCGCACTTAATAACTCCCAGTCGACTGAACTGTGTTTAAAGTCACCACATATTACAACCAGATTGTACCTGCTACAAACTATTTCAGTTTTTCTAAGCAAGGTTGCTTCCTCTTCCTGTGTTGTCGATGGGCTGCGGTAGCATACTCCTATAACAAGATCTTGTTCCCCAGTCCTAACCTTACACCACACTGACTCAATATCATCATTAACCATCAACTCTTCCAGGGCCACAGCCTTTACCTCCTTTTTAATATATGCAGCACATTCCCCTCGTCTCCTATTCAGTCTATCCTTTCTAAACAAATCATATCCTGACAAACTAATTTCTGCTTGAGGTATACACTTACTTGCCCAAGTTTTCATTAGAAAAATAATATCCAGATCCTCTTCATAAACAAATTCCTCAAGATCCAACATTTTCCTCACAACACTTCTGGCATTAATAAGAACACACTTTAGCTCATTATAATCTTCAGCTACCACACCAACTGAACACCCGAAACTATATACACTATTTACATCATACTTGTCACCTCTACTGATTAAGCGTGAGTTGCCCTTGTTTGGGGGCCACTCTGTGATCTTCCAGCATCTTTCACTACTATTTTCCCTCCTCTTATCACCAAGTTTTTTTCTCCTCTTTCTTTCCTATCCTTTAGTTCCTTCCCCAATACGTAGTCTTGCTTACGTTCAGGCTTTACTTCACATTAAAATATGTTTATCCCATGATCATAATGTATTGATCGATTTTTACACTGAAAATCGTCCCCCCCAATCCCTAATTACTGTGGCTCCCAGGTCAAAAACTATGAAACTAGTGATTTGCAAACCATCCGGTCAAATTTTTCAAAACATACCAAACCATATAATTTCACGTCTATAATACAGTGTTATGGTTTTCTAATAATTTAAGTGCTGTATATAGATTTTCAAGTCTACCTTACCTCTACCGTAACATCTCAATCCAAAAACATTTTTCATGCTACCTCCAGACAATTCTAAGTTCTCAAAAAGCCAAACATAAAGTTAAACAACCGTCCTAAACTTCCTCACAACTTGATATCACTCACAAGGGTGGACAATGTTGTCTGCGGGTAGCACAAATGAAAAAAATAATAGTAGTTAAATATAATACATTAGACTGAACCGACGACCAAGTGACGCTGCCATTTTCGACGTCATTACCAGCGAAAGGAATTTAACTTTTCACTTATGTTTTAAAAACTTTCTTCTGCGTGCCCCAACTGATCTCGAGTCTTTAATCGCACAGTATATTCTGCCTATTTCACGAAAAATATGACATGAAAGAAAAAGAAGAAACAAATAAAGACCACTCACCTGCGACAAAGCGTCGCCCTCCTCCACTTTTCCGTTCCAGTGTCGACTCAAACATGATATACGACGAATAAAAGTAAAACAGTCACAGTAAAATGTCAAAATAATGCTTTAAGAAATACGTAAACTGTTTATTCTACAATATGAAATTATTTTCTGGTTACTAAGTCTAGCAGAAATAACAATAATCAAGGCAAGAATCCGTTTTATGCAGAGTTTACTAAGACCATTTCGAGTTTTGGTGCCCGGGATTCGTATTACCAAAGTTAACCATTTTTCTACTCGATGTGGTATTCTAGTTGGGGTCAATTTTAGCGTCGAGATGCAAGAGATGCTGCTTTTCTCTATAATAATATGAAACTCTATCAGTCATGTTCGTGTAACGGGTCCTCTATAGCTATTTTCTCGAGAGTACTAGATTTAACGTAAATCTAGTGTTTTTTGTTCTACTTCCATTTAGCAATTTTATTAAGTTTTAGGCACTTGATATCTTTCTATATTCTTGAAATTTCTACATTTTTATCGGTATTCCGTAGATTATATCATGTATCTGCGATGTGCTAGAGAGTTTTGCTATTCAGTATTCTAGCGGAGTTTGAGAACAGGTCGGTTTAGCAGCATTGGTTACACTTCTTCCTCCTGTACCCTATGCACGGAGGGACTTTATGCTGGAAGTTACCGTTCCCTTCTCTAGTAAGCCTAAATTAACCTAACCTAACCTAAATAAACCTAAATTTAACTAACCTTAATTCACGAAATGACAAATTTTACAATCTGCCTGTAACATACATATATCTTCATCTATATATATCCATATATCGACCTATAGTTACCTACAGGTCGATAAGACATCCAACTATCTGCCTGACAATGTATTTCATACAATGTTGTTGATAAACAGCACAAAATTTGAGAACATGCGGATACTTTCAAAATAGAAGCTAAACAGGCACTTGCCGAATGCGCACTAAGCGAAAAAACGGTAACTTCCAGCATGTCACTCCGTGCATACGACACCGGATATGGGCGGATCATCATGAACTACAGTAAGTACATCGTTAACTAATCTTCTATATTAAGGTTCCTGAGGGGTACGTGGCACGAATGCTTATACACAAGTGTTTCTGCAGGCGCCATGGATTTAATTACATGCAGAAATTCTTAAACAGGTTAGCCTTTCTTGCTGTAAAGAGGAGTGTTTATGGTCACTTGCCAGAGAAAGCCGGTAGCCCTTTTGACTCATTTAGCCAGTGATCTTCCATATTTGGGTGTCATGAATGAATTGTGCAATCCTGAGTAACATAAAGGATATTACCACACGATCTGGGTGTCGAAAAGGGATTTACACGTGAAAACTCCTGTTCTTAACTTAGTTTGTAGGGAACTGTAGATTGTCCCTATGTTATTTTCTTTATCTTATAATATATTGTAATTAGACATACAGAACCTAACCCATATGTGAAAGCCGTGCACAGGAAGAATATGAACCACAGAATATCCTGATCTAACCTTACCTCATTATGCGGGTTAGCCTAACCTAACCATATATAATGTTCATTAGAAAATATAGGCTCCATTATCATCAAGACTTTTTTTTTTAACATGTCTGGAAAATCATCAGGAAAACGATATTAACAAGAAACAGTCAGAAAGTACAATTAAAAATCAGAAAAGGACACTTAATCCCCAGTTTAACAAACCCAATTTAGCATGCAGAATCCATTCTAATTCTGTCTGTCTGTCTACTGTTACTGCCCACTGTAGCAACCATATACAGAAATTCCTTGTTATGAGCTACGTTTTTTTATGGTCACTTGTTTATTTAGCTGGAAATTTCAGGAAATGTGCTTATCAAAGACCCATTCCAGCCCATAAAGCTAGCCACATTCTCTGATTCTGCAGTACCAGTTGTATGAAAGAAGTTTGTGATATTTTGAAAATGTCCTTGATTTACAGTGAGGACTGCATGTACAATATATATCTTTTTGGAGATGTGTTTTCCTTTCTCTTTAAACCCAGCCTTACTATGTATATGTGTTTTCCATGCTCTTTGAACCTAGCTTCGCTGTGAATGTGTTTTTGTTGCTCTTTGAACCCATCCTTACTGTGTGTGTGTGTGTTGCTTTTTGAACCCTAATACATGGTGTGTGTGTGTGTTTTTCTTGCAGTTTGAACCCATCCTCAATGTGAATGTGTGTGTTCTTGTTGCTTATTGAACCCTATCATTGTGTAAATGTGTTTCTCTTGCTCCTTGAACCCCACCGTACTGTATTCATAGGTGGGAAATGAGCTGATGATACTGGTTTACATATATATATTCATCTTGCAGAGC
Source organism: Coenobita brevimanus (assembly GCF_032717465.1). NCBI lineage: Eukaryota > Metazoa > Arthropoda > Malacostraca > Decapoda > Coenobitidae > Coenobita > Coenobita brevimanus. The sequence continues at coordinate 26,931,948 of NC_137048.1, forward strand.
AGTTTTCTTGCTCTCATGGCTCAGGGTATCTTCATGCACGACTTTATGTTTCAGATGCCTGGTGGTCTGTTGGTTAAAATGCCTCAGTTAAGGTGATGGCCTTGCATACATTCAGTTCCCAAGAGATGGCTGGAGGTTTTTGATCGAGTGGTGCCACCTGGGGAAGAACAGACTACAGGGACCAAGGTAAAGAATAAGGGCTGAATAGTCAGGAAGTCCTTGGTATATGTTGCGTGTGTGTGTGTGTGTGTGTGTGTGTGTTCAATCCCCACTAATTTACTGGAAAAAAAAAAAAAAAAAAAAGTTTAAGTGCTGTTCGTATTGCTGTCCCCAAGAGTTCACAGACAATCCTTGCTACGATTATGCTCTGCCCTCCATACTTCTCAGTCTCCCTGAGTGACAGAGTACACTTCCTTCTCACACTCTTTTATGTGCTTTATATTATCAACTGGTTGTCAGAAACTAGAGCCGAGTGCTTGTTGCCAAAAAGACTCATCCTCCAGTATGCCACTATCATTCTAATATAAGCAGTGAGGACCCCATCTCTTTCTTAAAATTAGCACTCTAGAGTCCAACACATACTGATGTCGTAATGATAAGCAAATGGCACAGGATGGCAAGTCGTGTGTACTGCGAGATTACCCACCCACCCACACATCAGTCAACCTTTTACAACCCCACGAGGAGCGTAAGGACCTGGTGCTTAGTGGACTGTAGGAAGAACTACCCTTTTGAAATCCTCCACTCTCCTTTGAGGGGATATGGATGGGACTGAGAAATGTTAATATAAGCACCAGCTCCTCCCTCCTCAGTCCTGTTGGTGCCACCACATGAAGGTGTCCCTCTCCAGCACTAATATTTTGGGGGTTAAGTAAGATCAGTATTGAACTCCTACACAGAGAAAGGGTTGATCACCAACATACCTGAGATATCTCCTAAAAACTTGTCATTTTTAGAGGCCACATGTGCTACTCGTGTTGCTTTTCCTGCTACTGCTGTGGTTGGAGGTGGTGGTGCTGCTGCTAGGACTGTTGCTGTCACTGCTGCTGCTGCCCCTGGTGGTGGTTGGTGATGCTGTTGCTGGTGGGGTTGGTTGGTGATGCTCCTGCCACTGGGGTTGGTTGGTGGTGCTGCTGCTGCTGGGCCTATGACATTGGACTCCAGTTGCTTCAGCTACTACTACCAGTACAGTTACGACCAACCTCCTGAAATATGTGAGTTGTGCATTATTTGGTTTGTCCACCTTGACTTGGTGGAGATTTTTGTTCTTTGGCGGCCTGATTCTCATAACTCAGAAGCAGAGTAAGACAAGGATAGCAATACTGTGGCTCTGGATCCATTCTAAATTGCTTTTAAACCAAGTTGATGTGGACAGAGTATGTTAACAGATGCTCCCCAACTTTGGAACTTTTGAGCATTACATACCCCATCCTTGGGTGGGAAAGAGAGTTAAGGCTGCTGCTGCTGATGATGATAATTGTGATCAGCAGCAGTGCCAGCCTCCACAACTAGATCATTCCACCACTAGTGTATACAAGTCCAGTTACTTCATCTAGGTACTCATTTTACTTGCTAATGGACAACAATGATGATGATGCAGTGCCAGGAATCAGTCCTTGGCACCATCAGGTTGTCAGCTTCTAAGCAGTAAAACTAGCCACAAGGCCTAATAAAATCTCAAGCTACTAAATCTTTAATCTTGTCAATAGCAAAAGTTCATAGCTCAAATGTTTGTAAGTGGGAGAGCAACTGTCTTTATTCCATCTAACCAGACTTTTTTTTTTAACTGAGAGTGATTCTTGGGGATCTAAGGATGATCATGATCTTTAGTTTATAACTTATGCATTTATTTACATTAGTCTGGAGGTCTACATCCTTCCCTTAGCAATTTTTCGTGACTAGCATTATTCCGTTTGATAAATTATAACTATTGTTGAGATGGTAATTTTATGCCAAGTTAGAGTAATGAGAGTGTTCAAAGCAAATTCCCTAGGTATACCAGTACCAGATAGTTCTGAAACCGTTCCATTGCACATCTTCATGATTAGCATGTCTCCTCCTTACTAAGCTATTGCATCAGCTCAACATTATTTCAAGTTGATGGACAGATAGATAGACAAGTACACAGATAGATAGATAAACATTACACAGATACATTTAGCTGGTAGATAGACAAGTACAGATAGATAGATAAACAGTACACAGATGCACATAGGTAGTAGATTGATTGCTATAAGTGTTAGCTATATAAATTGCTAGAATTTTGAGATAGAAAAGTTCCTCATGTTATTTTTTATGCCTTTGACCACTAGTACAGTATTTCTCTCAGTTGAACAATGTCTGGTGTTAGTTCAATGAAAGTGGCTTGTCTTCTTTGTGGTTGTGGTGATTTCCTAACATTATTTCTTAGTAAGCCTCCTATGCCACCTAAAAGATACCCCAGTGAGTCATGCATGCGATTATTGACTGATTATTACTATTATTATGTATTTATTATTATTATTAGTTATTATTATTATTATTGCTGTTGTTGTTGTTGTTAACATTATTATTGTTTGTGCTTGTTTGTGCTGTACTTGCAAGATGTGCAGTGGACTGATTTTTACCGCTTGTGGTTTGCCCAGTTGTTTCAGTTGAAACGCTCATGATTAGTACTGTACACTGTACTGGTATATATTGTAAGCTCCCAAATCAGGTGATCAGTTTTCCAGAAACCTCCACCTACCAATTTACTTTTTCATGCAAATTTCCCCTCAGCGTTATCTGTACTTAAGATTATTCCCTGGACTTTTGGAAGTACTTGCTGTGGTTTCCGTTTCAATCACCCACACCAGTCAACCCTGCAATGTCGACAATTCTCTTTGCACACAAACCTCGGCCCTGTCAGTTCCCCCTTATCTGCAGTTAACTTTATCATTCCATCAAAGTGTGTGCAGCAGGAAAAGCGATTACAGTATTCTTAACATCAAATAGAAATTTTTAAATGTGCTAAGAGTTTGAATAAGGTTAGTAACAAGTGTGGTATTGTTGGCATACTTTTGCACATGCTTGCAGTACATCACAAACAGATGCAGTAAGTCCTGGTTATATTCCACAAATGCTCAAAATACTGGGTGGTTCATATGTAACATGTCTGATTACATATGTTTGGTCCTTTCTTGTTGGACCATACCTTACCCCATTCTTAGGTGGGAAGAAGAGGTTAGGATGATGATTATGATTGTAATGATGAGTATAATATAAAGGCTGCTGTTGATTATTATAATGATTATGATAAATGATGATTGATGTGTTGAACGGCTCAGTCAGCATTACCAGTGTCTACTGTGCATCATTTTCTGTTTCACATAACCCTTTCTTACTTTGTAGTGATTGGTTGTTTGCATCCATTGTTTGCATTAGTTTTTATAAAGTACCGGTAATCAAATATCTCCTCTTTCATTTGCTACCAGTAATTGCATAAAGTTCACTCATTGTAAGTGAGCAGAAATTTTTCCCCACCTCTGACTTTTATATGTCTAATGCCAAACACCTCAATCTCCTATGGGGTGGCCACAAACAGATTAATTCCACATCACTCTATCTTCTGCCATTTGACTTCCTTCTCTCCGGCTCTCAGTCTCCTCCCGTGTATCTCCCCACTCCATTCCTCCATGTCAGACTTTGTCTCTGCCACCACCTCACTCACATACACTCCTCTGGTCTCTCATTCTCCATTCTCTCTACATGGCCAAACCATCTCAAAGTATTTCTTCTAACAGTACCACAATGCTTCCTTACTTCCTCATTTGTCTTTCTGTCTGTTCATAAAACTCCACACAATCCTACTTCATTTCTACTGCTGTCACTCTTGACTTGTGTCCTTCCAACAGGATCCAAGCTTCACTTCCATGCTCACTTCCCAATTCCTTATCACATCTTTCAATGATCCAGCAATCTTTCTACCCTGCTGTACACTTTCAAGCACTTCCTTCCATCTTTGCTCATCACTCTACTTAAGTACTTGGACACAGTCTCATTCTCAATTTCCTCACTGTGTATGTTGTGGCTTTTTTCCTGAAGACCATAGTTTTACTCTTTCCTACATTCTCTTTTAGATTCCATTTCCTTCATACACCCCTAGACTCATTCACCAAGCCTTGCAGTTCACATCCATCCTCACTTAACAGTACAGTATCATCAGAAAGCAACAGTTCAGTAAGTTTCCATACCTTTCCCTTTCTTATTAAGCACTCAATATATTCACATCCCTACCTATTGTCTCTCATATAGCTCTATCCATGTACAAATTGAACGATCACAAAAGATATGACACACAGAATCATGACATGAGGAGACATGGCACACACACAAACATGACAAAAACATAACACAAGGAGATATGGCATACACATACACAGAGGGAGACATGAGATTTTTGTCTTTATGTAGATTTACTTCCCATACCCCGCTGGCAGAATAAGATAACACTGTGGCCCAGCATCCTTTCCATACCACTTCTACATGACTAGCAGCATATTACAGTCTTGTTTCAAGTAGCATTTACAAAGCAGAGATGGTAGTTTAATGCCTTTACCATAACCAGAGCATAGTTGAATACCCAGTAGCAGTTTCTGAAAGTCGTCAAAATACCTGTTTCCCCCATGCTAGCAGACTGAGCTGACAACACAAAATATATATGGGCAGCCCTGTATTTTGGTTCAGTAAATTGTGGGCTGCTGTTGCTGTGGTCCTGTATTCCTTTGTAGTAGTGCTGTAACCAAACCACTTCTCTGAACCAATATAGCATCAGTTCTAGCATTTTAACTGTACAGTCTTTGCTCCCTGACTAAATGAAACTTTCAGTTGTTTGTGTTGCTTATGTGTGTGTGCTGATTATCTAGCTTCTTGAATGAGGTGTTGCTAAATGAGCTGTGAAATGTTGTGAAGGATATATGCTTGTCATTTTCCAGAGTAGACTGCTGGTAGTAAGATTCACACACACATCTGAAAAAGATTACTAGAGGATATAGTGTGTTGTAAGAAAATTTTTGGAGCTTAACTCTTCCAAAAAGTCATATTGCCTCTTTTCTTTCATTAAATTACATTATTTAGTTTCTCTAGCATTGACTGTGATTCTTAATAGTTGAAATGAGTCTGGGACCACCATAACAGCTTGTATTATCAGCCCAAAAGATCATAAAAAAATGTGGCAGATAAAAGGACTTCTGGAAAGCCATAATGCTTTTTTACCCAACAATAACAATAGGTGTTTTGCATATACCTGTATTATCCTACTGGTACCTGAAATGTTGTTTTTGTTGTGTTATATTTTTATTATTATTTTTTTGTACTGATGTTATTTTTTGCATTTTTATTATTGCCATGTCATACTGTAGTGATGTACTACACAGTCTGCCACAGGAGGAGATATCCTGAAAAATATGCACCTATAGTCCTTGTTTGAAAGATTTTAATTGGCAACAGGTGAGCTTTGAAACTGTCGTCCTTAGTATTTATTTCCCTCTGCTTATGACCTGCAGTCTTTTAAACACAATATGTGCAGGTATCTCAAAATTAACGGATCTTGAATTATTCTCTGTTTTGTTTATTAATTCTTAAAGCCATCTTTTGTTTCACTGCATTAAAAAAAAAATATTGCCCTGAATAGTTTTGAGAAATTATAAACTAATGAGCATCCTTAGTGAACTATTAATGAGCATCTTGAGTTGTTTCCCTTCATTTATATCCAAGAATAACAACCATTTTGAGTTGAATCCCTTCATTAAACATCCCAACTTGATTCCCATCATCGATGTCAGAGATTAATGAGTTGAGATTTTCCCTTAACATATACGAACATTTGTCATTAATATGGTTTACGTTTTTGTTAATTTTTTTTTCGCCTGTGGCTGACTGTATGTTTATATGTTGATGTGGGTATGTTTTTTGGTGCTTGTTTATTTCTCTTGATTTATTCTGTAGTCAGTTTGTTTTCACCTGACAGAGATTCATTACCTCTTAGCTTGTTTGATGGCCAAGTGCTGTCACACCAGAGAGTTAATTTGACTAGTAACCAAGGAGCCTTATCCCTACCTCATCACAAAGGCCTTTTGAATTATATACACCCATGTTTTAGTACTGAAGTTATAAAAGTTGTCTGGTTTTGTCACATGAAAACAACTCGACTGTAGTTATATATATGTTGAATTGTAATGTTATTTTTACTTTCTATTCTTATTTGTAATATTGTGGGCAAATGGGCCTTTGAATGGTCATCTTCAACTGTTTAAAGTTGTATGGAAGGATCCTGAGGTGCTCCAGTGGACTGAACCATTTTGATATAGTTTCAAATCATATAGTCATTTGTCATATTTTCTTAAGCATATGCAAGAACTAGTTTGCCTGTCAGGTCCCTTCGTCTATGAACCCATTGTAGCCTAGAAATCAGTAATATTATTTGAGCAGATTATTTTGTGCAGTATGCAGTATTAGGTTAGGCAGAGTATGTTCTATAAAGTTGTAAGCTCTTTAACATCACAGCCAATTGCTTATTAGTTAAGAGTAATATATCCAAGGCTGTTCTTTGGGTATGCTGTTGATATTTCTCACACTTTGATGCCTTCTGTGTGATCATGGTGGTGGTGATTTTTATGTTTAATAGGTGCATTCAAGATTGTTAAGGTTATTCTTTGGCTATGCTGTTGTTTCTCCTACTTTATTGCTTTTTCTTTGTCTGGGTCTCTTTGGGTGTTTTTGGTGGTGTGGGTGTCTGTCAGAATAGGTTGTGGTGGTTTGTGATTGAGAGGGGGGGGGGAGCGAAGTATCTAAATGACTGTGGTTTAATATCAGTGTTGGAGTGAGCAAGGATATGTGTGTGTGTAATTCACCGGGTCGGTCAGGATCACTTGATGGTCGTGATCGTCAGCTTTTACCCTCCCGGAAGAGAGCTGAGAGCTCATATAGTCCGATCTAAGGGCAAGGCTGTGACCTTCACACACGCACACACCCGTCCCCTTGCTCGAGGGGGACAGTAACCACCCACTTCGTCAGTGAAACTTTTCGCAACCTGAGCGAGGCGCGAACTCCTGTCCACCAGTTGGCAGGCGAGAGCGTTACCACTGCACCAGCGAGCGGTGTGTGTGTGTGTGGAAGATTTTGGGATTTGAATGGTGAGTGAATGAGTTTGAACCATTTCAGTGGGGTTGCAGTTGGCTAGTTTCTTCCTCTGTTGGGTTTCCTCTATGATTTATGAACCCTGTACTTTTCATCCATATGTAAAAAGAAAAATGGATAGGGTGGTGGTGGTGATTGCTTAAGAAATAAAATGGTACGATGATGATTGAAAACTAATTGGTTACAGTGATGATGATTAGTCCACTTCAGTGGGCAAAGTACTGATAGTTCCCCCACATAAATACCTGCCCATTCTTAGCTCCTGCCTCAATGGTTCTAGCTGGAAATAAAATTGAGAGAGAGAGTTTGGAAGTGAGACCCTGGTGCCCTAGTGCTAATAATCATTGTAGGGCTCTGACTATCACCTATACTGACAGTTTCTCCCCTCACCTTCCTTTAAAGCAGAAAAATTAATTCTTTCAATATATATTTTTCCTTTGTCAGTAGATGAAAAACCTATTAGTTCAACATTGTGCAGCTTTGAAGCTTATTTGCTGCATATTAGTGAATCTTGCTGTGGTTTGTGGGCCGCTTCTGGGGTCAGGCTCCTGTGTTTTGGCTGATCCCCCTCCCAGGCCCTGGATAAAGAGATGTAAATTGGTTGATGGTGGTGGTTGCAACTCCAGGCTCATATATACATATACTCAGAGAACTGACTACAGAAATCCTGGTAGCCCCTAAGATACACGTTGAAGGATTGTTGTGCTAGTGTGGTGCAAGTGGTGAGTGTGGTGTAGTGTGGGAGGATGCATTACACTGTGGTACATGTAGTGAGTGTTTTGTGATGTGGGAGGAGGCATTGCACTGTGGTACATATGTTGAATGTGTTGTGGTAGTATGGTACATGTGGTGAATGTACTGTGGTGTGGAAGGAGGCATTACACTGTGGTACATGTGGTGAGTATATTGTTTTAAATGTGGTGTGATACTGTGGTACATGTGATGAATGTGTTGTGGTGTGGGAGGATGCATTACACTGTGGGCATACCGTACTGTTTGTGAGTTGTACATTGTGTTGGCCCTGAAGCCGAGAAAGGTGATGGTTATGTTGGAGTCGGGTTATACTCATTGAACTCTAACTTGTCACAGATTTTCATGTTTATGCAGGTTTTTTCACAGTGCTTAGTGGCAGAAATAGGAAATATTACAGATGGCATTCTTCCTATTCCATTTCTTCTTGGCAAGCATCATACTGTATTCTTACAACTCAGCATTCATGAAAGAGCATAAGGTCTTTTTAGACCAAGTAAGAGTAAATGAGAGAGAGAGAGCATTAGTGTATTCATGTTTCTCTGGGTAGGGTTGTTTCCGAAGGGTGGATGTCTGGTGATGGTTTTTGAAAGATCCTGTTTAGCTGGAGATAATTAGATGGCTTTAGTAGCCATTTTCATATAAGTAGTGGTTATGTACAGTAAGAAATAGTAAAAATTTAAAAAGTGGATGACAACCACATTCACTGGTGGAATGCAGATAGTGCGGATGGTCGGAGCCGATAGCCTGTACTGTGAAATTATATGTGCTTTTCACAGCAGAGTTCCTTCTCAATGGGAGCCATTTAGGTAGCAGGAAAAAAAAAAGTGTGAGGGGTTGCGTTGGTAGAGGAGGAAGGGAGAAGTGTAGTGTTGGGCAGAGGAGGAAGAGGGATGTTGTTGAGGCAGTGCATGTAGTGTTGTAGGTTTTGTATGGCTGTAGTGGCTAGGTAGTGAGTATTTACAGGAATAAATATTTTTAGGGAAAAAAAAGTAAATTAAAAAACAAGGCATAATTAAACCTTAACCCAGTTCCATTCACATTTCTATTGGATGGAGGTCGCCTTTTAATTAAATTGGAGCTTTGGTCAAGTGAGTGCTCATGTACAACTTCCTTGGTGGTTTGATTGGCTGTAATGCATTTATTTTACTTTGCTAAAGTGCAGTAAGAATGGAAGGTCAGTTTAACTAGTAACCAAGGAGAGTCATTCCTGTCTCATAACTAAGTTTAACTAAGTTTTATGGGATTGGTCCAGTTCTGTCAGATAAAAGTGAACTAATTTATTGTGAAGAGGTACATAGTAAGGCTGGGGGGAGGAGGCAACATCATAAGTCTGTGTGAAGGTCTTGTTTGGGTGTGGTGGTTGTCCATGATGTTTATGTGTTCGTGTTTTTCTTGACTGAGAGTCCTTTGGTTGTCCTGTGTCTGTGTGTTTAGCCACAAGGGATCTTTGGCATTGAGAACACCAGCTGGTATTGCATTGGTGTTGGCGTGGAATGGAAAAGTCATGGAGCTGTTAATTACAAAGCACTTCTATAGAGAACAATGTGAAATACTCAGGATTCCAGAGACTTTAATAGTCATTGAGTGACCATCTGGCCCTTTTCACTGGACCTGGCCTGGTTATATCAGTGACATCACATGAAGGTGTCTTCCCAGCACCACATTTGCATAGCGATTGGGTGCAGAAGGTGAGAAATGTGAACATAGGAGGTAGAGTTGAGAGAGGCAGACTGAAAAAGACCTGGGATGAGGTCATGGTATGTGACCTCAGGGATAAGGCTGTCAGAAATCGAGCAGTCTTTAGGTGTGCAAGACCAATGCGTGTTGGAGCCTTTATAAATGATATGATACAAACGTTATGAAAATACTGAACGGCTTCTACAGGCCCGTCATATTTTCTGATAATTGCAAGTATTGCAGCACCTCAGTATATGTATGTGTAGGATTTAAACATATTAAAATGCATCCTATGAGATCTAAAGGCACATTTTCCACACTATTACAAACTGAATATGTGTAAATTGTAAGTTTCGTTTGTGTATAATGCCAGCAGAAAGTAATTCCTCATTTAATGATTGATATATATTCCTGTAAAATGCTGATAGGTGAACACTGCTTGAAGTTTGGGTTAGGTCCCAGCAAGACGGAATTTTTCACAGGCACTTAAGGATCATATTCAAGACAGCAAGTAAGTTATTTATTAATGCTAAATTTAAATTACTGATATTTGTAGATGAATTAACGTTGATCTTTCACAGCATACTTTTGATATTAGTTAAGAAGTCTATGAAAAGTGTTTGTATTTTGACTGACAGAATCAGAGAGAAACTGTGCTTAGTGAAAGTATTTTAAATGAGGAATTACTGATAGGGGTTTCAGTCAGTTATTATTATCATTATTATTATTTTACTCTAACATGCAATTTCTGAAGCTTAAGCTATTGATACCTCTTGTTGGCTTTATATGAGAAATGAAAACGTTTGAAGTATTTTCCGTGTGTTTTGGTATTTCCTATAGTTATGTATTATATTAGGCACCTTCCCTCTTTCCAGACCTTATTCTCCTCCTGTTGTTGTCTTTCTTCCCCTTCCTCTTCATTTCTTCTTCCTTCCTCCTCCTGCTCCACACTTTATCATACAGCCAACATTGCTACCACCACCATCCTGCAACCAACCTTACCACTACCACCACCATCCTGCAACCAACCTTACCACTACCACCACCATCCTGCAACCAACCTTACCACTACCACCACCATCCTGCAACCAACCTTACCACTACCACCACCATCCTGCAACCAACCTTACCATCACCACTGCCCTGCAACCCATCCTACCACTACCACCAACCTGCAACCCACCCTGCCACCACCACCACTGCCCTGCAACCCACCCTTCCACCACCACCACCACCACCACCACCCACCAGACATGGGGTAATAATAATATGTAATAGTAATAGATTAAAAATCATGGCTGTAATAGTAATATTAATAGTACTAGAAGGCAAAGTTATAGATAGTAGTATATTACTTTCCTATTACAGATACACTTAGTCTTCTTGTGTCAACATAATAAATTATATATGCAATGTCAGCCTATTGATAATGAGTTAAGACAGTGTTATCTGGCAACTGCATCTCCCACATCACTAAAAGACAGTGCTATCTGGCAACTGCATCTCCCACAAGAAATGATTGAGACATACTTGTGCATTATGTGGAACAGCCTCCCAAGAATAATGAAAATGATAACCATTTTCAATTTAAATAACTACTGTTATTGCAAATAATATATTAATATTAATAGTAACAGATAACCAAGTATTAATAATAGATAACCAGTAAAGTAATAGTAATAGAAACCCAATAATAGACCCCATGTCTGCCACCCACTATGGGCCAGAACGATCTGAAAAGTGGGATTTATTCTAATATTTTATATCATGTAAACGCGGAGGTTTCACTGCAGATAGTCTTTAAAATGTTTGTAGTAGTCGAAAGTAATTGGTTATCCACAATGAGTCAGCTCCCATGTCCACAAATTATGCATAAAATTGTACTACCATAGCGAGCTCATCTGTGTTGTTAGGAACAGAACATGCAACTCATAGTTTCACGATAATCTCTGCCTTATTTAAGAGCACGATACACAAATCCGTAGCATCACAAGTTAGGCTAGATCATGAAGATACGCTTGGAATAAACAGTGAACGATTTCACCAATTTGGCAATGATGTACATGTGATTAGTAACATGATGTTGGAAGCTACACAGGTAGCATGAAATTATAAAGAAATTTAAGAAACCTGCAGCTCCCTATGCACTGATTTTTTGTCTGATAGTTTAGAGTAATGCTTCAATTACCTGTTACCACTTGCTGCTGCTGCTGCTGCGCATACTTGCGCTCATTAGAATAAACAAGCTTTAATTGGATTGGTGTTCTGTGGAACGCCATCTATATCAACCAACCAAAATTGACATTGTTGCAATTAATGGTTGCAAAACAACAATGAAATGCAAATTTTTATTGAATTACTTTTTTAATCATACCGGCAACATATTGATATGTGAATATATAGTGCAATTATCACACACAACCCAAATGCTCTTCATCACAGCCCTTATCTTTCAGACATACTGAGCATATTTCCTAAATAACTCTTGCTTGCTAATAATAAGAAATATAGAGAAACGTGTAAAAGTTACTATCTTATGAGAAATTGTCATATTCATATTTTGCGTTAAAAAAAAAAAAACAGAGTTGGACCTTTAATGTTTATACATGGAAAGCCAGAATAAATCCCACTTTTCAGACCGTTCTGCCCCATAGTGCCACCCTACCACCATGCTAGTCTTGCCTTGCTGTGTCCTACCCTGCCATCTCTGCTATGTTCTGCTGTTCTTACCTTGCTGTATCCTGCCCTGCCATCTCTGCTGTGTTCTGTTATTACTGCCTTGTGTCCTATTCTTGACCTCCCATGCTCTCCTTCCTCTGCTATCTTCTTCCCTCCCTTGCTTTACCCAATCTGTAAATTGTATAGTTTTATATATTTGTTCATTTATAATTTCCATTTCTTAGTTTCTATAAATTATCAAACTACAAGCAGAATTGTATCTTACTGAATATATGTTCATGCTCAGGTTTTGCATATTTATAAGACCTGTTTCATGTGTTCTGAAGGCTCATAATTTTCTAAGTCCAAAATTTGTCTAAGTTCATCGGCTTTTCCACATATAGTACAAAGTGATCTCTCCTTCGTACTATTCATGTCTGTTGTATTGATATTTTTCAAAGTCCACATTTATATATATATACATATAAGTGATGTACAAAGAAGGGATAGAATAAAGACATAGTAGTGCAAGACATTGGTTTTATTTCCACAAGATATACACAAGAGTGGTGTATGTCAAAAAATAACCTATCTCGATAAATGGGCCAAAGAAATAAGGACTGGTAACCCCAAGGTGTGAGGGTTGCCAGTCCATATTTTTGTGGCCCATTTATCGAGATAGGTTCGGCGCCCTTCCCCAAGATACTTCCAGGACCGTGCCCTGCTCATCACTTTCTATATGCCATGTCTCGTATTACTCTGCCCAGCTAGAGCCGAGCAGAGCAATACAAAAAAACATGGCAATCAACAAAGGATGAGAAGGGCTTTGTTAACATGTATTAATTGCTAAACACAGTGTGCACCCAGTGTTTGCATTAATCCATGTTAAAGATCAATATTAAATAGTTTTGTACGCAAAAATTACACCCTACTCATCTGACACTTTTTGTACCAATGACAATTGAGCTATGCATGAATGTCAAAATGGAATATAGACTCAGTAGGGCCAATTAACCCATTCAGTACGAGAACATTTCCTTTCTGTTGCCACCACATGATATTCAGCCTCGGGATGAGTTACTAGGGGGGCAGGTCTTGGTATACCAAGGGAGTGACTTCATACTGGAGGGGTATGAGAGGGCATGGTTGCGTATAGCAAAGAGGCAGGGTAGACCTGAGCCAGGAGAGGAGGACAGGGATGGTGTGAGAAATCCTTCCTTAACTGAATAAAAGTGTGGCAGCAGCAAGAGGAAACCTTACTAAAATCTGGGATGTAGCAACAATAATCTGAAGAAATCACAGTACTAAAAGGGTTCAAAGATACTAACATGCACTGGTTGTGATGCATGTTAAATATCCTTTTAAAAAATCACATTCCACTGAGCATGACAATTTTAAACACTTCACTAACGTAGGCCTATTTTTCATTTTCCACCTGTATCATATAATTCATGACACAAAGCCAATGCTATGGCTGAAAATCCTTTTCATTGTATGTGACTAGCATCATGTTTTAAAATTCTATTACATCTCTTAATTCAGGCTGGAATGGTTAAAATTTTAGCCCAAGTTAAAGTTCTGAGTAAAATTTCAGCAAACAAATAAATCTTTAAAAATAAATAACTCATGGCCATACTACTATAACCAAGAATGTGAAGGTGTGGACAAGCTATCTACCTCCACCTATAGCCAAGCTCCTTAATCCTGTAATGGTGTTAATTGCCTTCCTGTCCCCTGTCATTTCGTTGCCCTCCCCCTTACTTACACCCCTCTCTCTCATATAGCTCTCCACTCCATCCCCTCATCTTATCCTCACAGCCCCCCCCCCCCTTCCACCTCACGCACATACTGTACACACTCCTAGTCAGTCTTCTCCTTTCAATTCCCTCAACTTACCCTCCCACCTCTCCAATCCATCCTTCCATCTCTTCCACCTCACTCACATACACTCCTGGTGACTCACATACACTCCTGGTTGGTCTCTCTCCATCCCCTCAACTTACACACTCCTCTCTCGTATACCTCTACTCCATTCTCCATCTCATCCTTGGTGTCCCCGTCTACCTCACTTACACACTCTCCTAGTTAATTCTCTCATTCCATTCCATCCCTCCATTTCATCTTCTGCCTCCCAATTTTAGTTTTGGGAGCAAAAGCCAACAAAATGAACTATCATTTCTGACTAGATTCATGTGGAATGCCGGCACAAGATATCTAACATTAACAGAGCATCCTTAAAAAAAAAAAAAAACCTTCACTCCTGTGATAAATCTGGCCATCAAGTTTGTATTTAACAAGTAACATTTTTTGCCTTTAAGACTTTATTTCCTTAACAATTATTTAACAAATAAAAGGTTAACTTATGTTCTTAGGAACAGCCTCCTACAGTTTACACCATTTACTAATTTCTGGATTATATTTTAAACAGACATGAATCTTAACCAAGATGGGCTGAAGTTTAATTATCACTGTTTGGTGCAAGTAGGCAACTAATATAGCACATGTGAAGTCAGTATGCAATTCCTGGCCTACCCAGCCATTTCATACACATGCAACTGATTTTTTAATCTGACATGACAGTTGAATGCTATAGCAGCTATACCAATTTTTGGCCAATGTTGTTCCCAAATTTTACATTTAAACAAAATTTTAATGCAAGAAGGAACCAACTGCCAGAAAGCCCAAAATTCTGGTCTTAAAAAAAAAATAAAAAATAAAAAAAAATAAAGATCCAATAATTTCGAGATGCCTGGACACACTGTGCTTAAAAGAATAAGTCACAGGCAGTAGAAAATGAAAAGTAAGGCAGTTCCAGAGTTGACCTGTTGCATACGTGAAGGACTGGGCATAACGGTTAACTCTGCATCAGAGAGTTGGACACAAAAGGGATGCGATTTTCATGCTACACAGGTGCTACGCACCAGTCGTAGCAGTGGAGGGATGCAAACAGACAGTTCAGAGGAACAGTGACCATTGATGTTGTGACAAAAATGAGATAAAGATGCAACAGTTGTAGTCACAGGGAATAAAAACAGGCACGCTGCATCACTATGTGCCTCTATGCAAAATTTCGAGAAGTTTCAATTCATTTTTTGTCTGCAATGAGAGCATGGATTTTTTTTTTTTTTTTTTTTTTTTTTAAAGCAGCAGTTTTTGGGTTACATGTTCAGCATTTTGACTAAGAGTTGCAAAAGTATTTCGCTCATTGGCAAAACAACTGACGTTAGATTTTAAACAGCATAATTTATTTTACTACCTCCAAAATGTCATTGTACGACTGCCTTGTCAAAATCGAGCAGTTTTTCATATTACAAAACTCTTAAAGGCGAAAAAGTCTACTCCACTAGATAAAATATTAAAACATTTATATAAAATAATCATTTATTTGTTAAAGAATATATTTTATGGTCAACAATATATATATATATATATATATATATATATATATATATATATATATATATATATATATATATATATATATATATATATATATAATGGATGTGGGATCATGAGGGCTGCAATATACTAAAATCTACATGAGTGAAGAATTTTTGAAAAATCAAAGGGTGTGACAATGGACAAGAGATGCTCCCACATCCACAAAAAATGCAGATAGTGCATATATAGATGTCCTCGTTTAATTAATGTCATGTATGGCCTAAACTAACAGTATTCCCTCCAAACAACTGGTAATGAAAATTTTGTACCCTGACTAAACCTTATAAGAACACATTTCAACTGACAAAACTGGGCCAAAAATAAATAAGGGGGGATGGGGGGGTGTTGCACTGTTTGATGATCCTTAGCTATGAGGTACGAATTAGTCTCCTTAATTAATTCGTTTAGCTTCGTATCGCTTACAAAGGCTCTAACATGCTTGCACTAGTCAGCCATGGTCACCTAATGACAACTCTCCATGCCATTCAATCTCTGGCAGTCTCCCTTTTCAGTCCCTTACCCCTGAGGTCTATCTGACTTCATCTCAGGGCTTTTTGGTCTGCCTCTCAACTCTACCCTCTACAGTCACATCTCTCAACCTCCACACCCGTCATCCTCCATCCTCTCCACATGTCCAAACCATCTCGATCTACCCTTCCTCATCAGTACACCAACACATTCAAGAGAATGTACGCTGACTATATGAGGTTATTGGGGATTTTTGCTGACATACATCTAGGAACCCAGAAGCTGAGGGGCAGACCGCCTCCATGGTTTATCTCACCTCAGGCAACACCCAGGGGGCCCATTATCATCTAGGTAAGAATAAAATACTGTAGTATAACGCAAACTTGAGTTTTAGCACAACGTTACTGACTTATGTACTGGTAACACATCCCACAATTCCCTCCTTAACCTCCCTAAGAATAATGGTGGACTACAGGAGTCTTCTTGGTTACGAATTAACCCACTTTATAGGCACTGGAGAGGGTTGCCATCACAAGTCTCCTTGGATACTAATCATATACCTCTCTATCCTCCCAAAGGATAATGGTGGATTACAGATGAACGGCAAATTCAGCCTGGAGTACACCACTTTCACTCTTATAAGTCTGGGGACAAAGTTCAGTAAACTACTTGGATTTTATCGAAAAATAAAAAAATAAATAAAAATAAATAAAACGAGGACTCTCTCTACATACAATTATAGTTCTTTTGCTATAACCTGGCCGAGATTTAATCTTTTGGCACCTTACGTCAATTAGTTCAGAAAAGAAATAAAAAAAATCCCTCTACATTCTTTCCACAGCACTCTTGGTGACCAGCATCACTAACTTTGATATACTGTACCATCATAGCTGAACACTTAAGATTCAAATATAGTACTCTTAGGCCAAGTTAAAGCAAAATGAGATGCAGTTTTAACACATTACCATTCTTCTTGGAACATAATGTATGGCATTTTCTTTTACACACCTGGGTTGATCTTGCTATTCTGATAAGACCTTCAACCATCTTGTTACAAGTCAACTCGCCTCCTGAAAAAAAAAAAAAAAAAAAAAAAAAAAAAAAAATTAGATATTTTGTTTTCATCTAAAGAAACAACCACTCCCAAAACTGAATACTTAGCTGTGTTTGCTAATGCACCAGGCACCGAAACTGACCAGGCCACCAGGCACCTCAACCCACTGGACCACCAGGCATCCAATCCCTCTAAGTCGCCAGGCACCTAAACAAACTAAAGTACAATCTCAATACACTAACCAACACACCAAACATACCTGAAGCATTTGCCAACTGATACACCTGAACATAAGACCGGGTGTGTAAATTCTATACAATACCTTAAAAAGACCTACATTCCAAAGCATATCTAGCTGAGGCACCTTGACCCAATAAAATACCAGGCATCTACAGTAAGTAATACTGCAGCAAACACCCAAATAAAAAATTCAAAACAACTAATAGAACCACCTTAACCCACTAGACCACACGGCGTCTAAACACTTGGCAGTTTAAACAGACCCTAACGTATTCCAAACACCAGTCAACTGGAGCACCATAACACACTAGACCACAAGGAATGTAATTACAGTACCAAAAAAAGGCCTAACATTCCAAACCACAACTAGCTGAAGCACCTTGACCCACTAGACTAACAGGCACCTACAAAACACACAGTAGCTAAAGCAAACCGATATCAACAGCAATTCCAACTGAGGTCTGTTTTCCTAACACCTAACACCTTAATGATATACGATTTCCACAAACTGCCTTCATGTCACATTCCCTGCTGTCAGGTTGCCTTTTCTCCAGCTCAGAGCAACCTCTCTTTTACCTCTCCACACAATCCCTCCTCATCCTCTCTCTTCCATCCCTCTAACTCACTCTCCTAGTCTATCTCATTTTCCATCAAATCCACAAGTTTTTCACAACTTTTTAACTGATAAATACTATCATCCCATCCCTGAGGGGGGAGGGGATATACAGTATTATCATCATTACAGCCAAATTAAAGATGGTCTTGTACTGACAGAGGGTTTGTCAATACACCTATAAAGTATTTTTTTTTGACAGACAGTGAGCCTTTAAACATTGCTAACATATCTTATGATAATCCACCTTACTCCTTGTGTGCTTAAACTCTCTATTTATATATCCTATCTATCAATACCTATATTGCTCTACAGTATATTTCTAAACGTGTTTAAACTAAAATAGCTCAAAAGAAAAAAGTAACCCTTGAAACAGTATTTTACTGTAATGGTTGAATTACATAAAAAAAAAAATCCAAACAAAAACTTAAAGTCAGGATCTATCCATTAAAAGACGCCTCAACACTGCATTGAAAACTATCACTGGTAGAAGGGATGGCACATGCAGAAGGATTTTAATTATTACTTTTTTAATCTACTTTAGGTGGAGCTGAAGAAACTCCATGTGATGGGCCTGATATAATGAGGCTGCCTGACTGCCTGTTTATAGAAACTATCCTTAGCTACTTCCCTATCCACTGATGGGAGGATGGTGATCCACAGAAGGGAAATTTATGTCTGCAATCCACAAGGTTCAAATTTCAGATGGGCCTAGGGATAACTTCAACCTATGGAATAATTCTAAAGCCATAAATCTGACGACTTATGCTTGCTACCACTATGCAACTGTGCAAATTAGGGAGGACCCCTAGTTGTGATGGGGTTAGTGAAGGCTTCCAGAGATGGTGCAACATGCAGAGCCACCATTAAGTGATCAAAGCTGACGCATGCAAGCACATTGGAACCTTTATAAACAATACGATACAATAAGTCAAATTTAAAAGGTTGTAAACATAATTGTCTGAAAACAGCATTAATATTACTATCACACCATTGCTGCCCTTCTCCTCCCCCCCTCTCAATCCCATCCTTCCATCTCATTCTTCATCTCCCCTTTCCCCTTTGATCTCTTCCCTCCACTCCTCTCCATCTGATCCTCTGCCTCCCATTCCCCCTCCCCCAATCCACCTCGCTCATATACACTCGTTTAGTTCATCCCTTTCAAATGCAGGGGTCTCAAGCTGACTGGTTAACCTCCACAATCCTGTCACTTGGTTTACTTCACTCCTGCCAACTTGCAATGATTTTATTCAACTTATGGGATATTTTCTTTAGCGAAGGGGTAATAACTGCTATAACTTCCTGTTCCAAGTCCCCAAAGCTTATTAAATATATACAGAAAAATTAAGAATGAAACATAAATAAGGTGGAGGGGGGTGAGGAATTTCCCAACCTATGATAGCCTTTTCATTTAACTATACACACCAACTGTACGTGTTTGCATTTGGCATGTTTGAATTTTTTACATATTTCAGCAATATTTAAGCATATTTAGCTTCCTATGCTAATTAACTATAGCAGGGCTATTCATCTGGCAGCCTGTGGGCCAAATCCGGCCCTAGAGAAGTTTTTCGCTGGTCTTTTGATAGACTCATAAGAATCAAAATTAACATAAAACAAAGTTTTGTTTTATTTTACTTTTCATTTGTGTGCTTAGTGGTACATGTAAAAACATGACTTTTTCTTTCCACTCTATGTACAGTATAAATGTTTAGACAGGAAAAAATGTAGGTAAAATGAATATATGGCCCTTCTATCAACTTGAGTTTCAAGAAGAGCCCTGAACTACAGGCTTTAGTGCATTCTAACTAGCCAACACCTATTGAGGCAAGGTTTGAAACTAGCTGGCAAATAGCAAAAGCTAGTACCATGGCAAGATTTTAAGAAAACTATACAAGGTGATGTATGGTACACTCCATTAGGCCCATCAATGGTTATTTCAACAGACAAGCATCGAAATTACATAGTAGCTAAACCACATTTAAGAGTACTCACCATGTTAGTATCCAGCAGAGTTGCTCCCCTATATCACAAGTGGTGGAGGAGGTGGTGACAGTGATGGATGTCTACCACCAAATGCCATCCCAGCAGGGGTGGCCTCTGCTATCAAGCTGCCCCTCCCCTCCAACTGCTGTGAGTACAGAAATGCTTTAGAACTTTTTAACCCTTAAACTGCAATGACAGTACTACCTCAGCATTTGTTAAATAATATGATGGACACGTGAAGGGTATCTAACCCACCCGTCTCAAAGAGTCTATCCGTTAATACTCTTGCCATACAGCAATGTACAATACCTATCCCTCACTAGGGGGATGGTAGACTGCAGAACAGTAATTTCAGTCTGAAGTCCCCTAGATTCACTTGCAGATAGGCATGAGCCCACAACTTAGTTATTGGCTGTAAATGAGTTTTTATCACTGAAAAATATGCACACCAAAATTTGCATAGTAACCAGTGCATCTGTTCCCATACGGTATAATGCTACTTCCCTATTCACGTTAAGCTAATGCAAACAGTAAGTGATGTGAACTATCTTGTGAATCTTATTTCTCCATCGCTATCTTTTCCACCAGATGATGGAGTGAGACAGAGTGCAGAAAGCAAAAATCGAGAAAACACAATAAAGGAAGTAGGTATGCGGCGCCTAGATCATCTCAACTTCTTTATCCACCTATGAATGGGATGAGACATAGTTCAGAAAAAGGGGGATAATTAGCCAACAATTCCTTTATATGCTTGTATGTAAAGGCTCCAAGATGCTTACATACATCGACCAGGGTCACATAATGGCAGCTCTCCATGCTGCTTCATCTCTAGCAGCTTCTCTATACAGCCTCTTATCCTTACGATCACACTGACTTCATCCCAGACCTCCTTCAATCTGTCTCTCACAACCCTACCCTCAATGTTCACACCTCCCACCCTTTGCATCCAGTTATCCTCCATTCTCTCCACATTCCCAAACCATCTCAACCTACCTCTTCCTCTCAAGGTTACCCTCAACATTCACACCTCTCACCCTCCACTGCTATTCCCCATTCTCTTCACATCCACAGAGAAGAAGACCACATTAAATTTTTATGACTGCACTTACACAGATATACTTACTTTACCTCTGCTTTTGCCCACACTGGATAAAACAGTTAGGTCTCCATGTTTGTCAACTGTTCTCTAATGTTTCTGGAATAACCTACTGTATATTCTGTTAACTTCCCTAACATTAGTAAATGAATTTTGACTAACAATTACACTAAATGAAGTGCTATGGCAAATGCCTATAGGCAAGGTACTGATTTTGGCATTAAGCTTTATTAACCTACAAAAGGACAAAAATGTATACCAAACCTATGGAGAAAAAAAAATACCTCCATCTCATTTCAATTTCTTAACCATGAGAAAAATTATCTTACCATTTTAAAACTTTAATTGTTTAGCTATACTCTAATCTGTTCTTCACCTGATGGAACTGGTCCACTCAACTTTAGTACTTAAGTGAATACACAACTTTCATAACTTTAGTTAAGTAGATTACTATAAGTTTGTTTTCACTGTACTGAACTAACACTACGCCTGCTTGAAATAGTTACCTAACTATCTATTCAATCTATTGCCAGACACCTTAATTTTGTAGTTGGCAGCCACAAACAAACAGCCTCCATATGGATGTCCTCCCTCCAACTCTCATATCCCCTCTCTTCTCTCTCCATCCCATCCCTCTGATTCACACATCCCCTCTCCTATCTCTCTGCACTCCATCCCCCCAGCTCACACATCCCTCTGCCTTATCTCTCTCTCCACTCCATCCCTCCATCTCATCCTTTGTTATAATGTAGGAATGAGTGTCCTCAGTCAGTAAAACCTCCCATAATTATCGGACTACATTTTACCAACTGAAAATGCATAGGGAAGTTATCAGGTTAAAACAAATGCACTACAGTACTGTACTTAACAGACTTCTGCAACTCCACCAAGCGGTCGAGGCCCCTCCACTAGAGTTCCCCAGGGAGTCTCATTGCTCGAACCAGAATCAGGCTGCCATCTCTCTGGAACCAGGATATCTCGATACTTTGTTCACGCCCACACAAACCCAGGGACATCCCAGGAACACCACTGCAATGTTGTAGAAATATAGTAAAAATTATTTACATTGAAAAGGGACAATTATAAACCAGGTAACACTACTAATACCTTAAACCTTGCCTAACGCTGTCTTATGCAGCCCATTTCATATATAATTCAGTGCCAAAACAAGACAATACTACAGCTAGTTACTTGCAAAGCACTTTGATGGGCATAAAATTTCAGTGTTTATCTACTGTTCAAAATCAAAGTTCAAGATGCTGAGAATTAAAAAAAAAAAAAATATTGCAACCTATTTAAATACTTGTATTAGAGGTAAATTTTCAAGATGAGCTGTCATTTACAGCAAATTAAAATATATGGAATAAAGTATTTAGTTTATCCTTGTATGCCCATTTTCAAGACAGCATTTTTGGCCAGGTTCAAAAAAAAAAGAGTACGGTTGCTTGGTTTGAAAGCAAGGCCGAAATTTGACCTTTTACAGCTTATTTCACGTAAAAAGGCATTAAGACAATACGACAAATCTACATCCTATCTAGAGCACTTCATGACTTGCATCATATTCTAGAATTACTCTTGTTACTGCTCAGCAATAAGGATGGAGAAAAGTTGAGGCCAGGTTACAGTAAAGCAGGTACAATGCCATTTAAACAGCTTCATCATGGTCAATGGCTTGGCAAACATTTAGGCCCTTGATTGCAGGATTCCAGGAGTTTGTGTGGTGAGACAATGGGTGTGTGGTTCATTGATCAGGGCAAACTTTGGTTAGTATCTCATTCTATCAAGTTCTGTTCTGGCGTCTGAACCCTACCCTGGGGTAAGAAGAGATCTGGATGATTCCAGTAACACAGCTACGTATTCTTGCTCCTAAAGCCAAAATTATGACGATAGGTCATTCCCACGACTCAAATACCAAGATGTGATTGCATGGACGTTTACTTGCCTTAGCTAGGAATTTGGAATGAGTCCATGGTTACTACTGACCTACTGGTTTTACTCTAACCACCTATAATTGCCATCTCTCCATCTTAAATGCAATTGTACAAATAGACAAAAACCAGAATATGAGGCTGGCCATGAAATAGTGCTATGAGGTTTACGTAAGGCCATGCCATTGTTTTTTCTACCTATGAGCTATATGAAATAAGCCTCAAGTTAATCTGGGCCTAGTTACTGTAAAAGACCTATAGTCAATTTCCCTCCCAATCTTACTACACTTGGCTGTCAACGAACAGAAAAGGCTAGGGATCTTTATGAATTTGTTGCAAGGAATTTTACGAGCCTTAGTTATGTTTCTCCCTAGTTGTTTGTCAAAATCACCATCCTAGTATGACCACTTGGCAATCAACTAAAAGATGGAGTTGCTTCCCTAACCCTTGTGGCAAACTGCACATGGCCACACTCCATCTGATTTGACAGTACTGCCACCAGTCCTACATATTTGTTAAAATGAAAAGCCTCTCTTAAGTTATATAAAGCTATAACTAGCGTGCACAAAAAGGAAAAAACATCGGACAAAAGGTTACAGTATACAGTATGTACTCACCATATCAGTATCCAGTTAAACGCCCCCTCCAACGATAGTGTACAACAGCAAACTGTTGGTTGTAGTTGTATGGTAGTTCTGGTTGCTGCGGTGGTGGTGGTAGCCTTATACGGTTAAATGTCTTCATCCCAGAAAGGCTGCCCACATTACTTTGCCTCCATATGGAATTTTTATCGTCCGTGCTATCCTCTCCCCCCAAACACACTTCTGAAAAAGAAAATTCTTATAAGCCATCACACTAAAAAGTCCATGAAATACATTAACTATTTCACTTGACATAATGAAAGCCAAAATTTCACACCCAGGACCTGAACCACACCAACCCCTACTCCACACACAGCCCCCATTCCCAAGCTCCACACACAGATCTGTGATCTTTCTATTTTCAGTTGTTATTTCAGTTACCTGAGAAAGCTTTATAAATACTCGGGAGTGTTTACAGTACAAATGAAAGTCAATATCATCATCATTAAAGCAATAATCAGGAAAACTGAAAATTATCTTACCAGAAACACAGCCACCTTCCCCCTACCACAGCTCATGCCAGTCCAGTGTTGCCAGGTGCTGGCCCTAAAATATCTGTAGAATCATCCATAAAATTTCTTGAGATTTGAAAAAAATTCTGTAGATCACAATTTCACGCATATATTGACAAAAGGTATGCAAATATGTCTTAGAAGTTATATGTGCCTTTAAAAGAAAAAAAAATGATTAATTCCATACGAATAATCTAAGATTAATAGTTTTATTAAGAATATGGTATGAATTTTCATATTTCAAATTCATAAAATGCGGGTTAACACACAGTTACTATGGGTCAAGTTAGACATGAACCTAAGTGAAAACTTATACTGAAAACAAGGGCTAAAAGAGCGAGCCCCTTTCTCACTTTTCGTCTTGCTCATAACTTTCTAGGCCAAATAACTATAACCTTGTTATATTAGATAACCGTAGGAACAGTCGCTAACACCACTAATATATTCCAAATATGTCCAAACTTCCGAAACTAACTCTAACATACCTGCTTCTGACACAGAATGTAAACAAAAATGGCAGTACACCGGCGCATTCGATAGTAGAAAAATGAATATATTTAATATTGAAATTTTCGTATTAGTTCACAGATTAAGCAGTTTATAAGTATATTAATTGTTATACTGCAAGTACTAGTCTAATATATCTTAAGCGACATGATTTGAAATTAAAGAAAATACAATATTTCATAGAAACCTTTACGTTTCAAGGGTTAACGACTTTATACAATACGCTTTCTTTCAGGACTGTCCTCTTGCCCACTGCTAAATTTCTCTATGGTATTTGTAAATTGAATTCCTTTCCATATTGCTTGTAAAATTTCTTGAGAATTTCTGTAATATATCAAAATATCTGTAGATTAAGCACAAAATTCTGTATTTCTGTAGATCCTTCCAAAAATCTGTAGAAATACAGAAATTTCTGTAGACCTGGCAACCCTGTGCCAGTCTGCTCAAACTCCCAAAACCGGCAAGTTCCTCGCCGCCCCCCCCAGATACCTCCTTCCCTCCACTAGTTCCCTCCCCCTCCACCAACTTGGCTGTTTCTGTCACGGCCTCCCTTCCTTCACAACCCTTCTTCCTCCTCCCTCCCTCTCTCGCCTCTTCCTTGTTCTCCATTTCTTTTCCTTCATTTCCCCTCCTTGTCCTTCCACCTATTGTCTTCCTCCTTCGCTCCACCCCGTCCTCCTCCTTGAAAAGTAGACTTCCTTCATTCCCCTCCCTCCCACCTCCCCCCCTCCTCTCCACCCCTTACTTCCTCCCCCCCTTCTCGTTCTTCCATTCTCTCTATGATTATAATGACGATACACCAATATTAATAATTCTGCAGTCTCAATCAGGATTACCACCACCACAGTTACCACTACCATCACTGCAACAAGCTACCACCATTACTATAACAACCACCATTACCACCACCACCAACTGTTACTGTAATGCTAGGTGTTTTGGGGTCGGCTTCCCTCTGAGTCTAACGCCTAGTGTGTAGCTGGGTTCTCTTCCTAGACCGGAGCTTAGACAAATAAGAGAGAGGCAGGACACAAAAACTCGAGGCAACAACGTTACATGTGTATTGCTAAATTCTACAGTGGAATGGGCAGATGTCACAAATACAGATATTGGGTGTTAGTATCGCACAGGATACTGTTTAGGACAATGTCGGGTAAGGCGAATAGCAATTAGGGCAGTGAAGCTAAACACTACTATTTGGGAAAGTCTAGGTTCTGTATACTGGTGAAGTTTGTGGCACTATTTTCACTGCTGGCAGGCTAACTGGTTTGTTTGTCGTGTCGTTAATTATTAATCTTACACTGGGGCCTCCGTATGATCTTAATGTGAGGTAGCGTGTTCACTTGAGACAGACCCTTAGTTTACTGCATTGCCGTGTTCCCTGTTTCACTGTTATCTTACTTATTCCACCTCTCTTTTATATTACCGGTATTACTGATGCTTTCTCACCGACTTTCCATATTCTGATAACTCACTGTTCTGCCCTTATTTCATTACATCACGGACACTGTGCTTTCACTGTCACTCACTTTTGGGACTTGGCATACTGGCGGTCGGGTACAAGGTGCGGCAGGAATGCGTCAGCCTCACTACTGCCAGGGCTGAGCTTCGCCAGGGGTCTCTGCATTCAGGGGCCACGGGATCATGCACAGGGGCGTCCTCTCTCGTCCAGGGCTGCTGGTGGCGAAGGGTCCCGCACTTTCACGGCTTGGGGCGGGAGTCTGGCCCTCAGGGCTGGGGCTGAAAAGCTGCCTGAACCTCTCGTTCAGGCGCCTGTCGGAGGACGAATATCTCCGGCGTCGGGGTGAAGGGATGTCCCGCCCAGGGGTCCTGGGGGCAGTCCGGAGGTCCCAGGGGCTGCAGTCTCTGGCGGTTGGGGATGCCATCAGGAGTGGGCTGTGGCGTCGGCTTCCGTCGGGAGCCCTCTCAGGAACCGGCTGTAGTGAGAAGAGCCCAGTGGTAGTTACAGGGCCTCTCCAATACTCCTCCGGGCTGGGGTCTCCCTCAGGGTTGTAGGTTGGTGGGCAGGAGTCAGCACCTGACAGAGGAGCGGCTACCAGCCGTCTCGTGCCATAGGGCCCGGCTACTGGCCGTGGCCTTCTACGGGCGCAGCTACCGGCCGTGGCCTGGGGGAGGGAGCGGCTACAGGCCGATTCAAGGGCACCTTCAGAGCGGCTACCGGCCGTCTCCTCGATACCTCCAGAGTGGCTGCAGGCCGTCTCCTGTAGGAGGGTCGAGCAGCTACAGGCCGTCTCTCGAGGGGTACCTGCGGAGTGGCTACCGGCCATCTCCTCGTTACCCCCGGAGTGGCTGCAGGCCGTCTCCTGTAGGAGGGTCGAGCAGCTACCAGCCGTCTCTTAAGGGGCACCTTCAGAGCGACTACCGGCTGTCTCCTGACGAAGGTGGGAGCTGCTACCGGCCATCTCCTTGTTACCTCTGGAGCAGCTACAGGCCATCTCCTGTAGGAGGGTCGAGCGGCTACCGACCGTCTCGTTTAGGGCACCTTCAGAGCGGCTTCTGGCCGTCTCCTCATTACCTCCAGAGCGACTGCAGGCCGTCTCCTGTAGGAGGGTTGAGCGGCTACCGGCCGTCTCAGGGGTGCTGACTGGAGCTAGAGTAATAGTTTCACCCCGTTGTTGTCATTGGTCAGCTTGCCCGGAAGGTAGTCTCGCTTTCCTGCTATGGTGGTGGTGGGCAAGCTCCAGGTCACAGGGGCACCCGGCCCAAGCAGACTTAGGTCCCTGTCACCCGGAGTCCAGTTACGCTGTATTTGCTCTTCTGTGGGCTCCTTCTGGGGGTGTTGGGTTGCCCTCGGTGATCCTGTACTGCATTTTAGTTATGCTTGGTGTTTTTAGGGCAGCTTCCCGTCCTACGAATGCCTGGCCTAGTGTAGCGTGTTTGGTGGTTTGGATTTTACTCGCTCGCTAGTGTGTAGCGCCTTAGGTGTGCGGGCTAGTTGCCTGTGTAGCGCTTTAGCGAGTGTGGTAATTTGCTACTTTATATGTTCGATACTCACAATGGGGATTGATATTAAACTCAGCTTGGGAGAGAGAGGCGTGTATTCATCAAATGTATAAACACTGTTATCAACACTGTATCCGACACATTCACAATTGTTTACAGGGGAGAATTACAAAGTACTGGAGCTGGAGCAAGTACCGTGACTGTGTTCATAGAGAGAGGGGTGGATATGTAAACTCAGTAGTTGGAGGGTTAGGCAGTTACAAGGGGTTAAGTTTTTCCGTGGTGCGTATGTGTACGCGAGGGTGCACAGGTGTTGCCCGGACTAGGTCAGGAGAGGGAAGAAGGCCTCAGGCAACACCCCAGGCACTTTTGTACACATGACGCTCACATAGGCCTCTAGTGCCGTGTGCACATGACTAGGTCGACTGTGATTGGGCAGCAAGACCTTTGGTCAAAGGCAATTGGAAGACGCACCTTACGGCATGGCTTATATGTGACCTGATTGGATTAGGCACCAGCGACACCCTCGGCTGGGTTTGCGGTTTTAGGAGGGTCACCGGGTCACCCAAGCCTCGGTGCCACGGTGTCGTGTGCAAAGTGTCGAGGGAATGTGGTGATTACTAGTCATCACTCGCCGACAGGTTACAAGGGTTAATCGACTCTATGCTCACAACTACGCTCTGCTACCAATTGTTAAACAGTAGATCTAGTAAGCATAGAGGATAAGCAGACTCATGTAGACTACACGAACTCTTCATTCGAGCGACCGCCCATACGGCCAACCTCACGCCTTCCCCTCCATTCTTGCTCTATATACATCATTGAATCAAAACAAAAGCGCACTGACAATCGCGGAATATATAAAAATACAAACATAAAGTAACTATTATTGTTAACCCGCCCCATCCCGACCACTTTTCCATCACTGACTCCCCCCAATCCCGACCATTTTAGGAAAATTTTTTTTTTGGCTCAAACCTTCGCTTTTGGTGAGAAACATCGAAAATTCATAGAGAAATTGCTCACCTGAGGTTTAAAATACTCGATGCAGGTAGGAGTACCTCCTTACCTTACTGGGTTTTCTATCAGGCTGGCACCAAAGAAAACGAGTTCTATGAGAGGATAACTATTTCACACCACTCATAAACGGTATTTATTTATTTACTTGGTACGAATTTATATGTAGTACGAGAGTATATTGGTTTTCAAGCAGTAATATAGGCATTATAAGCATTGTTTCACTCACTAATACCTGACCTATTTTTGCCACATTACCTGATCATCATTTCTAACTGTTTCTTCCTCTAATGCTATGTAAAGTTTGTCCTCCACATTGTCATTGATTGGGGAAAAACTCTGGCCCTGAATTTCATACCGTGGCATGACATGGCTATACTGGCCAGGTCACTGATAACAGGATATTGCTAAGACAATGGCATGCAGGGGGGGGGAGGAGGTCATCCTGGGTAAGGCATTGTCCCTGCCCGGCATCTTGTAGAGGAAGGTGTCACGTGTATACGTACAAAAAATCACTCGCGAAAATTGATAATTGTGCAAATTAGGGACCTTGCAATTTTTTCGCGTTTATGTACGTCGACAGGATTGGCAGTGACAAAACGTGTGGACGTTAAAGAATGTCGACGGGACACCGCGGGTTAATCAATATTTAACACTATTTATAATTTTCTCTTATTTAGAAAAGAATTAATGTTGCTCCACAGAAAGCAAAACTGTCAATACATGCTCCAATTAAATATACATTTTCCACTTAGCACAAAAATAATTACAAATAAGAGGATAAATAGTGTACTTACATCAACAGCCCCCTATATTTTTCTTTTACCAGGTATATAGCTACTAAGATTTTGTTAATATAAAATGTAAAATCATAAAAACTGTATTGTTTAAGTCTTTTAGTTTTATGTTGTGGTACTCATCAGCATGAAATATATAACCTTAATTGAAACTTGTGCCAATGTTATGTTTCAGTTGTAATGTAAAAGTTAACTTCAAGAGTAGTTTTGACAGTTTTGGCCTATATACATTTACGTAAAACTACTTAAAACATCAGTAAAATACCCGCCGCCGCCAGACCACTCACCCCGCCACCCTCCACCCTACCACCAAGCCACCACCACACCACCACCCCAGGAAGAAACCACGGCGGGGTTAGTGACCCAGGACAATAGGGCCACCAGGACACCTCTGTCCAGAGCCCCTCTTTCCCGCAACTGTCACAACACCAGGTGAGCGGGAAGAGACAACGGCCCTGCAGGCGGGCCAGCCTGCAGCAGGTTCGGGGTGGGGCTGATCCAGAGTCAGTCCCAGGCAACACCGCGGTACGACCACCGTACAAACCGGGGAAGGAGCGGCCACAGTACGCCCTTCAGTTGTTTCCCTCTGTGACACCGCCATCACGGCCACCGTACGTGAAGGGGGAGGGAGTGGCCACCGTACGCCCCTCAGTCACAGCCACCTCTGGGGACGGCCTTGGGGCATTAGTTATTGAACACGCCCCGACTGGCAGAGAGAGGAATAGTGGAACCGCGTTCACGGCCACCGTACGTGACGGGGAGGAAGCGGCCACCGTACGCCCCTCATCCACTATTGCCTCCTACGGGAGTAACGCCTCAGTTACTTCCCGAAGGGCAGGCAGGCCCAAGGCTACGGCCTTAGTGCGTGCAAGGGTAAGCAGACCCTCGGCTATGGCCTCAGCACGTACCGGAGAGGGAGCTGCCTCTGTGCACCCTTCTCCTGCCTTTTCCTCCTCTGGGGGTAACACCGCGTTCACGGCCACCATACATGACGGGGAAGGAGCAGCCACCGTACGCCCTTCAGTTGCTTCCCAGCAGGTGGGTAGGCCCACAGCTACGGCCTTAGTGCGTGAGAGGGTAAGTAGACCCTCGGCTACGGCCTCAGCACGTACTGGAGAGGGCACTGCCCCTGTGCACCCCTCTCCTGCCTTTTCCACCTGTGGGAGTAACACCGCGTTCACAGCCACCGTACGTGACGGGGAAGGAACGGCCACCGTACACCCTTCAGTTGCTTCCCAGGAGGTGGGCAGGCACACGGCTATGGCCTTAGTGCGTGACAGGGTAAGCAGACCCTCGGCCACGGCCTCAGCACGCACCGGAGAGGGCGCTGCCCCTGTGCACCCCTCTCCTGCCTCTTCCTCCTTTGGGAGCAGCACCGCGTTCTCGGCCACCATACGTGACGGGGAAGGAGCGGCCACCATATGCCCTTCAGCTGCGAGCCCTAGGAGTCAAGAAACCGCATTCACGGCCACCGTTCGTGACGGGGAGGGCGTGGCCACCGTACACCCCTCATTCGTGACTCCGAAGGCTCTTCTGGAGCAGGTGGTCCCTTGCGCGGCCTACCCCTTTCCTCTCGGCTGCGTGGGACACCCTTTGTCTCCTCACCGGAGCGATTCCCCAGAGGTGCTGGCGGAGTGGTGGCGTGGCCCAGTCCAAACCCTACCATTTACCCCTGGGAGGTCCTTGTCCCTGACGGACACCCGACAAAGGCGACGCTGCAGTTCACCCCTGACGGCGCTTCCTGCTGCAGGCGGCCGCAGTCCCCGGACTCCCAGGTCTGGCCAGCAGTCCCCAGGCCCAGACAACCCATGCTCTCTCTCTCCTAGGAGCCAGAGGCACCAGGCCCACCTCCTGCAGCTGTTTGGCCCCAGTCCCGAGGGTCACCCCACAGGTCGAGGCCCCCAGACCGGAGGGCCTCCCTGCACCCCATCGGCGCGACTCCAGTGTGAGGGCCGCCCCTCAGGTCGAGGCCCCCAGAGTGGAGGGCCTCCCTGCACCCCAACGACGACTACCACCTGGGCAGTGACGACCCTAAGGACAGTGCGCTGCCCCCTACAGGAGGGCTCCCCGTGGGGCCCCTCTCTCACACCCAGGACGCGCAGCGACACCCAAAGGAAATACGGGTACATAGTGACATTGATACAGTGAACAATCACCATAGAAGTGTATAGTGAGAGAGAATAGAGTAAGGCCCGAATGATATGTGAATAACTACAGACCTATTCAGTGCACTGTGACCCGATGCCTGGCAGAACAGAAATGACCATATACGGGAGGGCATAAAGAAAACGTGGGTTAGAGCAGGTGTGCACGGGGTTCATTAGAAACCTGTGATCCAGTGCTACTGGGCCTAAGTAACTCCCGCGAGTGACGCGACCCGCATTCTACCCACTTATGGTACTATTCGTTTCCCCCACTCCTGGTCACATCCTCCCCTAGTGAAACATACTCAGTGAATTAAACGCCATCTCTGCCAAGGTGTATTATTCGGGTACTGTAATATCAATACTAAATATCCCTGTACAAGTGAATAGTGACTTACTGTGTGTGCCATTTTATCCATTGTATTAAAGGCTAATTCTGTATTCCCTGTCTTTTACCAGTATCCAAGATCTCTTTGTGTATATTGTCACGGTGTCATAATTAAGGTAATAGATGTGTTAAGGTGTACTGCCTGTTTATTATGTCCTGTTCCTCTGTGGGTGCTTTACTTCCGGTCCGGAAAGAGGACCCCGCTCAGTAGCTGATGTTCTTAAGATGAGAAGTCGACTTAAAAACATCCAGCATAACAATCGGTATATAGGTTGTGTGTACCGGTATGTTTCTATAGTAGCCGCAGCGAGAAATGAACGCTGTGGTGGGGCAGCCGGGATGACCTGGGATTCCCCCACTTTAGCCATATCTACATGTCACCGACCATCGGCCACCGCTGCAGCCCCGCTCCATGATCCTTACCCTGTGTCTCTGGCTTTCTCTTTCTCTCTCGGTTTCTATATAAACTGGTGTATTTCCGAAACTAATTATGAAATTATTATGACTTTTGTTCCACACCACCTTTGAGGTAAAAATCAAGGAGAGTTTTCTGTATAAAGGTTTCCCCCCCCTCCTAAATGTGGCATATGAGCGGGGGAGTGCGGCCTTGCCAATACCTCCGCCTGACCTATAATTATACACTCGCCAGAACTGACCTGCCCTCAGACAAGGGGGGGGAAACCTTTATACAGAAAACTCTCCTTGATTTTTACCTCAGTGGTGGTGTGGAACAAAAGTCATAATAATTTCATAATTAGTTTCGGAAATACACTAGTTTATATAGAAACCGAGAGAGAAAGAGAAAGCCAGAGACACAAGGTAAGGATCATGGAGCAGGGCTGCAGCGGTGGCCGATGGTCGGTGACATCCTACCTCTATGGTCGGTGACAAGTGGATATGGCTACAGTGGGGGAATCCCCGGATGACCGGCTGCCCCACCACAGCGTTCATTTCTCGCTGCGGCTACTATAGGTCCATAATTACTGAAATTTTCAAAATAAGTAAATTTTCTTGGTAAACTTCCAGAATTACACCCAACTTACCTTGAAGCTTAAAATTTTCATTTTTACCCCCTAACAGGTGGGCGACGTCACTTAACGTCCGTGCATGAGGAGGCAGGTGACGTTAAGTAATGTCCAGCCATTTTCGGTCCTAATTTATTGCTGAAATTGGGTGATGAGGCATCCTTGTCACCTATTGTCCTCCCCTCTACTTTCCCAAGCCTTGAAACAAGTAAAATAGGGTACATATATCTATCTATCTATCTATATATATATACAGTGCTGGGCAGGTGCGCAAACACTTGCGCAAAGCGCAATTGCGCACCCTTGCGCTCCGGTGATATCATTTGTGCATTGCGCATCGCACGAGACCATGCACAATTTTGCGCTTGTGCACATGAAAAGGCAGGTGCACAAGTGCAAACTTGTTTGCACAACTAAATTTGAGCTTGCGCACCTGCCTTGAGCACCTGCCCTGTGGATTGCGCACTGCACAGTCCAAGGGACACGTGGTCTTGGGAGCTTTCCGCATGGCTGGACAATGGATGGGGGAGGCTGGGGCGGGTCGCGAGGGTGGGTTGGTGGGGGGAGGCGGGAGGGAATGGGGTAGTCGCATTTCTTAATATGCTTCAACAGAGATAATGTTTTTTTAATATTTTTTAAATTATTATTATTAGTAAATAATAATAAATAAACATTATTTATTAAGATTAGCATATGCAATTCCTTACAAAAACCATTAAAACATATTATTTAAATCAAATATCCACAGCCTTATAATTTATTAGGCTGTGGATATTTGATTTAAATACTCTGTTTTCATTTTTTATTTTTTGTAACGAATTACATATGCTATTGTATATCTATATTGAATTATTAAATTATCTTGACAAGACAAGAGAAAGAGAGAGATAAAGAGCATTATTCTGAGAGAGAGAGAATAAAATACGGGAACGGCAAAGGAGCGTCCCTTTGAGTGAGGAGATAAGGCATAAACTTCGTTCCTCTTCTCTCTCTTATTCTACATTCCTTCCCTCCTCTCTCTTATTCTCCATTCCCTCCCTCCTCTGTCATAGAGAGTTGATACAGTAATTACGTGATCTTTAACAATGCCTTGTTAAATATAGGCTGTTTTTCCCGGACAATGACCTACTGTACCTCAGTCACCGCGGGTGGTGGGCAGGTTGCTAATTTAATTTATTTAATTATACCAATATATATTTTACAGTAATTCCCACAAATATATGCAAATGATTTGCGCTAGCGCTTTGCGACATTGCACAAGCTAAATATTAGACTGCGCACTTTCCCTAAATTACAAATAATAGATAATAATAATAGTAAATAAAAGTAAGTAGGTATGCTGTTTTATTTAAATATCTCAATATTTTTCAGCAATTCCCAAAAACATATGCAAATGGTTTGCGCTTGCGCTTTGCAACATTGCGCAAGCTAAATATTTGTCAGATTGCGCATTTGCGCTTGCGCAAGGTAGTGAACTGTGGATTGCGCTTCGCACTTGTGCAAGGGCCTTCTTCGTTTGCGCTGCCCACCACTGTATATATATATATATATATATATATATATATATATATATATATTTGTTCCAAGTAAAATAATATATACGTAAGTAATACTGTTATAATTGTTCAAAACAGAAAACACATACATAAGATTTTGAAGACAATGAATATTGTAAAGAAAGCATAAATGATAAATATAGTGTTCAGTGATGAAGAAAAAGAAAATGAGTGAATAGTTTGCTAGCTTCGCCCTAGGCGCGCCTGGTGAGAAGCTGCCTGCCTGCTCTCCTCCCTCACTCCTCCCCTCCTCCTCCCACAGCCAGCAGAGTCATATTACCACTCATGTAACACCTCTTGCCTTCGTTTGCATCCATTTTCATCAATTTATGCAGGGTTAGCCTTATTCCTTGATACTTTATTTTTCCGAAAATATGCTGCCCCACATGGTGGTATAATTGATAAGCTGCCCGCCCATAAGGGGTTAAATGTTTTATAGTGTGATTAATTTGAATCTGATATTCATTTGTCAGAAATTATTTTTTTTTTACTCCAAACCAAGCTAACCCAACCAACTTAACCTAACCTGGCCTAACGTAGGACCTAACTTAACCCGCCGCGTGCCAGCTATTTTTAGCCCTATGGGTCACCCCAGTGCCGGCCATTTTTCGACCTTCTTTTGGGGGGGGCTAAAATGATAGATTTTGATGTGGAAACAACGAATTTTGCCATTAAAAATGCTCACCGAGGCTCGGAAATCAGTTTTATTGAGTCCTGCTTACTCGTTTACAGGTATAGCCACTCTCACGCTCACCACGTACGTAAGAGAATGCCGTTTTCTGTGTAAGGTATACTCAGGTATTTATGCTGGGAAGGTATAACAATGTTCAGTACACTTTTCTGATTACTTATTACTTTAGCATCTATCACAATTTGCGTGTCTCTCACTGTGAATGCATTATCTTACACTTTCTTGAAGATAGGTACAACCTGACTTCATTACGTACCGTCCTGGCATTTACAAGAAGGTATTTACAACTTGACTTCACTATATAGTCCTTACACTTACAAGAAATATTTACAACTTACACTTACATGAAAATATTTACAAAATGCCTTCACTATGTACAGCACTGGGTTAGGCACACAGGCAGAATGAGGCAGAGCGAGCGTAAGGGGGGAAGTGAGTGAGTGTATGGCCTTGACAGCCTGGGGGATGGTAGAGGGACAGTTACCTTACATGCCTGCCAGTTTTTACCCGCGAATCTTGAAAAATGCGGTCACAGTGAAGTTTTTTATTTTAAACCGTTTTAAAACGGCACTGGCACTGGCCGCGGAATTATGTCAGACCGTTTTAAAACAGCACTGGCACGCAGCGGGTTGAAGATTAAGAAGAGAGAATAACTGCAGTAGGCCAATAGCCCCATGCTAGACAGCTCCTACAAGTATGACTAATTTACTCTGCCTGCAATAGCCCATGCAGGCCCATGCTAGGCAGCTTTCACAGGAGTGTGACTACAAGAATGACAAACTGTGTATGCAACCCATACCTGTCAAATGCTTATCTAGCCTATGCTAGCAACTTTCTAAATAGGGGGCAGCAACGAGGGTACATCACTGGGAAACCAATTCATCAACTACTCGATTCCCACTCAGTGTAATACAATCCCTCCCTCCTTGGCCACACATCAATAATTTGCTGATTACCAAGTCGATTTACAAGTACCATATGTCAATTCCAGTTATCTACATTGAATATAAACGCAATGACATCTCTGTTTACCTTGAAGGGTGCCCCGGTGACCTTAGATGGAGTGTTAACCAAATAAGTGAAAGTGATCGCCATATCTGAGATCTGGTTTTGGTCCCCAATCCTTGAAACTGGTGAATTTCTTCCTAGATATGGTGTAAGGATCTAGCCCCAAACAATTTATCTTGTTTCTGTACAAATCTTGGTGGCGTTGATTCAGATTTCTGCATATATCTGACAGTTTCATCTGTGACAGCCCTGTCTGGACAGCCATTAGTGAGGAGTTTGCCATCCAATATGGAGTCGTAAACAAAATAATGCGATTTCTGTGATGCCACTGGAAAAGGTCTATAGAATGGAGAGACTTTCTCATGGGTTGCACTGCGTAATTTATGTAGCTGTCGCCAAGGCGGCGCTGGTGTAGCAGCAGCCATGTTACACCACGCCTGATGCCCGCGTTTTTGTACTGAGCTGGTCTGTGGGTTTTTGAAAGCAGCTGATGATTCCAGAAAATATAGTCCCATGGTCCACTGTGCAGCTTACAGATACAAAAATGGGCACAAGAATTTATCAAAGAGAGATGGCGTTACATTTCACAAGTATGAAATATATCTTGTTGCTAATTCTATAACATTACTGCCCCCTGGGGTGAGACGGGAAGAGTCTTCCCTAGTATCCCTGCGTGAATGAGGCCACAAAAATGGGCCCATTTATCTCTAGCCTTTCTCTCCATGTCCTCTTCTCTTCTGTTCACACTCTCTTGTAGATATTTCCATGTTTCTTCTGGTCTTTTCAATCTGGACACTTGGTTTCATGACATGGATAGTGTAAGGACTTCCCACACCATTTCAACGCCATTACTTAACGTAAAACAGCTTCAACATCACTATCATTTCAACCACACTATTTTTTCTCTTTCTGCCTTTGTGCCGTAAAGAGTAGATTCTGCGCTGCAGCAACCTATGGCGTTGTTTTATACTCATTTGCTAAATGTACCCCACATAATTAATTGAACTTGGCCAAAAAAAAAGTCACAATCTATACATGTTTTTTTTACTATAAGTGAATAGTGTAGGTGTTTCAATATGACGGCCAAAATCACACGCTCGCGGTGGAGATAGTCTTTCTATACTATAGGGCTCAGTGGTAGCACCGCGTAATTTATGTAACCGTCGCCAGGGCGGCACGGGTGTAGTGGCAGCCATGTTACATCACACCTGATGCCCGCGTTTTTGTACTGAGCTGTTCTGCGGGTTTTTGAAAGCAGCTGATGATTCCGGAAAATATAGTGCCATGGTCCACTGTGCAGCCTACGGATACAATAATGGGCACAGGAATTCGTCGAAGAGAGATGACGTTACATTTCACACGTAAGAAATATATCTCGCTGCTAATTCTGTAACATTACTGCCCTCTGGAGTAGGGAGGTAAGATTCTTCCCAATCCCTGCATGAATGAGGCCACAAAAAGGGGCCCATTTATCTCCAGTCTCTCTCTCCTTGTTTTACTCTCAACATCACTCTCATTTCAATGATCATACCACATTTATCTTCTCCCTTCCTGCCATTACCTTTCTCTGCCTTAGTGCCGTAAGGGGTAAGTTCTGCACTACAGCAAAGTATGGCGTTGTTTTATACTCATTGGCTAAATGTACCCGATATAATTCGTTGAACTAGGCAGGAAAAAAAATCATAATCCATATATGTTGTTGTATTATAAGTGACGAGTGTATCTTTACTAAGAACCATTGCTTAGTGGAAATAAAGTATTTGTATTTGAATTTCAGTGCACACGCTCGCAGTGAGATAGCCTCTCCATACTATAGAGGTCAGTGGTCCGAACCCAGCAAACTTCATAACTTTCCTGACAACATTAACCCTACAGACATGTGCGCAATTTTTGAGAAAAATGTTAGCATCATATTGTCATCCATCCCTACTAAATTAAACACATAGTTCAAGTAATACATTGCAGACTTACACGTGATTCCCAACCTATCACCAAACCCTCCTGTGCCCCCGGTCCCCCGCCTTATCTCCTCCTTAACACACAGTTACCAGACACATGAGGTCTGGCTGCCACTTCAGATTCACCTGTTTCACACCAGTGCTTCGAGAGGTGGGTAATGCGGAACTTTCCCTGACTGTACATATTTATAATAGGTGTGTGTATATGTATGTATAAAATTACTTTACTTTTGAGATGCCTGCCCCCATGGGAAACCCAGGGAGAAGTGTCGCAACACCCACCCCAGGAAGGGCCCACGGCTCCACACCCACCCAAGGAGGAAATGGGAGAAATGGCATTCCCCCGAGCTAGACCCTGTATTGGATCATATAGCCCTGCTAGGTTACAGGAGTGCGCTACCATTCCCGGCATGGCAGTCCTGGGCGAGACTTGAACTTGCAATCCCCCGATTACGAGCTTGATGCTCTACCACTGAGCCACCATGCTTCCCCCCACCCAAGGAGGAGACCACGGGGGGGCGTGTAGAGAGAGCGCCAGGCCCGAGCGAGAGGGGCCTAGGTGTCCCACGGCCCTGTACCCCTCTTCCCCTCAACACATCCACCAGCAGGAGAACAGTCCCGGCCAACTACATCTCAGCCAGGCCAGCCCTCACCAGGATCGGGGTGGGACTTGTCTCTGCACAGTCCCACACAGCAATGCGGTGACGGCCACTGTACGCACTGGGGAAGGGACGGCCACTGTGCACCTTTCAGCTATTGCCCCCTGCAGCCCCACAGTGATGACCATTGTATGCACATCAGCTGCAGCCATCCCTGGAACCAGCCCCATAGTGACGGCCACTGTACGCATGTCGGCTGGTAAACGAGGCAGAGGCAGAACTGTGGTGACGGCCACTGTACGCACTGGGGAAGGGATGGCCACTGTACGCCTTTTGTCTGTCTCCCCATCAGGGAAAAGCACTGCGGTGACGGCCACTGTACGCCCTTCAGCTGTTGTCTCTAGGGCTTGTGGAACCGCGGTGATGGCCACTGTATGCACTGGGGAAGGGACGACTACTGTACGCCCTTCATCCACAGTCCCTGAGACTACTCCTTCGGAGGAAGTCCCTGGCTTGGCCCACCACCCATCCGGAGGCTGAGTGGGACGTCTCTCTCTCTCTCTCTCTCTCCTCACAGGCAGTGTTATGCTGGTGTTTTTAGGTCGACCTCTCGTCCTAAGAACACTTGCTACTGAGCGGGGTCCTCTTTCGAGACCGGAACTAGAATACACTACAAGAGGAACAGGGCATAAAAATTCGGCAGACCAACCTTACACATATATTGCCTTAATTAC
Source organism: Coenobita brevimanus (assembly GCF_032717465.1). Taxonomy (NCBI): domain Eukaryota; kingdom Metazoa; phylum Arthropoda; class Malacostraca; order Decapoda; family Coenobitidae; genus Coenobita; species Coenobita brevimanus. The sequence goes on from NC_137048.1 coordinate 26,971,558, forward strand.
AATCCTTTACAATATACAGCAATAATATACAGGTACAGGTAATGGACGCTGTCAGGCTTGTCTTGGGCTGCTGGGGCCTGGGCTAGTTACAAGTGGGACCCGGACATGGGAGGTTACTTGTCAGGCTTGCCCTCCTGTAGGGGGCACGGAACTACTGCCAGGGGTGATGTTGTCCGGATGGGGTTGTTGGTTGGCATACAGGGAGGCCCTTTCCTGGTGGGGCCTCGACCTGGAAGGTGGCCCTCTGGACTGGGGCTGAACAGGGCCAACAGGCATGTCTGCCTTCGCCTGCTCCTGGCAGAGGGTCGTCTGCAGGTGGGGCTTGTGAGGCCCTGCTCCGGAGTCCTGGGGGTGTCCCTGGGTGACTGAGGGCCGTGGTCTCCACATGGTTGGACCGCCGTCAGGAGCTGCCTGAGGCGTCCCTTCCTCGTGGCGTCCGTCAGCGGCGAGCATCGTCCAGGGGCGGCTTGTAGGGTGTGGATCCCTGGGCTCGGGATAGGTCCTCGTCACCACTACTCGAACTGCAACTCCTCTGAACCTGTGAGGAGAGAGAGAGAGAGGTCCCACTCGGCCTCAGAATGGGTGGAGGGCCGAGCCAGGGACTTCCTCCAAAGGAGTAGTCTCAGGGACTGTGGATAAAGGGCATACAGTGGCCGTCCCTTCTCCAGTGCGTACAGAGGCCATCACCGCGGTTCCACGAGCCCTAGAGACAACAGTTGAAGGGTGTACAGTGGCCATCCCTTCCCCAGTGCGTACAGTGACCATCACCGTGGTGCTGTTCCCTAAGGAGGAGGCAGACAAAGGGCATACAGTGACCATCCCTTCCCCAGTGCATACAGTGGCTGTCACCGTGGTTCTGCCTCTGCCTGGTTTACCAGCCAACATGCGTGCAGTGGTCGTTACGTTCTGCTCGGTGCGAACAGTGTCCATCACTGCGGGGCTGGTTCCAGGGGTGGTTGCACCTGACATGCGTACAGTGGCCATCACATCCTGCCTGGTGCATACAGTGGCCGTCACTGCAGGGCTGCAGGGGGCAACAGCTGAAGGGCATACAGTGGCCGTCATCGCGGTGCTGCTTGGAACTGTGCAGAGACAAGTCCCACTCCGATTCTAGCAAGGGCTAGCCCGGCTGAGATGTAGTTGGCCGGGACTGTTCTGCTGGTGGATGTGTTGAGGGGAAGAGGGGTGCAGGGCCATGGGACACCTAGGCCCCTCTCACTTGGGCCCAGTGCTCTCTCTTCATACCCCCCCGTGATCTCCTCCTGGGGTGGGTGTGGGGCCGTGGGGCCTTCCTGGGGTGGGTGTTGCGACACCCCTCGCTGGGTTTCCCGTGGGGGCAGGCATCTCAACTTTGAATCTCAGTCTAACGGAAATTGGTACTTTCCTCCAAACCTCCTCCTCTCTGTCCCCCAATTTCTTCCCCTCTCCTTCCCCATCCCCCACTTTCCTCTGCTCTCTGTTCCTCACCGTCTTTCCTCTATCCCTCCCTTCCTACTCCCAACATTGCCCCCCTCCTCCTCCTCCTCTCCATCCCCCATCTCTTTTATCTTCCTCCGTCCCTTATTCGAGTATGGGAGAAACCAACAAGAGGGGAAAGAAGCCAGGTCGACAGGAGGCTTGAGCAACGACTGGAGTCAGGCTGTCTTCACCATCTCAATTAAAATGCGTGACTTACAGTGTCCCCGAAATGGAAACAGAAGAATATCATAGTGCCCCCAACAATGGGGCAAGCAAGATACAGCCCAGTATGCCCGGGAACGTGCCGACACCCCCACACGGACCCCACGGGGTAGCCGCCACCAGTCGGAACAACCCCCGGCAACAACGGCATATGTCAGTCCGGGCCGTGCGCCCCTATGTCACAGCCACCACGCTGTCGCCGTCATAGGAGAAGGACACTACCTTCACGGAGTGGGATTGTTGAACCAGCTAGGAGTGGAGTTGTTCTAGACACTCCAGACGGCGCCCCTCCTCGTGAGACAGCCTATTGTTGCTCCAAAAGTGTCCTGCTAGAGACGGCCTATTGTCGCTCCCGCCCTCGTGAGACGGCCTATTGTCGCTCCAAAAGTGTCCTGGTAGAGACGGCCTATTGTCGCTCCCGCCCTCGTGAGACGGCCTATTGTCGCTCCCACCCTTGTGAGACGGCCTATTGTCGCTCCCGCCCTCGTGAGACGGCCTATTGTCGCTCCGAAAGTGTCCCAGTAGAGACAGCCTATTGTCGCTCCCCTCCTCGTGAGACGGCCTATTGTCGCTCCGAAAGTGTCATGGTAGAGATGGCCTATTGTCGCTCCCCTCCTTGTGAGACGGCCTATTGTCGCTCCAAAAGTGTCCCGGTAGAGACGGCCTATTGTCGCTCCCCTCCTCGTGAGACAGCCTATTGTCGCTCTGAAGGTGCCCCGGTAGAGACAGCCTATTGTCGCTCCCCTCCTCGTGAGACGGCCTATTGTCGCTCCAAAGGTGCCCCGGTAGAGACGGCCTATTGTCGCTCTGAAAGTGTCCTGGTAGAGATGGCCTATTGTTGCTCCCCTCCTCGTGAGACGGCCTATTGTCGCTCCGAAGGTGCCCTGGTAGAGACGGCCTATTGTCACTCCCGCCCTCATGAGATGGCCCACTGTCGCTCCAAAAGTGCACGGAAGGAGGCAAGGAGCGAGACGTCACCCCGGTAGGAGACAAGAGCCCAGGCCTCCCGTACCAGAGTGGCCCAGACAGGCCTCACAGCCTCCCCTGGCCTCCGCTCCCTACGCCTGTCTCTGGAACAGACGCACCTGACGGGCCCCAGCGTAAGCCGATGCCGCAGCCCTCCCCTGTCAGCGACCCTAGACGCTGGAGACCGCAGTCCGCAGTCTCTCCTGATCCTCCCCAGGACACCCGGGCGCGATCTCCATACGCCCCCACGACGACGTAAGGCTCCCACCTCCGGCCGAGACTTACACCAGAGGTTCCTGGAGCTATTCGGCCCCAGTCCCGAGGGCCATACCCCTGAGCCCAGCCCGGAAGCCACGGGTAGCCCAGGACGCGAGAGGACGCCCCTACGAGTTGTCCCGTGCCCTCTTGGCACGCCTCCCCTTGGCGGTGCACCTAGCCCGGCAGGATTGCCGACGGCGTGTTCCCGCCCCTGCCCCCAACGATGAATACGTGTGATGCTGCCCAGAAACAGTGCAAGTGATTTAGGTTAAGTGTGACTTTGCCTAGTGTAGTATCGTGCAGTGACTTAATATAGTGAATATCGGGGCAAGTAAGATCACAGTGAGAGAATAAAGGACGAGTGTGCGAACCAAGATCTGATGAACTATATTTATGAGTGACGTCCCTTATATACAATTAGTAAGACTGTGCCGCCTGGAAATTCCTCCGTAGTAATACACCCCTACTGCTGTGAGCTCTAAAGAAGTAATACGAGAAAGTGTTAGTGATATTCCCCCACTCCCGCTACCCGTAAATCCTGTACGACATTCCCTCGTCCCAGTATCTGGTGTAAGTGTAAACCAAGAATAGAATCAATTACCAAAGTCCCTTTGCTATTGGAAAACGTGTAATCCTCATTGTTAATCCTTGCCTCTCTCCAGTATTACCGTAACTCCCTCCTAGCCTTCACAAGTCACTCCCCGCACCCCACCCCCCTTTGTGAGACTCACTCCCGGCGCCTCTATTCACTGTACCCTGAATACACTAGGTTTGATTGGTTGGCATTAATATCAGATAAGCAAGTATCCTGCGAGATACACATGTCCTAGATAAGGGTTTTATATTGCTATATATTATGTTGTAATATCTGCTGATTTGTCCTGTGTCTGATTGTGATAATATACGTGTAAAGGTTATTGCCTAGAGTTTTTGTGTCCTGCCTCTCTTCATTGCACTAAGCTCCGGTCTCGAAAGAGGACCCCGCTCCACATTAGGTGTTTTAGGAACGAGAAGTCGAGCCTATTTACACCTAGCATTACATCAATCATGCATAGAGAGAGAACTAATAACGGAGGAACCAACACACACTGCTGGGAGGACCATCACAGCCAAGGTTGTGGGGCAGGTTAATTTTTCCTCCACACTCGTGGTACAGAGGAGGCCTGGGAGGGGGGCTTCTCGTCCTCGCCCTGATCATCATTCTGGGCCCTCTTCGACCCCCACCTCCTTGGTCCTGCAGCTGCAGCCCTCCACTCCCCTGACGAGGATACAGCTGTTGGGGCATGCTGCGTCCCGCCAGTCTGCCTCTCAGCCCTTACCTGAATTTCTAATGGAGGTTGGGGACGCTGAACCCTCATCTACATCTGAGGTAGCTTTTGATACCCCTGTATCTTCAGTGGTGACTACTGCTGTGCCTTCTCCACCATCAACGGGCTAGGCACTGAAGAGTGCCAGGTCCTCTAGTTCGGCCCGGCAACTCTCTTGGGGCAACTTTGCCTCCCTACCCCTGCTTATCCTCTAGATTCTGGAGAACCAGCTGCTCCATCATGAAGACTCGGCGCCAGTGGAGTCTGGCGAGCGGGAGATGGCCAAGGGGTGCTACTGGCAGGCGTTGCTTTCCTTCACCGAGCTGTGCTGGGGGTCCCTCCAGGCTGTTACTGACCCCGAGGAGTGTTGTATCCTTTCCTACGCCCTCAGGGTCGTGCAGTCTTGTCTCGCCGCTGGTTCCGACTCCGACTGCTGCTTCTACGGGTTAGTCTCGGCTGTCACGTTTGCTGACCCTGCCTTCCTGCCCTACTGCTTCTCATTTTGTCCTCTGTGCCATTTTTTAACTTTTTTGGATTGTGTACGTGTGTGTACAGTATATGTATATAACATTGGCTTAATGGCCAACGTTATGGCCAATACCCATTAAACTGAAAAAAAGAAAGAAAAAAAAAAAAACTCATTCCCTCCACCCTCCCTTGTTCCTCCTTTCCTCCCTCCCTCTCTCTCTCTCTCCCTCTCCACCAAAAGCCGGCAGAAATTCCTTTAACCCCCTATCCTTCCTCCCTCTTCACCCACCCAACCATCCCTCCACTGCGTTCTATATATTTTGAAAACACATATTTCTTTTTATCTTGACCCCCATTGCGGGTGATGTACGTTTAAGTTTATACTTACTGATACTAAACAATTATATCCAACTCGGGAAGGATTTATTGTGGTGAACGTTCGAAAATTCAGTAAGTAAACAATATGGATTTTTTTTTTTTTTTTTTTTGTGACAGACTCAGCATAGGCTTCACAGCCTGCTTTCAAGGCCCAGTAGTCCTCCTACGTACCACACACCTCTACATGTCACCACTTTGGCGCTATCACCCACAGTCCATACTGAATACATGCTAGGCCTGTCTCATACAGGACTGGTGTATTGGTATTAGCGGGGGTATTTTTACGACATGTCGGCGGGTCTTCTCGTAGATCAGAAAAGTTCTGATTTTTATGAAATTCAAATCCTTAAACTGTTCCCTGCCCCAGCGGGATTTGAACCCGGGTCCGTTAGGACTGCAGGCCAACTCTCTACTGATTGAGCCACCACCTCCCCCTAGTTTGCTAGAACGAAACAGAAACTAATTAACAGGTCTTACTACTACTATTACTACTACGACTACCACCCCCACAATATGACAGGCGTTTCCAAAGTAGAATAACTGCATGGAATTAGCAAGAATTAACCTAAAAATGGGTAATCGGACTGAAGGGGAACACTGGCTGGGGCGCTAGTTTGTGATGCAGTCAAGGTGCTAGTCATCAGTGTTAAGTACAGGATTCTGGCTTCGTTTGTCCCCCTTCCCTCCTTTCTAGTCATCACTGTTAACTATAGGGAAGAACACAATATGACAACAGAGAGGCAGTTCGGTTTTAGAAAGGGAAAACCATGTGTTACTAATCTATTAAGCTACTATGATAGTTACGGAAACATTACAGAAAAGAGAAGGATGGGTGGACAGTATCTATTTAGATTTGACAGAGTACCGCACCAAAGACTTTTGGAAACTGTACCATCAAGGAGGTGTCTAAGGCAATCTGTACTGTTGGATGCAGGATTTTCTCTGAAAAAGGAAAATGAGAATAGTATTAAGGGGAAATTACTCATCAGGGAGGGAAAGTACTAAGAGTTCCACAGGGCTCACTGTCGACACCAATTATGTTTTTATAAGTAGCCGCAGCGAGAAATGAACGCTGTGGTGGGGCAGCCGGGATGACCTGGGATTCCCCCACTTTAGCCATATCTACATGTCACCGACCATCGGCCACCGCTGCAGCCCCGCTCCATGATCCTTACCCTGTGTCTCTGGCTTTCTCTTTCTCTCTCGGTTTCTATATAAACTGGTGTATTTCCGAAACTAATTATGAAATTATTATGACTTTTGTTCCACACCACCTTTGAGGTAAAAATCAAGGAGAGTTTTCTATATAAAGGTTTCCCCCCCCCTCCTAAATGTGGCATATGAGCGGGGGAGTGCGGCCTTGCCGATACCTCCGCCTGACCTATAATTATACACTCGCCAGAACTGACCTGCCCTCAGACAAGGGGGGGGAAACCTTTATACAGAAAACTCTCCTTGATTTTTACCTCAGTGGTGGTGTGGAACAAAAGTCATAATAATTTCATAATTAGTTTCGGAAATACACTAGTTTATATAGAAACCGAGAGAGAAAGAGAAAGCCAGAGACACAGGGTAAGGATCATGGAGCGGGGCTGCAGCGGTGGCCGATGGTCGGTGACATCCTACCTCTATGGTCAGTGACAAGTGGATATGGCTACAGTGGGGGAATCCCCGGATGACCGGCTGCCCCACCACAGCGTTCATTTCTCGCTGCGGCTACTATAGTATATGTATATGATATAGACAGTAACAATGGAAATGGAAACTAAATAAATGTGTTTGCGGATGATGCAAAAATTCAAAGGAAAATTAGTAACAGATTCTTGCAAAGAGCTGCAAGAGGAATTAAATAAGCTTCATGAATGGAGCAATAAATGGCAAACGGAATTTAATTTGGGCAAGTGTCATGTAATTCAGTTTAGTAAAAGTGAAAAAAAAAGACCAGATTGGGATTATAACTTAGGAAGATCGACCCTACACATATCAGAAAGGGAGAAGGACCTAGGAGTGATTATCAATAACAGACATCTCCAGCTGACCACATCAGTGAGAAGGTATGTAACATGTACCGGGAATACATAAAGGTAGAAAGCAGGATGATGATTTCTACCAGGAACTGGTTGAAATAGAAATACACAATAAGCTGGCAGAACAGGTAAACAGATTGGAGAATGCATTTCAGAGTGAAATGGATGAAATTAAGAAACAACTGCTCATGCAGGAGGAAAATGAAAAATTAGTAAAGGAAGTCAACAAGAAAGACAAAACATTAGATGAGCTGACAGCTGAGGTGGGTTCACTTAGAAGGAAGATTAGTGAAATGGCAGTACAGTTGTCAACCATGAGAGTATCATGGAAGAGTTCAGAATGATCTATCTATCTATCTATTGCCAGACGCCATAATCCCTTAAGGGGTGGCCATTTGACTTTGAGTTATTTGTTTTACGGGGAGGATACAGAGACAATAAGGCAGGCAAGCACTCTGACAGATCACAGCAGTGTCATTGAGAAAACCCAGGTGATTGAAGCAATGCAAAGCTACAAAAATGATGTGGAAACCACATATGCTGAAATGATGAAAGTAAAGAAAGATTTAGAAACAAGAGTTGAAGAAAAGAGCATTAAAAAAGGAAGTGAAGAAAAATAATCCAAAACAATCCAAAATTGGTCAAAGATTCAGCAGACATCAACAAATCAATAGTAATCACTGGTATAGAGATGGAAGAAATAAAAAGATTTTGAGAGACAAAAAGGAGATGGCAAATGTAATGAACATATTGAAGGAAGTGTCAGTGGAAATCTGTAGTAAAGACACAGAGGAACACAAAAGGCTAGGGAAATATGAGAGAAATAAATCAAGGTCCCTGAAAGTAACCTTCCAGAGTGTAAACACTGTGGAGGAAATACTGAAAAATGCAAACAAACTTATGGAAAAAGAGGACTTCAAAAATGTATGGATAAAAAGATGCCTATCTCAAGAGGAACTTGGATTACTAAAAGAGAAGAGGGAGGAGACAAGAAAAAAGAATGAGGGAAGATCAGAGGAAGAGAACACATTTTTTTACAAAGTATTTGGATTGCAGGTTCGAAAGTGGTACATAAACAGGAGGGAATGAAAAGGAGAAAGGTAGTAGACCCAAGTCATGACAAGTATGTAAACAAGATGATTAAGTTGATGTACACTAATGTAGATGGAATGGTATCTAAATTACTAGAGATGAATGATTATATTGAGAGAGAAGGTGACTCCCAGTGCAATGTAACAGTGACTGGAGAGAGACTGGAATTGGTGAGAGTTCAAATACCTGGGTACAGTGATAGAAAAGAGAGGAAAATGTGCAAAAGAAGGTGAAAGTAGAGTTACACATGGAAGAAAAGTAGCTGGTGCAATGAAGGCCTTGGTAAGAAACAGAGGCTTGAGTGTTGCAGCTGCACGAGGCCTACATGAAGGAGTGTTAGTGCCAACTTTAACATATGGATGTGTGAGACTATGGTGTGGCATGAAAATGAAAAGTCAAGAGTAAGAGCAGTGGAAATAGGACTGCTGAGGAATATATGTGGAGTACAGAGGGTGGATAGGATACGAAATAATGTGATTCGTGAAAGATGTGGAGTGAGGAAGTTGGTGGACACCAGAATTGAAGAGAGTGTACTGAGATGGTATGGTCATGTGGAGAGAATGGATAACAATAGGGTGGTGAAGAAGGTATATCTGAGCGAATTCGAAGGAGGGAGGAGGCGAGGTAGGCCAAGGAGAAGGTGGAGAGATATGGTGGATGAATGTGTGAGGAAGAGAGGTTTGGAAGTCGGTGAGGCTAGGGAACTGACAGGAGATCGAGCTGGCTGGATGAATTTTGTGAGGAGATGTGCATGAACAGGGATTTTTGGCACCCCTTTTAAACGTGGCAGTGTCTGAATTGACTCTGTCGGATATGATATGTGAAGCTGTAGAACGTGGTGAATGTTTTTGGCGTGTCCAATAGAGCCAGGATTCCGGGGGCTTGAATGATGAGTGAATGGAAGCGTGGCCCATTGGATTGGGCAATTTTGGGCTGTCTGGACATTGCTACTCCTCACCATGCCCTTGGGTGGGAAAGGAGGTCCAGATGATGATGATTCATTCATTCATTGCCAGACACCATGTATCCCAAACGAGGTGGCCAAGGGCTTAGAGTTAATTGTTTTACAGGGAGAGGCACTAATCCTCCACCAACCCCACTTGACACACAGGGATGATGAATGATTATATCCAAGGAACCACATATTGTTTGCCCAACTGAAACAAAATTAACACCAAGGATATCAAATTATACACTAAACCTAGAGGAATACAATATATAGAGAAGAGATAGGAACTTAAAAAAAGGAGGAGGAATTATAATATTAACAATGAAAAATCTTTAAGTCAAAGAAATAGAACTACCCTCACAAGTAGAACTGATCGGAGTAGAGATTAGTACGTCTGAAAGGAAAGTACTGTAATTGTGGCAAATTTATACATGCCACCTAGATCAAACATCTGGGAAAAAGGCAAATATGAAGACCTGGCAGAGGAAACAATTCAAAGTTTAAGAGCATAACTACATAGAATTGAGGAGAAATCTGAAAGAATTATACTAACTGGAGCTTTCAATACAAATATAAATTGGAATACTCTAGATTTAAAATGCCAGGAAAGCTGTTGGGACCAATAGCTCATGGACCTTGACCAGGAGTTTTTCCTAACATAACATGTAAAAGAAAGCACCAGAAAAAGAGGACTTGATATACCATCAGTACTAGATCTTATATTTACTAGGCAAGAAAATGATATTGACAATATAATGTATCACCCTCCATTCGACAAAAGTGACAACGCAGTATTAAATTACAACTTCAGGATTGCATATGACATAGTTAATACTAATGAAAGTTACAAAAAGAGCCTTAACTACAAAAAGGGAAACTATCGTGACCTAAAGAAATACTTCTTAGAAACAGATTGGGAAAAAGAGCTTAGAGGACAAGATTTAAATGTTATATATAGAAAATTCTGTGAACTTTATGAAATGGGAGTCCAGAGGTTCATCCCACAGCACAAAGAAGCAGAAAAGAAAATAAAGAAATGGTTTAATACAGAATGTAAAAAATCAAAAGAAAAGAGATTTGTTGTGGAACAGATACAGAAGACACAATAGTCTATCTATCTGTCTATTGCCAGACGCCTCAATCCCGTTTGGGGTGGCCACAAACAAATCGCCTCCACGTCGCCCTGTCTCCCGCCACATCACTGCCCTGCTCCCAACTCACCCCCCCCTCTCTCATATACCTCTCCAGCCCATCCCTCCATCTCATCCTCGGCCTCCCCCTCCCTCTTCCCCCCTCCACCTCACTCACTTACACTCTCTTCGTCAGTCTTTCACCCTCCATCCTCTCCACATGGCCAAACCACCTCAGTGTGTTCCTCATAACACTTCCTATCACATCCATATCCACACCACAACGCTCCTTTATATCCTCATTCGTTACCCTGTCTCTCCATGTGACTCCACAGGCTCCTCTTAAATAACTCATTTCCACTGCTCTCACTCTTGACTTGTGTCCTTCCAATAATGTCCAAGCTTCACACAATAGTGAAATGGGCATATAATAACTATAAACAGGCAAGAAGTGATTATACAAGAATAAGGAGGGAAGCCCAAAAACAGTTTGAGGAGGACATCATAAATAAAAGTAGTGATCAACCGAAGCTAACCCAAAGTAAAAAATAAAATACAATCCATTACAGATGAGGGGATCACCTATACACAAGAGACGGATATTTGTGAAGCACTATATAAGAATTTCCAATCAGTTTTAGAGAAGAAAAAAAAAAATGAGAGGGATGATATGGAACATGCATGCCCACACCTATTACCAGATACACAAATATCAGAATAAGAAATACAGGAGGAGTTAAATAAATTAGACAAAGAAAAAGCAAATGGTCCTGATGAAATTTCATGTTGGGTGCTACATGAATGTGCAAAGGAGTTAAGGAAACCATTATCTTTAATTTTCAAGGAATCCTTGGGACATGGTAAACTACCTGATATTTGGAAGAAAGCAAACATTGTTCCCTTATCCAAGAAAAGGAATAGACAAAATCCACTCAACTACCGACCAGTATCACTAACCAGTGTTGTAAGCAAGGTATTAGAAAAGCTGATAAGAAAAGTTTGGGTAAATCATCTAGAAGAACACAATATGATAACAGTAAGACAGTTTGGTTTCAGAAGGGAAAAATTATGTGTTACTAATTTGTTGAGCTACTATGATAGAGTAACAGAAACATTACAGAAAAGAGAAGGATGGGTGGACAGTATCTATTTAGATTTCAAGAAAGCATTTGACAGAGTACCACACCAAAGACTTTTTTGGAAACTGTACCATCAAGGAGGAATCCGAGGCAAACTGTATTGTTGGATGCAAGATTTTCTTAAAAAAAAAAAAAAAAAAAAAAAAAAAAAAAAAAAGAGAGAGAGAGAGAGAGAGAGAGAGAGAGAGAGAGAGAGAAATGAGAACAGCACTAAGGGGAAATTACTCATCATGGAGGGAAGTGACAAGCGGAGTTCCACAGGGCACAGTGCTGGCACCAATTATGTTTTTAGTGTATGTAAATGATACAGACAATAACACTGGAAATGAAAGCTATCTAAATATGTTTGCTGATGATGCAAAAATACAAAGGAGAAATAATAACACAGACTCTTGTAAAGAGCTACAAGAAGAATTAAATAAACTTCATGAATGGAGCAATACATGGCAAATGGAATTCAATGTGGACAAGTGTCATGTATTCAAGTTTGGTAAAAGTGGAAAAAAGGCCTGATTGGGATTATTAGTTAGGAAGTAAAACCCTACACATATCAGAAAGAGAGAAGAACCTAGGTGTGATTATCAATAACGGACCATCTCCGGCTGACCACATCAGTGAGAAGGTATGGAACATGTATACACTGCTTGCAAATATGAGAATAGCATTCACATACATAAATGAAGACGTGCTAAGAAAGATAATAACATCATTCATCAGACCAACCCTAGAGTATGCATCAGTAGTCTGGAGTCCTTAATTCAAAAAACACATAGATAAGATTGAAAAAGTTCAAAGGGCTGCTACAAGATGGGTACCAAGCTTAAGGGATCTAAGCTATGAAGAAAGACTAGAAAAACTGAATCTACCTAAACTACAGGAAAGAAGGAAAAGAGGAGACATGATTATGCTATATAAATGCATATCAGGGAAAGAGAAAATAGACACAAATGATACATAACCTATGGGGATGCATCAGCAAGAGGACACTGCAAAAAACTGCATAAAATGAGAGGCGATAAAAATGTCAGGAAATTTAGTTTCCCAAATAGGGCAACTGATCAGTGGAATGCACTACCAAGTGAAATAGTGTGTGCCAAAACAATTAATAAATTTAAGGATATGTACGCTAAAAATGGTTTAAGACACGGGACAGTATGAGCCTGACTCATTCCTGTAAAGGTACAATTAGATAAGAACAATTAGGTAAGGTAAGAAAACACACACACACACACACACACATACACACTCGCTGGTGCAGTGGTAACGCTCTCGCTTGCCAACTGGTGGACGGGAGTTCGCGGCTCGCTCAGGTTGCGAAAAGTTTCCATGACGAAGTGGGTGGTTACTGTCCCCCTCGAGCAAGGGGACGGGTGTGTGCGTGTGTGAAGGTCACAGCCTTGCCCTTAGATCGGACTATTTGAGCTCTCAGCTCCTTTCTGGGAGGGTAAAAGCTGACGATCACGACCATCAAGTGATCCTGACCGACCCGGTGAATTAATTACACACACACAAAGTTGAAGTTCAGACCTGCAAGGTGGAACCACAATACCAATGGTTTAAATGGTGTGTGAATGTCTGGTACATTCCATACAGCATGTTGCTATTAGTTTTCTTTATATCAAACTTTTTCTTCTCATGCTTTCTGGACCATACCTCACATCACCATTAGGCGGGAAAAGAGGCCGGGATGATGCTGATGCTGATGATAAAAAGAAATAAACTGAGATAGTATGGACACATTCTAATAATTTATGAAGACTGATACCAAAGAAAAACTTTTAAAGTGTGGGTGAGGTTAATGATGAACGACATAGACTTTATATCATATGGAAAAAGTACACTGGTGATACAGAAGGAAGAGGAAGAGGACTGTCAGAGAAAGTGAAAGAATACATAAGGACAAAGTAGCCTGGAGGCAGTTCTGTTATAACCATCACCTGCCAGGGGGTTTCCAGGAGGGAGAGGCAATGGAAATGGCAATGATGATGATAGTGATCATTTGCACTATAAAAGGTAAAGTGCAGTGTACTCTGGTAGTCTAGCTTTGAATTCCTGGGACTGGATGTTATCTGTCAGAACAATTTCTCTTCTTAAAATTACTAATGTAACAGACGTTTCATGAGAGCCTGGCACCTGTGTGTGTGTGTGGGGGGGGGAGAACTAACTACCCACTTATTCAGTGTCGTGCTACCATCAAGTGATTCTACATTGAATAACAAGCCAAACAGTTCTGTGTATCCCAGGAACAATTGACTGTGCTGGATGGTATCCAACTGGTGGTCTAAAGAGTTACTGCACTCCAGATGAATATGACCCATAAGGGTTTAAAACTGAGAGGTGGCTGGGGATTATTACATAATGCCACTCTGGGAAAAGTGGTTACTCTCACCTTAAATGCTGAGGTTTAACCAGGGCCACTATGCTCCTTATAGAGCAAGAAATAGCTAGATAATAACTGGAAGTTTATTATGGAGAATATTTTGGTAAAGTGACTGCATTTCAGCCTACAAAAGCACATGACTACCTTCACAAGCATAGAGCTGTGTACCATAATTACTGTATTAAAAAGGCAGTTTGGAGTACAGGGAATAAGATGGTCATACTGGCTGCAATTACAAAGGTGGATAAGAAGTAAACGCTCCATAAAACAGACTGATTAAAATCCATCCATCCATCCATCCATTGCCAGACGCCATGTATCCCAAACGGGGTGGTCAAGGGCTTAGAGTTAATTGTTTTACAGGGAGGGGCACTAATCCTCCACCAACCCACTTGACACGTAGGGATGCCAACAGCATCACATTACATAATATTTAACACGAGCAATCACATATTTGACAGTTTTAACCCCTTGAATCCAAGTGTCATTCTATTAATTCATTCTTGCTGCTACCACATAATTCTATCAACACGGGAAAGGATTTCTCATGCTGAAGAGGTTTATTAATGCTATATCTAACCCTTCTGACTTGAAAAGTCTGTCATAAGCTGAAGCTGAATAAAATCATCAGCTGGTAAGCATAATGCGGTAAAAAACATCACCGTATTTTACGAGTTAATAAAGCAGCAGCATCAGCAAAGTACTGTACAATAATCCAGCGCTGAAGTAGTGGATACTGTGCAATCAAGTGTATGTACTGGATTAATGTTCATGAGTATGACAGACTTTTTATCTTTATCTGCCAGATTCCACTGGAAGGTTTGGTGGGTGGGTAGGAGTCTTCTTTACTGGTCTTGCCTTATTCTGCAAGCACAGTCATACTTAACAGGTGCTAAGCCAACTGGCCTACAGCAGTTACCCTATTTTCTTATGATCATCATTATCATATCTAATGCCTTGCTCCCTCCTGCAAATCCCCACAGGATGGCCATGACAAAACTGCCTCCAGACTACGTTATCATCACACACCTCTCACTCTCTCAGACAATTCCACTGCTTCCCTCTCTCTCACCATTAGACCATACCACTCTCTCCTTTCACAGTCTGTTGCACAGTAAATATGTAAAATGTATAGAATATTACTGACAAATACTGATATAACTATTCTCAACATGCATTATATGCTGTATATATAACCAGTACTACTGATGCAAAGTTGGTGGGGGTGCTTACTCACTCAATGTAGTGCTGCTCTTGGGTGTCTGCCCTTTCCTCTCCATCCTTCTTTCCTTCCATCCTCTTCTGTCTTTCTTTCCTTCATTCTTCCCTCCTCCTTCTGCCTACGGGTAACTTTACACTCCCTCTTCTGTCTTTCCTTCATTCTTTCCTCTTCCTTTTGCCTGTGGGTGACTGTACACTGAGTGACATGCCAAATGGTTTCCTGTACACCAGGAAACCATTTACTATGCAGGGTAGTAACCATATAACCAAATTTTGGCGCCTGGTGTTTTAGTGGGTAATTACAGCACTCCATCGGATTGAGCCGGTGAAGGTTTATATCCAAGTGGTGGTTGGGGTTTATTGCTCACATAATGCCACTCAGGGATGAGTGAGGCTGGTTACTCTCATCGTTAAATGTCAGGACCAACTTGCTTAGTCCCAGGCTCCTACACTCCTCATTGGGCAACGTAGGATTGGATGATGAATGAATGATGAATGAACTACTGATGGCACAAAACTGAGTGACTGAGGAAACAAACAGGAATGACATGAAACTGGAGAGTTGGCTGTTATTATGCATATATAATCTCACTGTACTAGGATGAAAATAAAGCTTGGAAAAAAAAAAAAAAAAAAAAAAAGGAATATACCTACACTACAGTACAAACCCTTACATTAAATTTCCAGTGGTCTATTATAATTTGAGCAGTATCCCCCCAAAATTTCATTTTTGTAATAGACCACTTGTGAGTTCCGCACTCCAAGGTAGCTGAAAACACTTATATAAATTGAAGCAGAAAAGTATCACACAAAAATAGCTTTGACATAACATCTGGTTCTTGCTGAATGATGTCATGCTTTGATTTAGCCATAAATAGGGAAAATAATAAGCACTGAAAAATTGGTTAGTCCTCAGTATCCTACTGTCCCAGTTTATGGCAAAGTCTAAGCAGAACAGTATTCAGAAAATAATGGATATTATGTCAAAGCTATTTTCACGACAGTGCACTATTTAAAAATACTATTTGTGCCAATGCTTCTATAATTATCAGCATTTTTTTCAACCTTCTTTTTGCCAAGGACTTGCGAGTGACCAATTTGACTTCCACTCCAGTAATTCAGTCTATATGGTCTAAAGGACAACTGAAAGAAAACCCAACGTTACCAGATTTGAAAGTCACATAAAGGGCAGTCCATTATATACTGGAAATAAAAGATAAAGCATCAATAAACTAAGCAAGCAATTATGAGTTGTGATACAAAACTTCTGATAATGGTCTCACCAATTTGTAATGAGCAGCCACTGATTTGTGCTCCTGTCTGTTGTATATCAGCCACTTTTCTAGTTGCCATATATCAATGGACAACATAATACCATGTGCCAGTGAACTGTAGAAAGGCACAAGTATAGCTGTAGAAAGGCACAAGTATAGCTGTGACCCAATCAATATTTATTTTTTGCTTCATCATCTAATCCTGCCTTGCCCTACGAGGAGTGTTGCAGCCCGGGACTAGGCAGGTTGGTCCTGAAATTTAAGATGAGAGTGACCAGCCTCACTCATCCCTGAGTGGCATTATGTGAGAATAAACCCCAACCACCCCTTGGACAGAAACCTGCACAGGCTCAATCCGACTGGAGAGCCTTAATTGCCCACTAAACCATCAGGTGCCATAATTTGATTATAAGGTTACCACCCAGCATTGTAAATGGTTTCCTGGTGTACAGGAAACCATTTGGCTTGTCACTTGGTGTAGTCACCCATGGGCAGGAGGAAGAGGAAAGAATGAAGGAAAGAAAGAGAGAAGAGGGAGTGTAAAGTCACCAGCAGGCAGAAGGATGAGGAAAGAAGGAAGGAAGTAATGACAGAGGAGGAAGGAAGGGAGGAAGAGAGGAAAGGGCAGTCACCCGAGAGCAGCACTACATCAAGTGAGTGGATGGCGAGCGCCCTCACCTAACAATTTTTTGCAATCAAGTTTTTTCCACGTATTTCTACAGCTGATCAAAGGAAGAATCATGTCATTTCTTCCTTCAGCCTGACTGACCAATGTGCAAGGTCATAACAAGAGATAAAACTCAGGTGTACATAATTGACCCAGAGACCAAAAGACAGACCTCCCAGAGGAAGAAACATGATGTCAATGAGACTCTGTTAAGTTTATCAGTCAAGATCACAAGCAAAGGTCTTGTTGTTCACCTATTTTGACATGGAATGAATAATGCACAATGATTTTCTCCTCAGATATAATTTACTACAGCTAAAGCAGATTTCTACCTGAAAATTTTGAAAGAGTTGCATGAGACTGAGATATACAAATGACATGAGAAGTGAAATGACAGGTGGCTGTTTCAGTACGAAGATGCCCAGTCACACTTACCCAGCAGTATCTGGCTGAAAGAAAAATTCCATTGGTCTCATATTCACATTATTCATGTGATCTGGCACCTTGGGACTTAACAGCTTTTCCCCAAACTGAAGTTTGTGATAAAAGAACATTACTTTGACATGAATGATGACATCCGATCTGAAACAATCGACATCCTGAATCCATCCATCCATCATCCAATCCTACGTTGCCCTATGAGAAGCGTAGGAGCCCGGGGCTAGGCAAGTTGGTCCTGACATTTAAGATGAAACATCCTGAAGAACATCCAAAAATAAAAGTCCCAACAACGTTTCCATCAGTGGCAGGAAAGCTGGAACAACTATGTGGATACTTTGATGCTACTAATTGGAAAATATGTTTACTGATAAATAAAAGTGAATTTTCCAACCATTATTGGATTTTTTTTTCACACCTTACTGTCAATAACCAACTCACTAATTAACTGATCTTCACTAAGTTATCTGGTAAAGTTATTCCTAGTCAGGTTAAAAGAAGGATTTGCTACTGTAGTCTGTAGGGTATATGCAGTATAGTAATATCTAATTATTGTACATAACCACTTAATGAGTATGAAAAACAAACATGTAATATATTATTGGGACAGGATACATTGAATATATACAGTAAATATTTTCATTAATAACAGACATCAGCACAATTATACTGATTTAATAAATACTTTTTCATGGGTATATTTATAAACACATATAAGCTGGTATGAGGTTAAACTTGCAATGGATACGAAGTTTAACTTTTAAAACATCAACAAAGGAATTTGGTATGGCTGTGAGATGATTATTGTTAAATCACTTATAATGAATCCATGAGAAAATATTCATTAAAATGTTCAAACATCAACTGAGTCTTCTAGACAGTCAGAAGTTGAGGCAGTAGAATTAAATTCAAATCTAACTCTCTTTTCTTCTATTGACACTCCCAAGTTTTCACAGGGAGTTCGGAGCGAGCTTTTCATCTGTTGTCTTCTTTGTTCAGAAATATCTTTAAGATATTTTTGATATTCATTACTATTTGTGGGCCAGTCTATGAGGACTTTTTTATTATATTTGATAACCTTTTTGGAAGATGAAGAGTTCTCTAAAGCTTTACTAGCGGTCACCAGTTTCTGCAACTTCTTAACTGAAAGAACAGCTTGTTTTGCAACAGAAGTTGAATTGCTTACTAAATCATGCCTACTTCCTAGCTCAGGCAAGAAACATGAGTCTTTGGCTCTCCGTGCCAGTCCTGAGCACACATCAGCACAAGACATCAACTGTTGCAGTTCCTTAATTACGTCACTGGCAAATTTCTCGAAAACTTCCTTCCTTAACTGACCTGCGTAAAGAAGAAAAATTGTTATTACTATCATGCAAACACTGTACCATACTTTATGATACCACATACATAAATACATTCTGCAGAGTGGTGTTCCATGATTATATGAACCCTCCCCCCCCTTTCCCCCGATGCCCGCTTTCCAAGTTGCATGGCCTCCTGCAGCATTTTAAGCCTAAGTCCCTCTGCAGAACCACATCCCATGCCTTCTTTCATTTGTCTGTAGAGGCTGCCCCTTCCATATTCATGTTTCCACACCACCTCTGTCTACCTATGCTCATCACCTCACTAACACTCTCAATGCCCAAACATCCTCTTTAAGTCTACATATATTATGTCCCTTAGAATGGCACTACACATTTATCTCATCATCCTCATTTCACTGGACTCAAATCTGCAAACATCTTCCTCTTAATACCTATGTTTTCCTACCATACAACATGCTGCTATGTTTTGCTACCACTTGACACACATAAAGCTTCCCTTTCATGTGCAGCGCAAGTCCTTTCATTATCCATACAGGCAAAAACTTCTTCCAATAACTTGACTCTCACAACTGAGCTTGCTTCTATACCCTCCCTGTCTCCTATGGTAAGTGTATCACCAGTAACATATCTATCTACCTATCTACTGTATTGCCAGATGCCATAATCCCGTAAGGGGTGGCCATTTGACTTTAAGTTATTTGTTTTACGGAGAGGGGCACTAACCCTCCACCAACCCACTTGCTGATACGTAGGGAGCACATATGGTTTGGTTATATGGTTACCACCCAGCGTTGTAAATGGTTCCTTGACTTACAGGAAACCATTTGGCTTGTCACTCAATGTAAAGCCACCTGTAAAGGAAAGAAAAGCAATAAGAAGTGACAGGAAAGATGGGAGAAATAGGAAGAGAGGAGGGCAGACACAGAAAAAGAATAATAAAGGCTAAGGAAGAAGCAGGCAGCATTACATCAAGTGAGTGGACGATGGTCGCCACCACCTACCACTCCAGAAGCTTAACTCATAAAAATCCTTAAGAACTACATCTATATAAATTTCCACCAGACTCGACAGGATCACAGAATCTTCAATGCGTCTGGCACATTCATAACTGGATTTACCTATGGGACAACCCCATAGGGGCAGTTGTTTACCTGTGGTCGACAGTTTTGCTGGATCAGATGGACTGGGGTTGGGCAACAACAACAACACTCTTATCTGCTTCTTTTACACAATACATATTCGTTTTCATTTTTAAAGACTCCAACATGCTTGCATGTGTCGGCCTTGGTCACCTAATGGCGGCTCTCGACGCTGCACGATCCATTGCAGCCTCCCTGTTCAGTCCCTTAACCCTGAGGTCACGCTTAATGACCTCGTCCCATGTCTTTCTTGGTCTACCCCTCATAACCCCACCCCCAGTATTAACACTTCTCACCTTCCTCACCCAATTATCATCCCCCATCCTCTCCACATGTCCAAACCATCTCAATCTACCTCTCCTCATCACAACACCAATACACTCCAGTCCCATCCTACCTCTCCACTCTTCCATCGTAAACCCAGCCCCTCCAGGCCTTGGACGCAGGGACGCACTGCACATCCACCTAATCATTGTCATTTCTGTACGTCTGAGCCAGCGAATATCTTCCTCCTTCACTGCCCAGGTCTCACTACCATACAGCATTACACTCCTAACACATGCTGCATACAAAGACCCCTTAGCACGTAGGGAGAGTCCTCTCAATGTCAGGAGAGGCAAGAGCTCCCTGAACTTCTTCCAACCACTTCTCACCCTAGCCACAGAGCTAGCTCCAGCCCTACCTCCAGCACACAACATGTCTCCCAAATAACAAAACTCTTCCACACACTCAAGAGACACCAGCAAGTTCAATCCTTTCACGTCTGACAATCTCCACCTGCTCACCCCGACACATCGTACACATGAAATCAGCATTACCTAGTCTACCTCTGATACCACTACATCTCTTATGCACCCATTTATCACACACCGCACAAGATGGAATTACTTCCCACACCCTTGTATTTACCTATTTGTTACCTATTTGTAGTATACAGGAATTGAGCAATGCTCGTGTTGTCCTGTCTCCATATCCACATTTATCAAGTCTACCTTTACACACATGAATGTTTTTCTCATGCACCACCTCTTTGTATGAGTCGTTCCAAATATTTAAGAATATACCTAATTGTGATATACACGGAATGTACTATGCTCGTGGGTTTCCGTCGCTGTTTCTCAATAAGTCGAATTTAACTTTAAACTCGTTTAAGTTTTTAGACTGGACGATCTCTTTGTCCAGGCTATTCCATAAGTCTATACTTCTGTAAGGAAAGCTATATTTCTTGATATCCTTCAAGCAGCTTGACTTTTTCAATTTCATTCCATGTCCTCTTGTTGCTCTCTTATCCCATACAAACAGATCTTCTTTGTCAATTTTATCTACTCCCACCATGGTCCTGAACACCGCAATCATGTCTCCCCTCTTTCTCCTTTCCTCTAACGAAGGCAAATCCAGTTTTTCCAGCCTCTCTCTGTATGACAGGTCTGTCAGACTGGGGACCATCTTGGTTGCTGTTCTTTGTATTCTCTCAATCTTGTTTATATCTTTCTTTTTGTGTGGGGACCACACTACCGCTGCATATTCTAACCTGGGGCGGATCATGGCCACTATCAATTTTTTCATCATTTCCTCATCCATATAATGAAATGCTACTCTTATGTTAGTCAAGAGCTTATAAGTCTCTCCAACTATCTTGTTAATGTGCTTTTCTGGTGACAAACTATCTTGGACCAACACTCCCAAATCTTTCTCTTCTCTCCTTTTTGTGATTAATTCATTACCCAAAAAATAATTCAGTGATGGTCTCCTGGTACTTTTACCCATTTCCAATATTTTACATTTCTTTACATTAAATTTCATTTCCCACGTCCGGCTCCAATTGTGTATCCTATCCAAATCCTCCTGCAGTATTTTACAATCCTCCTCAACCTCTATCTTCCTCAAGATCTTTACATCATCAGCAAACAGACTCGCATAACTGTTCACTCCATCTACCATATCATTTACGTAAATCAGGAACATTACTGGCGCCAACACTGAGCCTTGAGGGACTCCACTTGTTACTTCCCTCCATCCAGACATCTTTTCCTTTATTACTGTCCTCATTTGTCTGTCTCTCAAAAAGTCTCTCATCCATTCCAGAAGTTTCCCCTTTAGTCCTCCTATATATTCTAGTTTCCACATTAGTCTCTTATGAGGTACCTTGTCAAAGGCCTTCTCTAAGTCTAAGTACACACAATCCACCCAACCATCTCTCTCCTGTACCACATCATTCGCTCTTGAGTAAAAGCTCAACAAGTTTGAAACACATGACCTTCCACTTCTGAATCCAAACTGACATTCAGCCAAAATATTCATCTCTTCCAGATATTTTATCCATCTGTCTTTCAGGATTCTCTCACACAATTTTGCGACCATGCTGGTTAGAGACACTGGTCTATAATTCAGGGGTTCTTCCCTGTTTCCTCCCTTGTAAATTGGTACCACATTTGCCCTCTTCCATTCTTTTGGCACTTTCCCCTCTTCCAGTGAGCATACAATTAAGCTGTGAATTTTATCCGCCAGTTGTTCTCTGCATTCCTTCAGTACCCAATTAGAAATTCCATCAGGTCCTGGGGCTTTCCTTACATCTTGAGTTTCCAGTAATTTATACACTTCCTGCACCTCCACTTTTATATCTTTCATCACCGGAACATTTCTAATCACTCCCTCCCCTTCCACAAGCTCCTTTTCTTTAGTGAAAACTGACTGGAAACGTTTGTTCATTATTTCTGCTTGCATTGCCGCATCCTTAAAGACCTCTCCTTCTACTTTCAGCTTGGTGATTCCTTCCTTTTGTTTCAGTTTGCCATTAACAAATCTATAAAACAGTTTGGGTTCATCCTTGCATTTGTCAATTATACCTTTTTCAAAATTCCTTTCTTCTTCCCTACGTATTCTTGTGTATTCGTTTCTTGTTCTTTTATATTCTTCCTTTGTTCTGTCGTTACCTCTCTTTCTCCAATTGTTCCACGCCTTATCTCTCTTTTTTTTGGCTATCATACACCTTCTATTAAACCACTCCTTTTTCCTGTTTTCTTTCCCTCTTACTCTTGGTACAAATTTTTCCACTCCCAGATTATTGAGGTCTAGAAAGATATCCCACTTCCTCTGTATCTCTCTTGTTTCTCTGAATTTTCTCCAATCCACATTTTCAAAAAAGTTTCTCAATCCTGTAAAATTTGCTTTGCCCAAGTTGTATCTTCCCTGTCTATGAAGCTCGTCTCTTGGCTCGACGTTTCCTATTAACATCTGGAACTCAATGACCACGTGATCACTTTTTCCCAAAGGACAGAGATATTCCAATGATTCTATTACATCGGGTTCTTTGGTGAACAGTAAATCTAACCTTGCTGGTGTGTCCTCACCTCGAAACCGTGTCTCTTCTTTGACCCACTGCGTCATCACATTATTCATTATTATATTTAATAACATAGTACCCCACGAATCCTCGCCGCCTCCCGAGTACCATTCCTCCCAGTTCACCTCTTTACAATTAAAGTCACCCACCAAAATTATATTATTGCTTTTCTCAATTATTTTTTGCAAGTAGCTAGCCATATCTGACAACATCTCATGGTATTCGTCATCCTTCCATGCTCTCGTCTTTGGGGGAACATACACTACCGCCATATCTCTCTTAACATTCTCTCCAGTTTCTAATTTCATATATATCACTTCAGCCCTGCCTTCTCCCATTTCCACAGTATCTACATTTATGTTGTTCTTCACTGCTATCATCACTCCTCCTCCCTTTTTTTCTTTTCTGTCTTTTCTCCACAGTTTGTATTTACCATCTCCCAAATGAACATCAATATCTTCTCTTAATTTGGTCTCTACAAAGCACATGACATCAGGTTCATGTTCTCTCAAGAAATCATTAATTTCAATCCTTGTTGATATGAAACCATCAACATTAGTATATATCACCTTCAAATTATTTTTGACATTATTAATACCCTCTTCTCTCCTACTCTCTGTCCGTACCACATCCTCAACTTCTGATCTTTCACAACCATCCCCCATAGTTTCCTTCACTTCTATTTCCTTAAATACCATTTCCTTACTTTCATATCCAATACTCTCCAAAAAAAAGTATTACGTTCTTCCTCTGTCCTCTTATCATTTTTTTCCTTTACTTCTTCCTTTAATGATTTTAAAACTTCTCTTTCTTCTTCATTCAGATCTTTTCTTATTATAATATTTTCCATCCCCGCCTCTTTGCTTAATTTCCAGGTCACTTTAAGTATCTCATTTATTACACTTTCTGATGTAAACTTGACTCTCATTGGTCTTGTTTCCCCTTTCTTATAAGGCCCTATCCTCCTTACTTCCTCAATTTCTTTTACCCACTTGTCTCCTTCGGGGTCAATCTTGCCTAATATTCCTCTCACCATGTTCATGTCTCTCTCGAGTCTTGCGAACCTAACCTTTTCTTCCTCTTCCCTCTTTCCAAATACTACCACACATCTGTTCCTTTCTACAGTTTCTCTCACTATTTTCTCTTTTTTCTTCAGTATTTTCACTACATTTTCTTCCATTTCTTTCTTGTTCATTTCCCTTTCTTCCTGGATGATCTCTCTTAAGCTGACCACTTCTTTCTGTTCTTCTTCTACGTGTGCCCACTTTGCCTTGTGTTCTTCTAGTACATTACTCACCTTCTCCGTTTTATTAGTACTCTCTTCAAGTTTCCTCCTCAGTTCAACATTTTCCCTCTTCAAATTCTTAATCTCTTCATTGGCTGTTTCGTTGGACTGGATTAGACTCTGTATGGTGGTTTCCGTATTTCCTGACACATCCTTTATCACTAGATTCTCTACTTTTTTTCGAGTTCACTAATCCTCATAATTAATGTTTTCACCAGGTCCATGACATTAGTATTAGCATCAAATCCTTGAAATTCCATTCCCTCATTGTTTACATTTTCGGCCATCTTTAACGTACCGGTAAAGTACCTAAACAGCTGTTACCGAATAAGCCACAAACATTCACGTATACTATTGCCAACAAATCTTTACATTTTTGGTAGTCTACCAACTTTCATTATTTTAAATTTAAAGAAAGACCCTAGGAGACAGGACAGACAAAATTCCTGAAACTACTCAAGGTTAGGAGCGATGCCTGGGACGACCTCTCTCTCCGGCTGTTCGTGTGTGTGTGTACTGTTCATTAACGCCTCTGTCAACAGCTCCCTGTTCAGCCACCACTCTCCTCAACTCGCTATAGAAGGCATCCCTTACTACTTGGTTTTTCAGCTTCCATATTTTCCTCCTAGGTACATAAGTCCTCTTTTTCATCACTTGTTCTTTAAGCACCATATCACAAATCAATAGTTTGTGCTGCTGCACACACTCCTCGCTTCCTATAACTTTAACATCCCTCACTAACCTCCTATCGGCCCTCCTAACCAGAAAATAATCTATCTGACTGCTATTTCCTCCAGACTCATACGTAATTAACCTACTGTCTCTTTTCCTAAAATATGTGTTGCACACAATCATGTCCGTTGCCTCCCCAAACTCGAGTATCCTTTCCCCTTCTGCATTCCTTAGACCATACGCACATCCCCCATGCACTCCTTCATAACCTTGTGCTGCTTCACCTACATGACCATTTAAGTCCCCTCCCAAAATCACTATCTCATCATCCCACATACCACCCACTACACGTATTAAATCATCCCAAAAGCTATCTTTCTCCGCTTCATCCAATCCTGCCTGTGGAGCATATGCCGATATAATCGCAACTATCATTCTACCCAACAGAATTTTCACTACCAATATCCTATCGCTTACTCTCAAAACATTCATAACATATTCCACCCATTTCTCCGCAACCATCACACCAACACCTCCATATCCGTCTGTCCCCCCCTGCCAAAACAACTTGTAGCAACAGTCCTTCCCAACAATCTTTCTGGATGATCCACCCCTGTACCGGATTTCCAGCATACACGCCACATCCACCCACCTCCAACTAACCTTTTAAAGGTGGCGTAACCTGATTAGCAACATCTGTGAAGGCTCTTTCCAGATTACTGATGGTGCGTACTGCTGGGTCTACTTGGTTCATCCAGCAAATAAATTTTTGCCGCTGCTCTTCTTCCGATTCATTTTCACTGTATTCCAGGGTAGCCTGTTCATAGAGAAATATTTTGAGATATTAAGTTAATAATCTCCAACTTAAAATCATTTCACAAGTATCTGTATGTCAGTAGTGACAAAGAGCATCTGATCTGATGATGCCAAATCTGTACTGTACTTACAATGAGCCTAGAATATGTTTTCAAGAAGGCAGCAATATCACTGGTGGCTGTCACAGCTACAGTTAACAGCGTTTGCTGATCCTGGGATCTGTGGGAATCCGGGTCATGATTATAATCCTGCTTCACACTCTACGAAAAGTGGAGACAAAATGGTTCTGGCTCTTAAGGCCTTATCAAAACTAAGAGCATGAAAGTGTGGATGAGCTCCCAATATTTTAAATTATTTTCTTAAGGAAGTGAGGATGACAAAATAATATGTCTGTCCTTTCTGTTATTAGCTGCTGAATGCACTGTATGACAAGGGATGCAGGTTGAATCAAATCTAATAATTACGTGTGTTACATGTATGATCCTTAAAAAACTTACGGCTTACTTACACCTTCACTCTCTCACTTTTAATAATATGGACATCAGATTCAATTTGTACTTTGAATCAAAGAATAAGTGAAATTCTAAATACACAACACCCCACCTTATATCATAGGAACTAAGAGGCTGCTCGAAAAACAATGATGGAATTACATGACAAGGAAAATTCAAATGCCATCTGAGGACTGAAAACAGTGCATGTGGTATACCACTCCAGTCACCCTATCTGGTCCCCTAAGACCACCAGCAACATCATCATCATCATCATCCGGACCTCCTTTCCCACCCAAGGGCAGGGTGAGGAGAAGCAATGTCCAGACAGCCCAAACTTGCCCAATCCAATAGGCCACGCTTCCATTCACTCATCATTCAAGCCCGTGGAATCCTAGCTCTATCGGATATGCCAAAAACATTCACCACATTCTGTAGCTTCACATAATCGTATCTGACAGAGTCAATCCAGATGCTGCCACATTAAAAAGGGGTGCCAAAAATCCCTGATCATGCACTTCTCCTCACAAAATTCATCCAGCCAGCTCGATCTCCTGTCAGTTCCCTAGCCTCACTGACTTCCAAACCTCTCTTCCTCACATACTCATCCACCATATCTCTCCACCTTCTCCTTGGCCTACCTCGCCTTCTCCCTCCTTCGAATTCGCTCAGATATAGCTTCTTCACAACTCTATTGTTATCCATTCTCTTCACATGACCATACCATCTCAGTACACTCTCTTCAATTCTGGTGTCCACCGACTTCCTCACTCCGCATCTTTCACGAATCACATTATTTTGTATCCTATCCACCCTCTATACTCCACATATATTCCTCAGCAGTCCCATCTCCACTGCTCTTACTCTTGACTTTTCATTTTCATGCCACACCATAGTCTCACATCCATATGTTAAAGTTGGCACTAACACTCCTTCATGTAGGCCTCGTGCAGCTGCAACACTCAAGCCTCTGTTTCTTATCAAGGCCTTCATTGCACCAGCTACTTTTCTTCCGTGTGTAACTCTACTTTCAGCTTCTTTTGCACATTTTCCTCTCTTTTCTATCACTGTACCCAGGTAATTGAACTCTCTCACCAATTCCAGTCTCTCTCCATTCACTGTTACACTGCACTGGGAGTCACCTTCTTTCTCAGTAACCATCACTTTACTCCTTTCTACATTTACTCTCAAGGAACGATGCTTACAGACATCAGCAAAACTCTGCACTAGCCTACCAAGTTCTTGTCCAGTACTTGCAAGCAGTACTGCATCATCAGCATACAACAAATTTGAGATATTCCATCCTTCACCATTCGTTACCAATGCCATCCCTCTCTCCATTACTCGTGTTTTTACTTCACTCATCACCTCATCCATAATTATACTGAACCATGGGGGCATCACACTACCTTGTCACATGCCCACACTGATCGCGAACCGTTCACTTAGATGCCCATTAACCCTGACACATGCTTCACTACCATCATAAAAACTCTTGACGGCACCTAGCAGCTTACCCTCTACACTGTACATGCGCAAAACTTTCCACAATCCTTCTCTGCCCACTTTGTCATATGCTTTTTTCCAGATCCATGAATGCCATCAACACCTTATGGTCCTTCTCACAAGCCTTCTCTACTATCTGTCTCACAGCAAATATTTGGTCCACACATCCTCTGCCACTCCTAAAGCCACCCTGTTCATCACTCACTAGGACTTCTGATATCTCTCTTACTTTCTCTACAATAATTCTTCCATATACCTTCCCTACCACACTCAGTAAGCTTATGCCACGATAATTCTTGCACTCACTTCGCTCACCTTTATTTTTGTACAGGGGTAAAATCACAGCTTTTTTCCACTCTGCAGGCACAGTTTCACTCATCCATACCTTCTAACCTATCTCCAACAAGCACTTCATTCCATTCTCTCCACTACATTTAAGCATCTCTGCATACACTTCAGCAACCCCAGCTGCTTTCCCATTTTTCAGCCGCTTCACAGCACTCTTCACCTGTGCGAGCGTCACGTCTCCTGGCACTGCATTCCTTCTCTGCACGCCCCCCAAACCAATCATGTTTACAGCTGCTCTTATCTTTCTATTCCCATTCATCAAGCTTTCAAAATATTCTTTCCATCTGGTCCTTACTTCATCTCCATAGGTTAATAATCTACCACCTGCATCCATCATACCATCACATTTCTTTCCGCTTTCACTTCTACATTTCTGCACCTCTTTACAGAATAACTTTCTATTTTCAGAGTAGTTCGCATTCATTTTTCTTCCTAGATCCTCATTTACCTCCTCCTTTTTCCTCTTCACTAGTCTCTTTACGTGCTTCTTGCTCTCAACATACAGTATTCAGTTCTTATTTCAACTGAACCCCTATCCTGTAACCACTCTAGTCACTTCTTCCCCTTTTCCTCCACCGCTCTCTTTACCTCCTCATCCCACCATGCTGTACCTTTCTTCTTTGTTGTTATTCTTGCCACACCAAACACCGCTTTAGCATTCCTAACTATGCAATCCCTATATGCATTCCACAGTCTGTCCAGATCCATTTCATTCCGATTCAGTAATTCTCACTCATCCTCTACTTTGGTCCTCAGCTTCTCACCTTTCAGTCTTTCTCCCTGACTGCTCCTCTCTCTCCTGTCCACCTCACTCCTCTCAGCTTGATCTTGCATACCACAATCATATGATCTGACAGACCTCCACATCGTCCTCTCACAGCCCTCGTATCAGCAACCATTCCCATCATTGACCTCTCTACGAGCACGTAATCAATCAGGCTTCTTTCAACATGATCCCCATTCCCTCTGTACAATGTATAATTATGTGCATCTCTGTGTTTGAAATACGAGTTACAAATGCACAACCTCCGCTCCTGACACATATCCTTTAGTCTCTTCCCAATATCATTTTCCCCTGGTACTCCATAATAACCCATTATGTCATCCTCAAGACCAGTGCCTACTCTTCCATTCATATCCCCCATCACAATCACTTTATAGCTCCTCAGCATTTCTCCCACTACTTTGCCCAGCTCATCCCAAAACCTGTCTTTCTCTCACTCCTGTCCTCACACGGTGCATACGCTACAATCACTGCCACTTTCACCTTCTCAAACTTGAACTTGACATACATACATCTCGAGCTGATACATTTGTAGTCTCTCATTCCACTCTGCCACACCTCATTCATCAACAAAGCAACCCCTTCCTTGCATCTTCCTTGCCCATTCTTTCCCAATCTTACACATTACACACCCTCCCACTCCTCCACTTCACACCCTTTCATCTTCGTTTCACACAATGCCATCACAGCATATCTCGCACTCTTAAACACATTCACCACTTCCACCCTCTTGCTCTCCTCATTCACACCTCTCACATTCCACATGGCCACGTGAGTCTGCCCATTTGGTTGGGGCCCTGGGTTGGTATTGGGCCCTCTGAGGCTCTCTGAAACGACTGCCATGATTAAGTGATCTTGGATAGGGGAATCTGGGGGACACTTAACCCTGCCAGAAACCCCGGTTATATGGTTACCACCCAACGTAGTAAATGGTTTCCTGGGTACAGGAAACCATTTGGCTTGTCACTCAGTGTAGAGATTATATGGCACCTCTACCACTGGCAACCATTTCTTAAAAACTAATAATACATAAGTCTCACTTTGTTGCTGATGCTTCCATGAGTTCTTTGGAGGTCTCAGCAGTTTTACAACAGTTCTTCATTAAAACATCAAGGCCACTTCTTAACCCATCACAGAACTTCATTTGCATAACTCCACCTGAAAGCATAAAAAAGATATTACTGCACGAATGTATATATCATATTCCACCCCAGCTTTTGCAAGTAACAGTAACAGTTGCTGCTGTGCTACTCGTCTGTCTGGCTCCACATATTATAACCAAGCCCCTTTAAGGTCCAGAGTCTTGAGTTTATGCTAACACAGTCCACTAACTTTAAAGAGTAGATGACCAGCCTTTTCCTCTTTGTGGCCTTTCATGACTGAAAAACCTACATCACCCCATGGGAACTGAACATATGCCCATGGCTAGGCTGTCACTCCAACAAGGAACAAGTGGTAGGAAGTGAAAACCATCATCCATTCACATGATGTAATGCTCTAATCCAGGAAACATTTATAATGTTGGGTGGTAGCCATACAACTAAATAATGGTGTGGTGTGGAACCTATTAGGATACTCCTGTTAACTTCGTGGAAAGATGGCAATGCATGGTATCCATCCAGGAACCACATCTCCATACATTTGCCTGTGCCGTGCCACAGCGAAGTGCTGTCCATCTCAAGGGAACATTGCTTCACTGCATGGGCCACCCTTGCAGGGGTGAATGTTTGCCTGCAGTCTACTAGAACGGACAGCCTGGGGTTGATCAACCACTATTACAACTGCAGCAGTCTAATCACAAAACCACTAGAAGCCTTTCTCAAATATTTTCTCTATATCTGCACAGGTAGAGGTAACCTGGTGCAAATTGTCTTTAACCCTTTTGTTGCAGTTGGTGAACAAGGGTAATTTATTCAAGCTATCACCAGATGATACTGTTCAACAGGAAAATTCCTAGTAATCAAAGGCTTATAAAACTAGCTATATCAAGCAACCCTTTCTATGCCACTGGTTCACCTGGGACTTGTATTTAGGTCAACTTTAGATGATTCTACTCTGCCAAGAGAAATCCTCGTAGTCAATGGGTCAACTCCTCCAGCCTGCCAGAGGGCATCTCTTGTGCTGAATACCCGATGGAGAGGGGGTGGAGACTTCCCCAGTATCTCTGTTTGTTGTAAGAGGCAACTAAAAGGGGCCTTTTGTCTCCAATCTTTCTCTCCTTATTTTCCACTTCTCTTCTGTTCTACCTCTCTTCTTGATATTTCTGTGTTTCTTCTGGCCTATATTTCCCCCCTACTCCTATCAGGTTAGACTTTTGGTTTCATGACATGAATAGTTTAAGGCAGTGGTTCTTAAACTTTCTCATGCACCGGACCCCTTTTATTAAAACTAATCATGTGGCAGACTCTTATGAGTAGATTTCCCTCCTACCCTACCTCTTGAGTTTAAAGGTGTTTGCAGGCTGTCACTATAGAATGAGGCAGGCCCGCAGCCAGGCAGCAACCAGTAGAGTTGCCAAATCACAAATATTACTGCATTCTACAAAGTCACTAAATTGTTTCCAGATACTATTATATGTTTTATCTGATACTCAAATTAACCTACGGACTCCTCGGAACGTTTCATGGACCCCGGGGGGTCAGTAGACCACACTTTAAGAAACACTGGTTTAAGGACTTCCCACTGACACTGACCCTTCTTCCCTTCCTGGGTCATCAAGCCACTTCACCGCCAACCCATTTCATAATCAAGCCACTTCGATGCCAACCCATTTCATCTCTAAGCTTCTTCACTGCAAAGCTGCTTCATCACAAAGTCACTTCAATGCCAAGACCATTTAAATGCCAAGACCTATGTTAATCAAGACCACTTCAGTGCCATGACCACTTCAATGCCAAGATCATTTCAGTGTCAAGACCATTTCAATGCCAAGACCACTTCTATGCAAAGACCACTTCTATGCAAAGACCACTTCAATGTCGAGATCATTTCAATGCCAAGACCATTTTAATGCAAACCAATTTAACATGAAGACCATTTCTTCACCAAGACCCCTTTTACACCACATCCATTTCTATGAATCTTTTGCTGTGTCTTTTCCATTGCTAGTTGTACATCTCTGCTTTAAATTATAGCCATATGGTCTTTTATAACTGGTGCTAAGAATCATTACTCAATTAAATTCACATATGTTGAATAAACTGAGTGGTATTAGCAACAGTAAAATGAAACGTCTTATGGCTGATGAAGTTACCTTATCATCCAATCCCTTAACCCAAAGACATCTCTATTTTGTTGAATGAAACATTCTATAACTATCTAAAATAAAATCAGTCTTCTGAATGATATGCTAAAATGTCTAACAGAAAAAGTTATCTTACCTGGCTTCAAGTTAGGGAAGTCTGGTACAGAAAAATCTGTCATTACTGCTAATTTGGCAATATCAAAGATGATGGTGTGAGTGATAGTGATCAACATGCCACTTGCCTCCTCAACCAAGCTCTCCACATCAGTTTTCACACCCTGAAAATACCAATACAATGTAGCATACAAATACATTAAAATTCTTTCACATCTTCCCTTGCCTCCTTTTTTCCCCCTATACTCCTCCTTTTAAACTCTACCTCAATCATCATCATTATCACCACCATCATGACTATTTTGCCATACAGAAGGGATAAAGTAGAATATCAAAAAAAGGAAAGAGAAACTTGGAAAGGGGAAGAACTATCAAAGGTACGCTCAAATGAAATAGTCCTCACAAGTATTCACAGTATTCAATCCCCCAAATGAGGGCATAAATCTCCATATGAGTAATTCATGGCACTGTGAGGTCAAGACAAATGCTTAGCCACAATCTTCATCCTCGTCCTTTTTTTCCCACTACTATACATTTCTCACCCTAACCGGGCCCAGATTTTTATCCTTTTGCAACTAATTTCACGCTGATCAGTGGCAGAAAAACAGTTCTACAAAGCGACATCCCTTCCACAGCACTTTTTTGTGATAATCATCACATTCTACTGTCAATCTGATGTTACAACTCAGCATTCAAGAAGGAGAAATGGCAATTTTAGCAGATGTTATCCACTCACTCAATGTAGTGCTGCTCTCGGGTGTCTGCCCTGTCCTCTCCTCCATCCTTCTTTCCCTCCAGTTCTTCTATCTTTCTTTCCTTCATTCTTTCCTCGTCCTTCTCTCTACGGGTGACTTTACACTCCCTCTTCTGTCTTTCATTCCTTCATTCTTTCCTCTTTCTTCTGCCTATGGGTGACTACACTGAGTGACAAGCCAAATGGTTTCCTGTACACCAGGAAACTATTTACTATGCTGGGTGGTAACCATATAACCAAATTTTGGCGCCTGGTGGTTTAGTGGGTAATTATTGTGCTCCAATCGGATTGAGCCGGTGAAGGTTTATATCCAAGGGGTGGTTGGGGTTTATTGCTCACATAATGCCACTCAGGGATGAGTGGGGCTGCTCACTCTCATCTTAAATGTCAGGACCAACTGCCTAGGCCCGGGCTCCTACGCTCCTCGTGGGGCAATGTAGGATCAAATGATGGATAGAATAAAAAGGGTCCAGCAATAATATGTATAGGACAGGCATGATCCAAAGTAAGATAATGCAAACATTAACGTTTAACAAAGTACCTGGTGATCTACTCACCCATCATTCAAGCCTTCAGTACACTCAACTGTACAGTAAGTCAGTCTTACATTGATACCTGATCATTCTCCTATGTCTATCCTTTCCTGTTCTTCTTACTGGATCCTACCCAACCCACTTATCTGGCAGATCACAGTGACAATGATGACAACTACAAAGATCAAGATGAAATGATGATAATGATAATTGAAGCTGCTGAACGTGGTGAATGTTTTTGGTGTATCTGATGGAGCCAGGATTCCGGGGGCTTGAAAGATGAGTGAATGGAAGCGTGGCCCATTGGACTGGGCAAATCTGGGCTGTCTGGACATTGCTACTCCTCACCCCGCCCTTGGGTGGGAAAGGAGGTCTGGATGATGATGATGATGATGATGATGATATTAATATCATCATCCTATCCCTACTTCCTAATTTTATGATGCTTGAGAGAGAGAGAGAGAAACTACATACGCTACTTCTTGACGCAAATCTCATCCTTACCTGATAAATCCTGGAGATAAAACCAGTAAGCCTGAAGGTGGCTCTATGCAGTTTCTCATCCAGCTGTTCAGAGCTCTTGACATCCTTCACTGCCTCACTGGCAATCAAGGTTAGGATGCTTCTCCCCACTGTCTGGCTCTCACACAGCAGCTGCACAAGTGTCCTGCTCAGATCCTCCTCACTCAGAGTACAGCCTGGTTCTGTTATGTGATGCCTGATGATCTGTGGTAATTAAACGAGCTGATTTTGTTTTGGCACACCACTTCAAGACTGTTGCTAGTTATAACCAACAATACAATGATCTGTTGTAGTCTGAATATACCACTATCCCTTCCAATATGATCACCCTAAAAACTGTACCTCTGCTGTGCCACTCAAGTCTGCCACAGCATTCAGGGCAGTAGATATGATAGGTGAGTAGGGATTAAAAGCCGAGAGATTTTCCAAGACTTGATGGATTGTTGCAGCTACAGCAGCTGAACTGCAGGTCACACTCTCTGGTTTGTTTGAAGGTGGTACAGTGCTATCTGAAAAGACAAATTATACATAATCAATCACAAAGATAATAAAGTACCATAACATTATTATCATTTTGACCCTTCTTCCCACCTACGGATGGGGTGAGGCTGGATCCAGAAACAAGAAATGGAAAATACAAAAGTTGGGAAACTATCAACAGCACACCCAATGAAAATGGTCCACATAATCATTCACACACCACTGAATCCTTTGGATTCCTGGATCCATTTCACAAGAATAAACATCTGCATCATATTTCTACACAATGCACTTCACATACACCTGTTTGATAGTCAATCTTGCAGCTTTATCCAAAGTCAGCTGTAGATCTTAACATGATCCCTCTCAGTGTTATTAAATTTTCCCACCCCAAGCAAGTTTATTGAACACAGGAATGACTTCTGACAATTAAATGATTTCTGGACATCTACCTAAGCCGTGTAAAATAACCTGATCACAGAAAGTATTTTATAATATGTAACCTAATACAGTATACAGTATCATCATATTCAAAAGACTGCTGAAATGCAACTTAAGGTAGCATATACAGTACCCACAAAATCTTCAGCCAACAACACTATCTTTAATACATCTAAATCCTTCATTGTGAATAAACTCAATCTGATTGGAAACATAAACTATCTCATTAAAATTACAAGGGTTGAAGACTACAACCAAAGATGGTTCTCACTTGTTCTCTTAGTGGACGGGGGTCTGATGCCGAGTACTGATGTGTTGAGGGAGAAGTTGAGTGAAGCATTAAGATTGTGGAGGGCTGGACTTTCTAGAAGCCTGTTGATAAAGCCTGGGACACAAGTCGTGTCCTCTGAACGTTCCCACACCAGCCCTCTCTCAAAAACTTCATCTTCTGATTCCTCACCCTATATGGTATATATTACATGAGACCAGACATGGGGTCTATTACTGGGTTTCTATTACTGTTACTATTAATTTCAATAGCTCTCTATTATATTACTATTATACTGTAATTACTTTAGTGGTCATCTATTACTCTTACTTGGTCATCTGTCAGTATTACTATTACTATTAATATATTATTTATGACAACAGTATTAATTAAATTGAATCTATCTATCTATCTATTGCCAGACGCCTCAATCCCGTTTGGGGTGGCCACAAACAAATTGCCTCCAAGTCGCCCTGTCCCCTGCCATTTCACTCCCCTGCTCCCAACTCACACACCCCTCTCTCATATACCTCTCCACCCCATCCCTCCATCTCATCCTCGGCCTCCCCCTCCCTCTTTCCCCCTCCACCTCACTCACATACACTCTCTTCGTCAGTCTTTCACCCTCCATCCACTCCACATGGCCAAACCACCTCAGTGCGTTCCTCATAACACTTCCTATCACATCCACATCAACACCACAACGCTCCTTTATATCCTCATTCATCAGCCTGTCTCTCCACGTGACTCCACAGGCTTCTCTTAAATAACTCATTTCCACTGCTCTCACTCTTGACTTGTGTCCTTCCAACAACATCCAAGCTTCACTTCCGTACATTAGAGTTGGTATCACAATACTGTCATGTAGAAAATTTTTCACTTCCATGCTCACTTCCCTGTTTCTTATCACTGCTTTCAAAGAACCAGCAACCTTTCTTCCCTGCTGTACCCTTTCAAGCACTTCACCCTCCAAACCTCCATCCTTACTCATCACACTACCCAAGTACTTAAACATACTCACATTTTCCAATTCCTCACCATCCAACCTCGCTGTACATTCACTGACTTCACCTCTCTCAAAGACCATCACTTTACTCTTCCCTACATTCACCTTTAGATTCCGTTTCTTACACACTCTCTCAAACTCATCCACCAAGCCCTGCAGCTCCCCTTCGTCTTCACTCAACAACACAGTATCATCTGCAAACAACAGTACAGGGAGTTTCCAAACACTATCCTCTCTCACCAGGGCCACTCCAACATCCACTACCCTACCTTGTACCTCTTTTATTACCCCATCCATGTACAGATTGAACAACCATGGAGACATGACACATCCCTGTTTCAACCCAACTTTCAAAGAGAAAAATTCACTTAGTTCACCATCCACACGCACTGCAGCCTTCGCACCATCGTACATACTCTTCACAGCATTCAACAACTTCCCATCTACTCCATATATTCTTAACACTTTCCACAATCCTAGTCTATCCACCCTGTCATATGCTTTCTCCAAATCCATGAAAGCCGCATACAACTTCTTTCCCTTCTCTAGAAATTTTTCCACTAAAGATCTGAGAATGAATATCTGATCTACACAACCTCTTCCCTTCCTAAAGCCTCCCTGTTCTCCAACTAATTTCTCTGTTCTTTCTCTAACTCTGTCAATAAGTATCCTACCATACACTTTTCCTATTATACTAAGAAGACAAATGCCCCTATGATTACCACACACTTCTTTTTCCCCTTTTCCTTTGTACAAGGGAATAATTATACCTGACTTCCAATCCTCCGGGACTCTACCTTCCTCCCAGGCCAATCTGCACATCTTCCACATCCATTCTATTACTATCTCTCCCCCATGCTTCAGCATTTCACCACACACTCCATCAATTCCTGGGGCTTTCCCTGATTTAACTTTCTTCATTGCTTCCACAACTTCTACCCTACTGATTTCTTCCTGTCTTCTCACCTCCCTCCTTCTCCCAGCCATTCCCCAGCCACTTATACTCGCATTACTTCCATCCTGTATGTTCAACAATTCCTTAAAGTGTTCTCTCCATCTGCTCACTTTTTCTCCCTTCTCCACTAGTAATCTCCCATTTTTATCTTTCACTCCCCTGCTAACTTCACTTCCATCCTGTCTTACTCTTTTCACCTCTCTCCAGAACATTTTCTTACAGTCCCTCCACTTTACACTCAAATTCCTTCCAAATTCCTCATCCACTCTCTTCTTACTCTCTCTTACTAATCTTTTCACCTCTCTCTTTCTTTCTACATATAACTCTCTCTTCCGCCTCTCAACCTCTTCCACGCCCCTATTTCTCATCCATTCATTGTATGCTTTCTTCTTTTGTGCCACAGCCTGTTTCACCTCTTCAGTCCACCATGCTGTTCCTTGCACCCCCCTCCGTCTTCTCTTCCTTCCACACACCACGTCACATGCTGCACATATTTCTTCTGTAAATATTCTACACACACCTTCCACGTCCCCCATCTGCTCCAATTCATATTTGCCCAATCGTTCCTCCACTTCTCTCTTACACTCTGTCTTTTTCTCATCCTCTTGTAACCTTTCCACTCTCCTTGCAACTACTCCTTCCTCTCGTCTTTCCCTTCTTCTATTCCTCCATCTTACTTGAACTTTAATTCTGGCCACCACCAAGTAGTGGTCAGAAAGTCCACTCCCCCAACCTCTATAAACTCTTGCATCCAATATACATCTTCGCATCCTTTCATCCACACACACATAATCAATCATTGCCTTCCTTTCATTCAGTTCACCACCCACCCTTCTCATCACTCGCCATGTATACCTGTGGATCATTTTATGCCTGAAGAGGGTATTGGCTATCACCAACCCCCTCCCAGCACAAATGTCCACTAACGCACTGCCATTCTCATCTATCTCAGCAGGCACACCCCACTCACCAACTATTCCATCCACCTTCACATTCCCAACTTTACCATTCATATCACCGATCAAAAACACTCTCTCATTCCTTCCAAACATTTCCATGCACACTTCTACATTTGTCCAGAACTCTTCTCTCACTCTTCTAGCACGATCTTGCGTTGGCGCATACACACACACAATCGCCCACATTTGTATTCCAACTTTCAACTTTACCCACACAATCCTTGATCCAACTGATCCATACTGTCTTAGGTTCCTCTTCCCTCTTTTACTCACAACTATACATACTCCTTCCTTTGCCCTCTCATTCTCACCTACTCCTGCACATATACCCCATCCATACTCCCATTCTCTCACACTTTCTCCTCTCCATTTTGTTTCAGTTATTCCACATACATCCACTTTTGCATCCTCAAGCACCTGGACAATCTCTCTCTCTTTCAACTCATCATTCCCTCCCCTTACATTCCAAGTTCCAATTACAATGTCCTTTGTCCGGTCCTTGGTCGTCATCGTTTGGTCAGTCCTTGTCCGAGGCTTATTGTTTGTTTTTTTAGTTAGTTGTTTTCCGGGGAGGGGCACTAACCCTCCGCCAACCCTTTTAGTCGCCTTTTACGACAAGCAGGGATACTGGGGCAGTATTCTTGAAAAAAAAAAACCTACCCCCAGGGGGGGGAGGCTGTTCCACTGAATGCAAAGTGTTTCTAGATCACCTGATGGCCTGTTGACCACTATCCATTCTGCACGGTCTCCTGTGGTGTACCTGCAGCTTGGAGAGCAGCCAACAGGTAACCAAGGTGAGAAGGCTGTTTTTATTGATTATGGTAAACGGTATTAAAGAAGTGTCTGTAATGGGAAAGAAATATACAATTATCTATGACTTAGCCTTCTGTTACTATTACAATTACTATTAACCCGTCACATCCCGAGCTATTTCGCACCTCCGACACCCCCCAATCCCGAGGTATTTTCGATTTTTTTTTGGGAGGGGGGGCTAAAACCTCCGCTTTTGGTGAGAAACATCGAAATTTCATAGAGAAATCGCTCACCTGAGGTTTAACATACTCGATCCAGGTACCAGTACCTCCTTACCTGAGTGGGTTTTCTAACAGGCTGGCACCAAAGAAAACGATTTCTATGGGAGGGTAACTATTTCACACCACTCATAAACGGTATTTATTTATTTACTTGGTACGAATTTATATGTAGTACGAGAGTATATTGGTTTTCAAACAGTAATATAGGCATTATAAGCATTGTTTCACTTACTAACTCATCACCATACCTGACCTTCTTTTGCCACATTACCTGATCATCATTTCTGACTGTTTCTTCCTCTAATGCTATGTAAACTTTGTCCTCCACATTGTCATCGATTAGGGACTCACTCTGGCCCTGAATGTCTTTATTGGCCAGGTCACTGGTAACAGGTGAATTGTCGAGACAATGGCGTGTGGGAGGTTATGCGGTGTAAGGCACTGTCCCTGCTTGGCATCTTGTAGAGGAATAGAGGAAGGTGTCCCGTGTATATGTACGAAAAATCACGCGCGAAAATTGAAAATTGTGCAAATTAGGGACCTTGCAATTGCACGACGTACCAGTACGTCGTCAGAACTGGCAAATGCAAAATGTTGCAACGTACCCATACGTCGACGGGACGGGGCGGGTTAAAGCCAACAACTTGTGATCTATTACTGTTACTATTATTTTGAAAACCCTGTAATAGTCTATTACTATTACATATTACTATTACCCATGTCTGCATGAGACACCGCCACAATTAGGCAAAGTTACTGAAACACAACTGTATTGAAATAAGCATTTCAGTAACTACAGAGAAGCAAGTAAGCTACTAAACTGTCCTTGAAATTATTATGGCTCTATACATGGCTCCCTCTCATTAATGATAAAAGAATGCCAAACAGTTAACCCCTTAACCGCGGGGCGTCACTTTCGTGACGCTTGGGAGCAAGGGATCATACCGCGGGGCGTCGCTTTTGTGATTCTGTGTTATTTTGAATTCACCCGGGCTTCCAAGTGGGGGCTTGTATCATCTATCAGTACTGCCAATGTCCAACACTAGTCAGCACTCCTAATCTCATCTGTACTCCCATCCATTGTTGACAATTTAGCCATTTCTCCCCGTTCTTGACTCCCCTCCCTACCCCCCCTCCATTACACTATCCTCTTGCCTGCCCGGCCGTGCTACGCTAAGTAAATCTTCCCTGGAATTTTTCACTGTTTCATCCATTGAAATAAGCCCTATGCCCTATTCTTATACCAAATAATATATACAAGAAAGAAATAAGGTAAGTGAGAGTGCCATACACCTGGAATTGGCTAATTATCACCTGACAACACCTCACGTGCACTCGTTCACTAATTTTCGCTGTTTTTTTCCCCTTGAAATATGCCATATAATCTATTTTCGTAATAAATATACATATAAGGAGGGAAGGGAGAAGCCTAAGTGATATTTACATTCACCTGGAACTACCTAATTTATAATGTATTGTCTAGATTTCCTGCCAATCATTTCAGTGAAATACATAGCTGTTTCAAGAGCTACGTTGGTAGTGCTGAATAACCCTCAAGTAGGCCTCAACCCGGGCCGGCCCTCCTATCAGTTCTCTCTCAGATTCCGAAGAGGAGGTACGGCTCATCCTCTTGCTGACTTCAGGGCCTTTTTTCACCCCCATGCAAGGGCCCTGTGACCTTTACCCCCTACTAAACCTCGTGTGGAAAGAGGTAAAGGGCTGACAATTGATAAAAGAGTGACTACGATCTTTCTATTGAGTAAAACAGTGCAAGTGGAATTGTAAATAATGTGTAAATAATGTGTAAACAGCAAGTGAAAGTAATGAATGTAAATATACGTGAACAATGGAAAATAGTTTTATAAGTTACTTCAAGTGACAGTGCATAACACAGTGTAAATAAAATAGAAATGTAAATAACGTAAATAAAATAGAGAACGTAAATAGAAATGTAAATGAGTAGTATTATAAGAATACGAGTATATACCCTAGGAGTAATGAAAGTGAAAGTTTCACTATAGCATGTCTGAATACTATGAGTTATGAGAGTGAAGATGAAAGTGACATTCACTCTCAATGCCAGTATACAGGACGAGAAAGTGAATGCTACGTATTTTACTGAAAGAAATTGAATCCCTACAGTGGCAATAAACTAATACTACTGAAGGAAACTTATGGATAAAGACTGTAGATATATATAAGTGTTATGTAGTTATAGAAATATAAAGTGTGAGGGGTTTTATGAATAATAAATGACAGAGTACCAAGAGCGAACTAGCGGAAGTGTGGCGGTCAGACGCGCTCATAATTTTCATTGCTTTCACAGCGTTTTTTTTTTTTGGAGTATGGATCCCAAACTACTTGAAAATCATAGAGTAGTATTTATAGTGTTAATATCTGGCTGTGGTAATCATATTACGGGTTGTCGGGAACTGTAAAGTGGAGACTTCGTTACCCAACTTCAGAGGTCTCCACAAGTCCTACGGTAACTGACGAAGGCTCAACAAACATTCCAGGAGAAAGCTGAAGGTATGTGCCATAAGCATATTTAATTTTAATATTCTAGGACTAATAACTGATTTTTGGCAAATATTTTTTGAGAGTCTGTCGGAGCCCGAATAACCCCGCGGCACACGCAAAACATCTGTAAACATGCCCGCGGTGTAGGGGTTAATAATGATCATGAAGTCAACTTTTTTGGCACATAACCACAATATCGCTTATAATAAGTACATGTATCGGTACAGTACTGTACTAAGACTTAGTAAGCAGTGACTATTTTATAAGTTGTAGGGAATTAACATCAGTATGAGGTCTCAAGTTCAGTAACAGCCACTCAACCCTACACATCCTTAACACAGTACAGGTATTTCTCTTTTCTATAACCACCGTAGTATTTACACATATCCAGCAAATTAAATCTCGCTCTACTCACCAGCACATTACACAGATGATAATCTTATCTCTATCAACAACCACTGTATTACTTTTATCTACAATTAAAGGCAGATACTGTTGTTATTATTATCCCAGGCTCACCTGGACATGAACCCAGTAGACTGTAGGAAACCAACCACATCAAACTTGTGCTCCCACGAGACCCATAGTTGAGGTTATGTTCAAGGATTGTCTGTGTTGTGATAATGTCATGAAATAGTTGAGGTTATGTTCAAGAACTGTCTGTGTTGTGATAATGTCATGAAATGAGTAAGTGTATTGTGGTAGGTGGGGGCACTCACCATCCACTCACTCAATGTAGTGCTGCTCTCGTATGTCTGCCCTTTCCGCTCCATCCTTCTTTCCTTCCATCTTCTTCCGTCTTTCTTTACTTCATTCTTTCCTCGTCTTTCTGCCTACGGGTGACTTTACACTCCCTCTTCTGTCTTTCATTCCTTAGTTCTTTCCTCGTCCTTCTGCCTGTGGGTGACTCTACACTTAGTGACAAGCTAAATGGTTTCCTGTACACCAGGAAACCATTTACTAAGCTGGGTGGTAAACATATAACCAAATTTTGGCGCCTGGTGGTTTAGTGGGTAATTATTGTGCTCCAATCGGATTGAGCCGGTGAAGGTTTATATCCAAGGGGTGGTTGGGGTCTATTGCTCATGTAATGCCACTCAGGGATGAATGAGGTTGGTCACTCTCATCTTAAATGTTAGGACCAACTGCCTAGCCCCGGGCTCCTACGCTCCTCATGGGGCA
The DNA here is from genome assembly GCF_032717465.1 of Coenobita brevimanus. Classification (NCBI taxonomy): domain Eukaryota; kingdom Metazoa; phylum Arthropoda; class Malacostraca; order Decapoda; family Coenobitidae; genus Coenobita; species Coenobita brevimanus. Next base: position 27,014,653 of record NC_137048.1, read on the forward strand.
ACGTAGGATTGGATGATGGATGGATGGATGAGTAAGTGTGCTGTGGTGTGGGGGATGCATTACAGTGAGGATACAGTGGATTGTCTGCGAGTTGTATTTTGTGCTGGCATTAGAGCAAGGATGGGTGATAGTCATGCAGCCTGGCTACATGCACTGGTGTCTCTCTGGGAAGGGTAATTTTTGAGGGAAGACTCTTTGGTGGGGGTTCATGAAAACTGCTGTTTTGCTGGAGGTTTTGAATGGCTGTTTTGGCTATATGTTTGTGAAACACAAAACTGGGTGGGCAAGGAGGGATGATGATTATGAAGCATACTGTGTAGTGTTCAGAGGTTGTTCATTTTTCTTCTTTGTGGTGGTGCAACATTATCTTACCAGGGTGGAAAGGATCCTATGCTGAGGCAATGAACTATATACCTCTCATGTTCATGTGGTCTTTGATTAAGAGTGGCAAACTTTACCTCTTGCATCCTCTGAACCAGTTTGCAGGGATCCATTCATTATTAGTACGCAGTACAGCATCTTCCTATACAGTATCAGATTTGAAATACACCAATCTTCACCATTCATCACCAGTTTCAGTCTCCTTTTCCACAACTCAATTTCCGCCCACACCATACATTACATTTTTAAATACCTTCCATGATCTATCAGTACATCATGTTTTATACTTCTTTTTGCCTTTTCCAGATCCATAAATGCCAACAATTCATAATTCTTCTCACAACCTTTCTTCACTATTCTGCCTTACTGCAAATACTGTACTTAGTCTACACATCTCCTACTCAAGAAAACAGCATAAACAAATAGGTAAAAGTGGTAAATAAAAAGTGTGCCAGCATGTACTCTATATTTAAAGGTGTGATGCAAGACCATGCTCAACAAACCTGGACAATGTCTCGTAAAACTTGAAGTTTCTGAGTGAAGGTCGGCAGAGTGAGTGTAGCTGTCATCTGGTGGTGATGGTCCTTCATTAGGATAACAACCTCCATTCCAAACTCACTCAATATATGCTGCATCATGAATTCCTGCAAGGTACAAAAATCATTATCATCATCACCATTACCATACTACCCCATTCCTCCCACCCCTCCCAAAAAATAATAATAATTTCCAGTATAGTACAGTATATCAAGGTGTTCCTATGCTGAAGTAAAAAGGCTAATTCGTTTTTACAGTAGATGTGTTAAATTACATCAGCTATATTCTCCTATATTAACAATTTTTTTTTTTTTTTTAACATGGATAATATTATCCCTCGGAGGTACCTGCAGGAGAGTGGTGTGGGGGCAAACGCTTGGTAGCTGCTCTTACCCAAAATTCCCACGTGGGGGACGTAACCACATTTCCAATGTAAGTCTTGTTTGTGACTACTACACATACATATCTATTCTACACTGTTAGAATCTATTTTCGGGGTTGGGAGCAAAGATTACTAGAGAACCTATTTGTTCCCTACATGTTGAAGATGCAATGCGTTTGAATCATCATCATCATGATCATCCGGACCTCCTTTCCCACCCAAGGACAGGGTAAGTAGTAGCAATGTCCAGACAGCACAAACTTGCCCAATCCAAATAGGCCACACTTCCATTCACTCATCATTCAAGCCCCCGGAATCCTGGCTGCACCGGATATGCCAAAAACATTTACCACATTCTGCAGCTTCACACAAACGTATCCGACTGAATCAATCCGGACGCTGCCATACTCACAAGGGGTTCCCAAATCCCTGATCATGCACTTCTCCTCACAACATTCAACCAGCCAGCTCGATCTCTTGTCAGTTCCCTAGCCTCACTGACTTCCAAACCTCTCTTACTCAAACACTCATCCACCATATCTCTCCACCTTCTCCTTGGCCTACCTCGCCTCCTCTCTCCTTCAAATTTGCTCAGGTATACCTTTTTCACCACTCTATTGTTAACCACTTTTTCCACATGACCATACCATCTCAGGACACTCTCTTCGATTCTGGTGTCCACCGACTTCCTCACTCCACACCTTTCACGAATCACATTATTTCGTATTACTGCGCAGTGGCAGTATCGTAACCAATGAGGTCTTGCCTAAGTGACGTATTTGCTGCTGCCATAAAGCTCGAAATGGGAAAAGTTGTCAATACCATCTCAGCACTTTTGCGGCACCTCAGTTTGGGTTACTTTTCCTAGAAGGGTAGTCAAGTTGTACCCCACCTGCTCGTGGTGACCTCACAGACACCCTGTCTTTTTTTCCATTTCTGTTCTTTGTGTTTTTTTCGGTTTTCTTTTTTTTTTCCCAAATCAGGGTGACACAAATGGGGCGACGCTACCCGGGTTTATCCTTGGTAGTATTGTATATACTTTTTGCTGCTGTTGTCATTTTGTTTTTGTTTTTTTCTCCTTTATCATGAGCAAACAACACCAGTGCCCTTGCTGCAGTAGGTCTGTAGCAAAAAGTGCACAAGCACTGAAGTGCGCCTACTGCAGTGAGTGGGTTCATATAACTTGTGAAAATTTGGACACAGGCAACTATCCATTTATGAAGAAGAGCCACCAGCTGGGCTTTCGCTGGCTGTGTAGCAAATGTGTTGCACCAGCGGACGAGGTCTTGGCTGGTGGAGGAAGTAGTACCAAGAAGTTGTTTGAAGATAAAGTTATTGGGCCAATCTTTCAGGCAATTAGAGACGTTTCAAATAGACTGGAGGCACTAGAGACCAAGGATCTCATCGCCCATGGCAGTCACGCAAGATCAGGCCAAGTCATTTGTGGATGCTGTTTGCAGGTCTCTCGTGGGGGAAGGGAAGGATCTGCCTGGGGGCATGATTGAGATCAGTGCTCATGGCCAGAAAAAAGCCATTCATAGTCAGCATGTACTGACTGTGAAACCAAAGAGTGGTGCTGATGCCCTGACAAATCAGATGGGACCAGAAGACATCAGAGGTGTACTTAACTCGGTAACGGTTGATAGCTGTCTTAAGACCAAGGCTGGTGGGTTGGTAATGAAGTTTCCGTCAGCTGAGGCCAAAGGTGAGGCAACTGGGGTGCCGAGTGATCAATTTGCCTCTGAGGGCACTTTTTGCATATCACAGCCAAAGAAAATGCTGCCTAAAATGACCGTGACAGGCCTTTCCTCTTCCTTGGGTGACTCTGACATCATCCCAAACATTCTGAGAAAAAACAGTAAAATTAAGATGCTCGTTGATCGAGGTTGTACCCTCAACCTTCTCTTCACAAGAACAAGGAATGAAACCAAAACTGCTGTCTTGAAGATGTCGCCAAAGGTGAGATCCTCCATTGTTGAACAGGGCAATTACATCTACGTGGATCTTACAAGATGCCACGCATTCGACAGATTCTGGGTTACACAGTGTCATCACTGACAAGGCTTTGGTCATACATCTGAGAGATGTTCTAGGAAAAATGATGACCCTAGGTGCGTCTTTTGTGCCGGAACCCATAAATCTAAGGATTGTAGTAACAGAAATTCTCCCAAATGCATCAACTGCTCTTCTTTAAGACATCAAGATGCTAATTCAAATTCACAGTCGGTTGCCCATTTTGCATCAAGTAGAGACTGTCCAATTATGATTTCTCATAGGCATAGATTGACTGAAAACACCAATTTTGACCATTCAAAAAACTGACTACGTCGCTCTTGAACCAGTTAAGGATGGGTCTTTTAAATATTCGTTCTATCCGTAATAAGATAGACTATATTAATGAAATTCTAAATCAGCACGAGCTTGACATTTTGTGCTTGACTGAAACCTGGTTGTATGAGTCTGATATCGATATTATTCGTAATGCTTTGCCTAAGACACATTCTATAATTAGTATTCCCAGGCCTGCTACTGACTATCCGGGAGGAGGCGTAGCACTCATCTACTCGGCATCACTTGCAAACGTTTCTCTCATTGACTCAGACCTGACCTTATCTTCATTTGAATTTATGGAAGTATTAATAAATTTTGGTGGTAGGTGGTGGCGACCATCATCCACTCACTTGATGTAGTACTTCCTACATCTTCCTTATCCTTTATCATTCTTTTTCTTTGCCTGCCCTCCTCCCTTCCTATATCTCCCATCTTTCCTGTCATTTCTTATTGCTCTTCTTTCCTTTACAGATGGCTTTACATTGAGTGACAAGCCAAATGGTTTCCTGTAAGCCAAGAAACCATTTACAACGCTGGGTGGTAACCATATAACCAACCCATACGTGCTCCCTACGTGTCAACAAGTGGGTTGGTGGAGGGTTAGTGCCCCTCCCCATAAAACCAATAACTCAAAGTCAAATGGCCACCTCTTAAGAGATTATGGCATCTGGCAATAGATAGATAGATAGATTAATAAATTTCCATCAGAATACGATTCGAATTGAAATTGTCTATCGACCGGGTCATCCAGGCAGAGATCGAGGTTTTATGGAGGAGTTTGGGCAGTTTCTTGAAGGGTTTTCTCTTAAACCTGGAAGACTTCTTGTTTGTGGTGATTTCAATTATTGGGTTGACACTCCAGAGTCAAAACCATTTTCTTCAGAATTCCTTAAGTTGATCACCCAGAACAATTTTTTCAATCATGTGAGTAATCCAACTCATGTCTCAGGACATGTCCTTGACTTGATCTTGTCCCATGTTGGTTGCAGGCGCATATCAGATGTGGAGGTTGACTCATTTGACCCCCTCATCTCTGATCACTCTTAGTTTTGATGTCCCAAAATCCCCTTCATATAAAAAGGTCATCAGGTTCAGAAATTACAGGAATGTTGACCGCCAGTTGATGTGTCTTGAAACTGATCAACGTTTAAACTCCATTGATTCTTCCAGTCTTTCTTCTGATGAGTTGGTTGATATTTACAACAACGAGCTTAGGTCAACTTTTGACCATTATTGTCCTGAGGTAGTAAAAACAATCACTGTACATGAAGATTCTCCGTGGTATGGTCCATCCATTAATTCTTTGCGTAGACAACGTAGAAGGGCAGAACGTGACTGGCGCTTGCAGCGGACCGAAGTAACTAGTTTGCATTATGTTTTTGCGAGAAGAACAGTCGTTCACACAGTAAAAGCCCAAAAGGCTAGATATTATCAAAATAAAGTTGATTCATGTGGTGGTGATAAAAAAAAAAAACTGTCTGCAGTTGTGAACAATTTGGTTGGTCGGAGGAATGTAATTGTTAAACCAACTTCTGCATCTGATACCCAATTGGCTTCTGATTTTGCTTCTTTTTTTACAAGTAAGATATCTCGCATAAGAAGTGATTTAGACAGCAGTTCTCCTAGTGAAGCATACTCAGTCGACTTCCAGCCACGGTGCACCAGGGATCATTTGCTTTCAACATTTCATCCGCTGGATGTAGACAAAGTCAAATGTTATATCAATGAACTTAATAAAACATTCTGCTCACTCGATCCGTGTAACATGTCACAACTACCTGATGTGTATGAGCACGCTGCAGACTTTATCTGCAACATAATAAATAGAGGCTTCTTAGAAAGTAATTTTGTGCAGTCTGAGAAACGTGCTTTGCTTAGGCCCCTAATTAAGAAACCTGGCCTTGATGTCGAGAGCATGACAAAGTATCGTCCCGTCTCTAACCTGTCTTTTTTATCCAAGATTATTGAGCGGGCCATACTCGATCAACTCGTACCACTACTGGAACACAACAGAGTTGTTCCTGTTGTTCAATCAGCATACAGAAAATACCATTCAACTGAAACTGCACTGACAAGGATTCAGAGTGACTTGGTGGCAAACACTTGTAGTGGGATGTCTTCTCTTCTAGTTCTGTTGGATCTATGTGCAGCTTTTGATACAGTAGATCATAAACTATTGTTGGATGATCTGTATTTTTTATGGTGTTCGTGATAGTGCCCTTTTGCTCCTTAAGTCGTATCTGTTGGACAGATCTCAGAGAGTGGTTGTTGATTACGCTAGCTCTGATTCTGCTCCCCTTCTATTTGGAGTCCCTCAAGGATCAGTTTTGGGTCCAATTCTATTTACTATCTACACAAGTAGTTTATCGTCTCTACTTGTTGCTCATGATGTGTCCTATCATTTTTATGCTGATGACACCCAGCTCTTTGTTAAGATGTCAAATATCAATGATACTAAGACAAAGTTTGAATCTCTAATGTCTGATATTAAGATTTGGATGGCTAAGAGGAAACTGAAGCTGAATGATGGTAAAACTGAGATCATCATCATCAGAGGAAACAGAAGGGGACACCCTGGCTTTGAACATTGGCGTGTCACAGCTTCACCCAGTCAGTTCTGTTCGAAATCTGGGTGTTTATTTTAATTCTAAGTTAAATTACAAAGAACATATTAATCAGGTTGTAAGAGGGTGTAACTTGCATATCAGAAATCTGTACTCTGTAAGAAAATTCCTGAATAGATGGTGCCTCTTAACATTGGTCCATCCAGTGGTCTTGTCTCGTGTTGATTATTGTAATTCACTGTGGGTTGGTCTTCCAAATAATATACAGTAATAACTAAAGTTCAGTCTGTATTGAACAGGGCAGCACGACTTATCTTTGGTCTCCCCCCAAGAACCTCAACTACACCGTTTCTGACTGAGTTGCATTGGTTACCAGTAAAGGCTAGAATTAAATCTAAACTGTGTCTTATTACATTCAAGGTTCTTAAGTTTGGTGAACCGGAGTATCTTGCTGAATTATTAAAACTCCCATCGGCACGCCCGGGTGTGATGTTACGCAATGAAGATGATTCCTTGCGTCTTGATGAGCCAGGAGTCAGTCACCAGTCATCTTTCTCTGATCGTTATTTTGTGTATAAAGCCCCTAGGTTATATAACAGATTGCCATTGTCCGTAAGACAACTCTCTACTGTTGAATCCTTTAAGAGACAGCTGAAAGCCTTTCTTTTTTCAAAATGCTATGACCTGGAAAGAGGTACTATGACGGATGATTATAGGGTTTAATTATTGCCACTTTCATGTATATATGATATAGCTTGTATTATATACAAGAAATATCACAATTCTTGTAATTGTAAAAATAATGTATGGGTGTCGAGCGCTAGTGATTTCCCAAAGGAAGAACTGCCGCTTTTGACAAACAAAAGGCAAGATTATTATTATTATTATTATCCACCCTCTGTACTCCACATACATTCCTCAGCAGTCCCATCTCCACTGCTCTTACTCTTGACTTTTCATTTTCATGCCACATCATAATCTCACACCCATATGTTAAAGTTGGCACTAACACTCCCTCATGTAAGCCTCGTGCAGCTGCAACACTTAAGCCTCTGTTTCTTATCAAGGCCTTCATTGCACCAGCTACTTTTCTTCCTTGTGTCACTCTACTTTCAACTTCTTTTGCACATTTTCCTCTCTTTTCTATCACTGTACCCAAGTATTTGAACTCTCTCACCAATTCCAGTCTCTCTCCATTCACTGTGACATCACACTGGGAGTCACCTTCTCTCTCAATAACCATCACTTTACTCTTCTCTAAATTTACACTCAAGGCATGATGCTCACAGACATCAGCAAACTCTGCAATAGCCTACCAAGTTCTTGTCCGATACTTGCAAGCAGTACTACAGCATCAGCATACAACAAATTTGAGATATTCCATCTATCACCATTCATTACCAATGCCATCCCTTTCTCCATTGCTCGTGTTTTTACTTCTCTCATCACCCCATCCATATATATATTGAACAACCACGGGGACATCACACAACCTTGTTGCATGCCCACGCCGATTGTGAACCATTCACTTAGATGCCCATTAACCCTTACACATGCTTCATTACAATCATAAAAACTCTTGAGAGCACCTAGCAGCATACCATCTACACCATATATGCGCAAAACTTTCCACGATCCCTCTCTGTTTACTTTGTTGTATGCTTTTTCCAGATCCATGAATGCCATAAGCACCTTATGGTCCTTCTCACATGCCTTCTCTGCTATCTGTTTCACTGCAAATACTTGATCCACAGATCCTCCGCCACTCCTAAAGCCACCCTGTTCATCACTCACTAGGACTTATGATATCTCTCTTACTTTCTCTATAATAATTCTTCCATAAACCTTCCCTACCACACTCAATAAACTTATGCCACAATAATTCTTGCACTCACTTCCCTCACCTTTATTTCTGTACAGGGGTTCAATTACAGCCTTTTTCCACTCTGCAGGCACAGTTTCACTCATCCATGCCTTCTTACATATTTCCAACAAGCACTTCATTCCACTCTCTCCACGACACTTAAGCATCTTTGCATGCATCTCATCAATCCCAGCTGCTTTCCCATTTTTCAGCCGTTTCACAGCGCTCTTCACCTGTGCGAGTGTCACATCTCCTGGCACTGCATTCCTTCTCTGCACGCCCCCAAAACCAATCATGTTTACAGCCGTTCTGCTCTCTCTATTCCCATTCATCAGGCTTTCATAATGTTCTTTCCATCTGGTCCTTACTTCATCTCCATGGGTTAGTAACCTACCACCTGCATCTTTCACACCATCACATTTCTTTGCACTTTCACTTCTACATTTCTGCACCTCTTTCCAGAATAACTTCCTATTTTCAGAGTAGTTCGCATTCATTTTTCTTCCCAGATCATCATTTACTTCCTTCTTTTTCCTCTTCACTAGCCTCTTTACATGCTTCCTGCTCTCGATATACTCAGTTCTTATTTCAACTGAACCCCTATCCTGTAACCACCTTAGCCACTTCTTCCTCTTTTCCTCCAGCACTCTCTTAACTTCCTCATCCCACCATGCTATACACTTCTTTTTTGTTGATATTCTTGCCACACCACACACCACTCTAGCATCCCTAACTAAGCAATCCCTATATGCATTCCACAGGCTGTCCAGATCCAATTCATTCCAGTTCACTGATTCTAACTCATCCTCTATTTTGGTCCTGTACTCATCTGCCATTTCTTTGATCCTCAGCTTCTAAACTTTCAGTCTTTCTCCCTGACTGCTCCTCTCGCTCTTTATCCACCTCATTCCTCTCAGCTTGATCTTGCATACCACAATCATATGATCTGAAAGACCTCCACATCGTCCTCTTACAGCCCTCGTATCATCAACCATTCCCATCATCGACCTCTCTATGAGCACGTAATCAATCAGGCTTCTTTCAACACGATCCTCATTTCCTCTATACCATGGAGAGTAATCCCTGTCCTTTCTGGCCGCCCACTTTCCGGACATTATGGGCCTGGACCTTCAGAACCCAAAAATGGCCAAAAAAAGAAAAAAATACTCAAAAAATCCTAATTTTTTCCCACCCATATTTTGAAATTTCCATGCGGCGCCGAACAGCTGTTACACCACAGACCCTCACCCCTTCCTTCCTCCCTCCTTCCCTGTCAGGGTTGCCAATTGGTATTTTTCATTACCAAATGTGGGCCAATTTGGTCATGAAAAATTTGTTTGGTAATGAATCAGAGTAATGCATTACCAAACGGATTTTTCACATGTATGAGGATACACAGGATGGAGATGGTGGATAGTTTGCTCTCTCTGATTAATCTGCTAACGTACACAGCGTGAAAATAATCAACATGCTGTTAATTATAAGAAGAGTGATTACATGTATTTCCACTTGTGTATATACTTTATGAATTTGGTAATGAAAAGTTAAATTTGGTAATGAAAACTGAGAAGTCTGGTAATGTGGCCATTACGATCTGGCAACTCTGTTTCCCGGTCACCAACGCAACACTCAAAACAGTTACTGCCTAACTTCGATAGCGAGTGGTAGCTTATCGCAACGAAAGCCACATGTGCTCATTTTTTTTGTGTGAATAAACAGTGAATAAACTGCAATACCTCACCACTAGACCACATGGGAACTTACAGTGTTGTGCAGTGTTAAGAAATTAGAATTTAGAGTGCAAAGGATTAACTGTGGAGTGCAAACTGGTGGTTGAAACTGGCCTGGTGCAATTAACAATGTGCAGTGTTAAACAGTTATAACTCACAGTGCAAAGAATTACTGTAAGTGCAGCACAACACCGGATTACTGTACGTGCTTCAAGAGCATTTTCACCACTGCCAAAACCTTACAGAAGGCGGCCACAAACGTGCTGTAAGTACCCTGGCTGAGGTACAGTCACTTCTAATTCCTCATTCTTTGGTTCCTTTTCATTTGTTTCATGCTTTACGTCCAGTATTGGTGTCAACAGGGTCTTAAATAGGTTTAAATAGGTGCTATGCATGTCCGGTAGGGAGTTATTCAGGCGGCTTTAAAGTTAGGCTGGGTTGGGGTCCTTAAGTACCGTACCAGTCCAGGAGCCAGGGGTCCACTTTCCAGACGGGACCACTTTCCGGACATGCTTTTGGCTCTATTACATTGGATAGTGGAGGGATTACTGTATATTTATGTGCATCTTTGCATTTGAAATACGAATTACAAATGCACAACCTCCTCTCCTGACACATATCCTTTAGTTGATTCCCATGATCATTTTCTCCTGGTACTCCATAACAACCCATTACGTCATCCTCAGGACCAGTGCCTACTCTTCCGTTCATATCCCCCATCACAATCACTTTATAGCTCCTGGGCATATCCCCCACTACATCACCCAGCTCATCCCAAAACCCGTCTTTCTCTCTCTCACTGCTGTCCTCACACGGTGCATACGCTACGACCACTGCCACTTTCACCTTCTCAAACTTGAACTTGACATACGTACACCTCAAGCTGACACATTTGTAGTCTCTCATTCCACTCTGCCACACCTCATTCATCAACAAAGCAACTCCTTCCTTACATCTTCCTCTCCCATTCATTCCTGATCTTACACATTTCACACACACCCACTCCTCCACTTCGCACCCTTTCAACTTCGTAGTAGTAGTAGTAGTAGTTGTTCCCTAGGCAATCTGGCCGAACAGCCCCGAGTCCCTTAGGAAGGCCACGGCCGAGACCGGGCTTTCCCACAGAGCTCTCAAAGAGTGTATGTTGTGTTGTTGGCGTAGGTAATTGTGTGCAATGCAGTCTTCCATAATGTGCTTAATACTATGGGATGCTGTGTTGCATCCTGGACAGGCATCAGCAACGGAGTCATCCAGCCTCTTCTGGTACCTCAGCCTGGCCACGTGGACCCTGTCCTCACGAGGAAGATAGGATTCAGAAGGGTGGATGTCAGGAGGCCGTGTATGCAGTTGTGTGTAGTCTTTAACCCCTAAAACGCGGCTGTGTACAGTCGTTCCCCCCCGAGTGGCGGGGTTGTATCGCGGTCTGAGTACCTGTAGGAAAATATTCGCCAAAAATCAGAGATTAACCCTAGAACATTATACTTGGTATGGCAGATAGTACTTACATTCAGCTTTCTCCAGAGACAGGTGTTGAGCCTTCGTGGACTACCCAAGGACTTGTGGAGACTTGCAAAGTTGGGTAACCAAATCTTCACTTTCACACCTCCAGCAACCCGGTTTCCCCTCTACCACAGCCTCATTCTGTCACAGTAAACTTTATACTACAACGTAAAGGTAGTTAGGAATCCGTATTTGTACAATAAGCACTGAAAATAAGGCTAAAATCAACGGAGCGTACGGCCGACATGCACTGTGGCGGCGGTCTTCCCGTCACTCAACAAACATTTCCATTTTCACAGCTAAAAACATGTATACTACATTATTTTCAATCATATTACTTCCCAAAAGATCACCACGGCACGCTTTTTATTCTGCCTTACATCCGCCACTTTATTCTCGTTCCTGTCGGCCGCTTGCACTGACTGGGAAGAGCTAGAACTCGCCATAATCTCACTTTGAAAGCCTGCAGTAAACTGACGCTAAACAGAGGCAAACCGTGAGAAAAAAAGCTAGTGTTACAACTGGGGAAACAAGCGTTTCCTAGTAGCATAAGCTGCTTGTGAGAGGAGATCGCAGATTTACAGTTCTGGGCGCTCAGAGCGCTGCCATGTATCACAGCCAGGCTGGCCGGGCCGTGGTGGGGGGGGACGGGGGGAAAACGCGATATTTGGCAACAACTGAGGTCAGTAGTACAAAGGTAAAGTATGCTAGTTGTAGCTAGAGGGTGGTGGTACTGATAGACAATACCAGCTGGAGCCTGCTTGCCCGCGGTTATTCAAAATTTACTAAAATCGCAAACGCGACGACCCGCCGTCCTGTCCTTGTGGCCGAGCGTTGCAAACGCGACGATCCGCGTTTTAGGGGTTAAGTGACTGAATGGAGCGGCGAGTGATCTGAAAGTGGATATGCTTCTGGAAGCTGGTCTGAGGTGGGCGAGGGGGAAGAGATGACAGTATTTCTGTATGGTATCGTGTGCTGGGTGTTGTTTTGATGTTCCTTGGTGTGGGTGGATGTGCTGCCATGTACTGTAGTGGATGTTGTGGGTTTGTGGAGGCTGCAGCAAGAAACTGGGTGCCTCTCATGTCTAGGTGATCCTTGACTTTGAGGACTTTGGTTTCTTGATGTAGGTGGTCTGTGGGTGTAGTAGCTGTGCAGCCTGTGATTATTTTTAGGGCCTTGTTCTGTATGGTCTGTAGAGTGTTGTAGTGTGTTTTTGTGAGGTTAGAAGCCCAGGCAGGGCTTGCATAATTCATCACTGAACATATGTATTGTTTGTATACTGTGGTGGTGGTTTCTTTGTTGTGTCCGAATGTTGTATGGGCAAGTGACCTCAATGCATTGAGTCTTGGTGAAACCCCCCTACTCCCTGGGGGTAGGGGTTTTTTTCAAGAATACTCCCCCAGTATCCCTGCTTGTCTTAAAAGGCGACTAACAGGGTTGGCGGAGGGTTAGTGCCCCTCCCCGGAAAACAACTAACTAAAAAAACAAACAAGAAGCCTCGGTCAAGGACTGACCAAACGATGATGACCCAGGACCGGACAAAGGACTTGGTAATGGCTACATGGAATGTAAGAGGAGCAAATGATGAGGTGAAAGAGAGAGAGATTGTCCAGGTGCTTGAGGGTGCAAAAGTGGATGTATGTGGAACGACTGAAACAAAATGGAGAGGAGAAAGTGTGAGAGAATGGGAGTATGGATGGGGTATATGTGCAGGAATAGGTGAGAATGAGAGGGCAAAGGAAGGAGTATGTATAGTTGTGAGTAAAAGATGGAAGAAGAGCATAAGACAGTATGGATCAGTTGGGTCAAGGATTGTGTGGGTAAAGTTGAAAGATGGAATACAAATGTGAGCGATTGTGTGTGTGTATGCGCCAACGCAAGATCGTGCTATCAGAGTGAGAGAAGAGATCTGGACAAATGTGGAAGTGTGCATGGAAAAGTTTGGAAGGAATGAGAGAGTGTTTTTGATCTGTGATATGAATGGTAAAGTAGGGAATGTGAAGGTGAATGGAATAGTTGGTGAGTGGGGTGTACCTGCTGAGATAGATGAGAATGGCAGTGTGTTAGTGGACATTTGTGCTGGGAGGGGGTTGGTGATAGCCAATACCCTCTTCAGGCATAAAATGATCCACAGGTATACATGGCGAGTGATGAGAAGAGTGGGTGGAGAACTGAATGAAAGGAAGGCAATGATTGATTATGTGTGTGTGGATGAAAGGATGCGAACATGTGTAATGGATGCAAGAGCTTATAGAGGTTGGGGGAGTGGACTTTCTGACCACTACTTGGTGGTGGCCAGAATTAGGATCCAAGTACGATGGAGGAATAGAAGAAGGGAAAGACGAGAGGAAGGAGTAGTTGCAAGGAGAGTGGAAAGGTTATAAGAGGATGAGAAAAAGGCAGAGTATAAGAGAGAAGTGGAGGAACGATTGGGCAAATATGAATTGGAGCAGATGGGGGATGTGGAAGGTGTGTGCAGGATATTTAAAGAAGAAATATGTGCAGCATGTGATGTGGTGTGTAGGAGGAAGAGAAGACGGAGGGAGGTGCAAGGAACAGCGTGGTGGACTGAAGAGGTGAGACAGGCTGTGGCACAAAAGAAGAAAGCATACAATGAATGGATGAGAAATAGGGGCGTGGAAGAAGTTGAGAGGCGGAAGAGAGAGTTATATGTAGAAATAAAAGAGAGAGGTGAAAAGATTAGTAGGGGAGAGTAAGAAGAAAGTGGATGAGGAATTTGGAAGGAATTTGAGTGTAAAGTGGAGGGACTGTAAGAAAATGTTCTGGAAAGAGGTGAAGAGAGTAAGACAGGGTGGAAGTGAGGTTAGCAGGGGAGTGAAAGATAAAAATGGTAGATTACTAGTGGAGAAGGGAGAAAAAGTGAGCAGATGGAGAGAACACTTTAAGGAATTGTTGAACATACAGGATGGAAGTAATGCGAGTATAAGTGGCTGGGGAATGGCTGGGAGAAGGAGGGAGGTGAGAAGACAGGAAGAAATCAGTAGGATAGAAGTTGTGGAAGCAATGAAGAAAGTTAAATTGGGGAAAGCCCCAGGAATTGATGGAGTGTGTGGTGAAATGCTGAAGCATGGGGGAGAGATAGTAGTAGAATGGATGTGGAAGATGTGCAGACTGGCCTGGGAAGAAGGTAGAGTCCCGGAGGATTGGAAGTCAGGTATAATTATTCCCTTGTACAAAGGAAAAGGGGAAAAAGAAGTGTGTGGTAATCATAGGGGCATTTGTCTTCTTAGTATAATAGGAAAAGTGTATGGTAGGATACTTATTGACAGAATTAGAGAAGGAACAGAGGAATAAGTTGGAGAAGAACAGGGAGGCTTTAGGAAGGGAAGAGGTTGTATAGATCAGATATTCATTCTTAGATCTATAGTGGAAAAGTTTCTAGAGAAGGGAAAGAAGTTGTATGCGGCTTTCATGGATTTGGAGAAAGCATATGACAGGGTGGATAGACAAGGATTGTGGAAAGTATTAAGAATATATGGAGTAGATGGAAAGTTGTTGAATGCTGTGAAGAGTATGTATGATGGTGCTTAGGCTGCAGTGCATATGGATAGTGAACTAAGTGAATTTTTCTCTTTGGAGGTTGGGTTGAAACAGGGGTGTGTCATGTCTCCATGGTTGTTCAATCTGTACATGGATGGGGTACTAAAAGAGGTACAAGGTAGGGTAGTGGATGTTGGAGTGGCCCTGGTGAGCGAGGATAGTGTTTGGAAACTCCCTGTACTGTTGTTTGCAGATGATACCGTGTTGTTGGGTGAAGACGAAGGAGAGCTGCAAGGCTTGGTGGATGAGTCTGGAAGAGTGTGTATGAAACGGAATCTGAAGTTGAATGTAGGGAAGAGTAAAGTGATGGTCTTTGAGAGAGGTGAAGTCAGTGAATGTACAGTGAGGTTGGATGGTGTGGAATTGGAAAATGTGAGTACGTTTAAGTACTTGGGTAGTGTGATGAGTAAGGATGAAGGTTTGGAGGGTGAAGTGCTTGAAAGGGTACAGCAGGGAAGAAAGGTTGCTGGTTCTTTGAAAGCAGTGATAAGAAATAGGGAAGTGAGCATGGAAGTGAAAAAGTTACTACATGACAGTATTGTGATACCAACTCTAACGTATGGAAGTGAAGCTTGGTCGTTGTTGGAAGGACACAAGTCAAGAGTGAGAGCAGTGGAAATGAGTTATTTAAGAGGAGCCTGTGGAGTCACATGGAGAGACAGGCTGACGAATGAGGATATAAAGGAGCGTTGTGGTGTGGATGTGGATGTGATAGGAAGCGTTATGAGGAACACGCTGAGGTGGTTTGGCCATGTGGAGAGGATGGAGGGTGAAAGACTGACGAAAAGAGTGTATGTGAGTGAGGTGGAGGGGGGAAGAGGGAGGGGGAGGCCGAGGATGAGATGGAGGGATGGGGTGGAGAGGTATATGAGAGATGGGGGTGTGAATTGGGAGCAGGGCAGTGAAATGGTGGGGGACAGGGCGCTGTGGAGGCAATTTGTTTGTGGCCACCCCAAACGGGATTGAGGCATCTGGCAATAGATAGATAGATAGATATATGTTTGTGATGTGTTGTTTAAATGACATTGATGTATTGTATGTTGCATCAAGGATTTTGGGTGTGGGTGTGTGTGGTATGGGGGTATTG
Organism: Coenobita brevimanus; assembly: GCF_032717465.1. Classification (NCBI taxonomy): domain Eukaryota; kingdom Metazoa; phylum Arthropoda; class Malacostraca; order Decapoda; family Coenobitidae; genus Coenobita; species Coenobita brevimanus. The sequence goes on from NC_137048.1 coordinate 27,030,590, forward strand.
TTTATAGTGAGGTGTGGGATGTGACTGTGTTCTGCTGTCCAGTTTGTGAGAAGAGTCACTGTAGATTTGGCTGGGGCTATTTTGAGCCTGTTTGTGGTGAACCATTCGTGTAGTGTGTTGAGGTAAGGTTGAATGATATGTGCAGCTGTGTTTGCATTTTGGTGCGTACATGTAAGTGTTATATCATCTGCATAAGAAGCTATGTGTATCTGTGGTGTGTGGGGTGTGGGTATGTCGTGCATGTATAGGTTAAAGAGTGTAGGGGACAAAACTGATCCTTGGGGGATGCCGTTTGTGAAGTTTCTGATGTTAGAAGACTGACCAGCGAATGTTACGTGTGCACATGTGCCTGCTAAGTACAGTAGTTTGCCAGCCATCTTTTTGTGTTATTGTGCATGTTTGTGTTGAGTATTTTGTTTGTGAGGTTGTGGCGGGGGATGGCATCAAAAGCTTTGCTAATGTCTAGTGTGACTAGGAGCGTTCTGTGTGGTGGCCTAGCTGAAATCATGCCATCAAAAACTCTCTGTGTAAGGTCTGTAAGAAGGGTGTTTGTGGAGTGTAGTGGCCTAAAGCCATGTTGTGACTGGGCTAGGGGAATGTGAGGTGTGACTAGTTGAAGTACCAGTCGTTCAGTGACTTTAGAAGGGATGCAGAGGAGTGTGCTGGGGCTATGTAAGGAGGGTAACGTGGGGTCTTTGTTGGGTTTAGGGACAGTGATGATATTGCCATGCTTCCAGATGTTGGGTATTATGTTGTGTGAGTAGCTGTAGTTTGATATGTTGGTGAGTGCTTGTATGCCTTGTGGTCCTAGGTGTTTAAGGTGAATGTTGCTTATGTTGTCTGGTCCACAGGCAGATGAGTGCTTGAGGTTGTTAATGATGTGCTTCGTTTGGTTGTAAGTGAAAGGTGCGTAGTCTGGGTCTGTGGGGAACTGTCTCTTACGTCAGATGATACGTCGGTCTTCAGGATGGGGGTTTAGATGGCTTACTTGTGAAAAGTGATTGATGAGAGTGTTTGCTTGTTGTCTGTTTGAGGGTATGGTGTCTGTTGTTGTGATGGCAGCGTGTGATTGTGTGGTGTTGCTGTTGGAAAGTGTGATGCTGTTCAGTGTTTTGTAGAGTTTACTGATGTTTTTTTTGTGGTCAAGTGTTTGGAGGTAATTATTCCAGTTTAGTGTTTGCTGCTCTGATATTTTATTGTTTATTTGAGTGTTGAGTTCTTGTATTTGTTGTATGGTGTCTTGTGTATGGGGTGTTGGGGAGTGTTGCAGTGTGTCCCGTTGTCTGATGAGGCCTTGAATTTCTGGTGTGAAGTTGGGGTTGTGTTTCTTTCTGTTGCCTCTAGGAATGTGTCTTTTGTCTGCATTTTGTATGATTGTATTGAAAGTGTTCACAGCGGTATTGATGTTTGTGATGAGTGTACTGTTTAGTGTTTTGAAATGTTGTTCTGTTTCAGTTACAAAGACCTTTCACACAATGCCATCACAGCATATCTCGCACTCTTAAACACATGCACCACTTCCACCCTCTTGCTCTCCTCATTCACACCTCTCACATGCCACATGGCCACACGAGTCTGCCCATTTGGTTGGGGCCCTGGGCAGGTATTGGGCTTTGAAAGGTACAGATATAATAATTTAATGGATCTGGAAAATGGCAGAGTGCCAGAGGACTGGAAGCCATTTATCACAGTTTCCCTGCACATAGAGAAAGAAGAAAGAGGAGTGGGTGGCTATTGTAGGAATATTTGTCATATCAAATTCTTAGCACATGATATTGGGAAAACAGATTGCAGGAGAGTTATCAACAGAGTGGGAGAGATAACAGATGAAATGGTGGGAGAGGAATAAGCTGTCATAGGAAGAGGAAGATGTGTGTAGACTAGATATTCTCTCTGAGATGTATACCAGAAAAGAACTTTCAAAAATGAAAGAAATCGTATGCTGTCTTCAACCTGCAGAAAGCAAATGAAACAATACACAGACAAGAAAATTTAATGAGGAAGATACTGAGATTGATGAGAAAATACTTAATGCTGTTAACAGTATGTACACCCACTGCAAATTGACTTAGGACCTACACACAGAATTGCTGTGGGAGAGTTGTCTGTTTTTGCTTTATGTTTCCACCTCTACCAAGTGAATTTTTGGGGCAAGAAGTAACTGGCAACTCATCTGGTGTTGGTGGGAGGTGGTGCAACATTCAGCACGTCAGTGCTTGTCCGGAAGCAAGAGTGGGAGTATATGTTCCTGTCGCTCCGAGCTTGCACCTCCCTCTTTTTTCATATGCATTACTGTTTGCCCTATTATTTTCCTAGAGTCGAGTTGTCATGCCTGGAAAGTACAGCTTAAGGGATGATAGGGTCCGTATCATTGCATGGAGGCAGGATAATGTCCCTGTCAACATGATCTGTGAACATACTGGACGCGCAAAGTCGACGGTCATGAAGATTCTTGCTGCAGCGCATGGCTGCCACCTGAGGTCATACCAGAGCACAAGCTTGGCGGTGGAAAGAAAAGGACGACTTCCAGTGGTATAGATATGCTTCTGAAGAGGGAAGTAATCAAGAATCCTCGACTGACAGCAACAGAATTGAAGAGAATGCATCCCTAGCTGTTACAAGACATCTCAATTCGAACTATCCAACACCACTTGCAGAAGGAGCTGGGTTTGCCAAGTCACACCACAGCCAAGAAACCATTTCTCAATGACCACATGAAGAAGCAGCACATTCAGTTTGCCAAAAAGTATGCACACTGGACATCGAATGAGCGGAGAAAAGTTATGTTTTCCAATGAAAGCACATTTCAAGTGTTCCAGATGTGTTCTGCCAAGGTTCGTCATCCTGCCTCCTGTAGTCGATATGGCCATGCTTACACAGTGCCGACTGTTAAGCTCCCACAATCAGTTATGGTACGGGGGTGTTTCTCAGGTGAAATAGGAAGGGGAGGCCTCTACTTTCTTCCTAAGAACTTGATGATGAATGGTGGCTGCTACATTCAAGTTCTGAAAAATCATTTGTTAAATTTTTTTGCTATTCATGGGTGCGACTTTTTCATGCACGATTCAGCTCCATGTCACAAGTCAAGAAAAGTGACAAAATGGCTTCAGGATAATCGGACTAAGGTCCTTGACTGGCCTAGCAACAGTCCAGATCTAAATCTGATAGAAAACTGCTGGGCAAAGATAAAGAAAATCATGGCAGACAAGAAGACACCCAACCTGGACAACCTAAAGACTGAACTGACAAAGGTTTGTGCAAAGAAATGTCCTCAGATTACTTTAGAGATCTAAGTGAATCCATGCCACAACATATCCAACTGTTCTGAAAAACACGGGAAACATGATTTCCTATTAATGAATGGCATTTCATGAACATTGTGATATACTATGATTTCTGTGTTTTTTAATACCCTGAGGGGGGAGGTCCTAAGTCAATTTGCAATAGCTGTATGAGGGTGCAAAGGCAGCAGTACAAGTAGAAGGTGAATTAAATGAATTCTTTGATCTGAATGTTAATGAGTTAGGGATGTGTCACATCCTGACTGCTGTTAAACAGATATATATATATGGGCAGAATTATTAACCTGTGGATTGCGAGCCACAACTCAGGGTGGGTAGCGTTGTGTTGCGAGCCACAGCTCAGGCTGTGCTGGCTGTACATCACCGTTAACAACTCGACCCCGACACAAACTTACGCATGGAGCTATGCAAACACACTGAGAAATTTTTTTCTTTTCACCAGATGATGCCCTGGATGTTTATCTTCAAAATTATGATACAAACAATGTTTTTTTTTTCCTACTCCCCTAATTAATCTTACGCATGGCCCTACGCAAAGACAAAGAGAGAGAGATTTTTTTTTTTTCATAGGATGATGCCCTGGATGGTTATCTTCAAGTTTATCTATCTATCTATCTATTGCCAGATGCCTCAATCCCGTTTGGGGTGGCCACAAACAAATCGCCTCCACGTTGTCCTGTCCCCCGCCATTTCACTGCCCTGCTCCCAACTCACACCCCCCTCTCTCATATACCTCTCCACCCCATCCCTCCATCTCATCCTCGGCCTCCCCCTCCCTCTTCCCCCCTCCACCTCACTCATATACACTCTCTTCGTCAGTCTTTCACCCTCCATCCTCTCCACATGGCCAAACCACCTCAGTGTGTTCCTCATAACACTTCCTATCACATCCACATCCACACCACAACGCTCCTTTATATCCTCATTCGTCAGCCTGTCTCTCCATGTGACTCCACAGGCTCCTCTTAAATAACTCATTTCCACTGCTCTCACTCTTGACTTGTGTCCTTCCAACAATGTCCATGCTTCACTTCCATACGTTAGAGATGGTATCACAATACTGTCATGTAGTAACTTTTTCACTTCCATGCTCACTTCCCTGTTTCTTATCACTGCTTTCAGAGAACCAGCAACCTTTCTTCCCTGCTGTACCCTTTCAAGCACTTCACCCTCCAAACCTTCATCCTTACTCATCAAACTACCCAAGTACTTAAACGTACTCACATTTTCCAATTCCTCACCATCCAACCTCGCTGTTCATTCACTGACTTCACCTCTCTCAAAGACCATCACTTTACTCTTCCCTACATTCAACTTTAGATTCCGTTTCTTACACACACTCTCAAACTCATCCACCAAGCCTTGCAGCTCCCCTTCGTCTTCACTCAACAACACAGTAGCATCTGCAAACAACAGTACAGGGAGTTTCCAAACACTATCCTCTCTCACCAGGGCCACTCCAACATCCACTACCCTACCTTGTACCTCTTTTAGTACCCCATCCATGAACAGATCGAACAACCATGGAAACATGACACATCCCTGTTTCAACCTAACCTCCAAAGAGAAAAATTCACTTAGTTCACCATCCACACGCACTGCAGCCTTAGCACCATCATACATACTTTTCACAGCATTCAACAACTTTCCATCTACTCCAAATATTCTTAATACTTTCCACAATCCTTGTCTATCCACCCTGTCATATGCTTTCTCCAAATCCATGAAAGCCGCATACAACTTCTTTCCCTTCTCTAGAAACTTTTCCACTAAAGATCTAAGAATGAATATCTGATCTACACAACCTCTTCCCTTCCTAAAGCCTCCCTGTTCTTCTCCAACTAATTCCTCTGTTCTTTCTCTAATTCTGTCAATAAGTATCCTACCATACACTTTTCCTATTATACTAAGAAGACAAATGCCCCTATGATTACCACACACTTCTTTTTCCCCTTTTCCTTTGTATAAGGGAATAATTATACCTGACTTCCAATCCTCCGGGACTCTACCTTCCTCCCAGGCCAATCTGCACATCTTCCACATCCATTCTACTACTATCTCTCCCCCATGCTTCAGCATTTCACCACACATTCCATCAATTCCTGGGGCTTTCCCCATTTTGACTTTCTTCATTGCTTCCACAACTTCTATCCTACTGATTTCTTACTGTCTTCTCACCTCCCTCCTTCTCCCAGCCATTCCCCAGCCACTTATACTCGCATTACTTCCATCCTGTATGTTCAACAATTCCTTAAAGTGTTCTCTCCATCTGCTCACTTTTTCTCCCTTCTCCACTAGTAATCTACCATCTTTATCTTTCACTCCCCTGCTAACCTCACTTCCACCCTGTCTTACTCTCTTCACCTCTTTCCAGAACATCTTACAGTCCCTCCACTTTACACTCAAATTCCTTCCAAATTCCTCATCCACTCTCTTCTTACTCTCTCTTACTAATCTTTTCACCTCTCTCTTTTATTTCTACATATAACTCTCTCTTCCGCCTCTGAACTTCTTCCACGCCCCTATTTCTCATCCATTCATTGTATGCTTTCTTCTTTTGTGCCACAGCCTGTCTCACCTCTTCAGTCCACCATGCTGTTCCTCGCACCCCCCTCCATCTTTTCTTCCTCCCACACACCACATCACATGCTGCACATATTTCTTCTGTAAATATCCTGCACACACCTTCCACGTCCCCCATCTGCTCCAATTCATATTTGCCCAATCGTTCCTCCACTTCTCTCTTATACTCTGCCTTTTTCTCATCCTCTTGTAACCTTTCCACTCTCCTTGCAACTACTCCTTCCTCTCGTCTTTCCCTTCTTCTATTCCTCCATCTTACTTGAGCTTTAATTCTGGCCACTACCAAGTAGTGGTCAGAAAGTCCACTCCCCCAACCTCTATAAGCTCTTGAATCCATTACACATGTTCGCATCCTTTCATCCACACACACATAATCAATCATTGCCTTCCTTTCATTCAGTTCACCACCCACCCTTTTCATCACTCGCCATGTATACCTGTGGATCATTTTATGCCTGAAGAGGGTATTGGCTATCACCAACCCCCTCCCAGCACAAATGTCCACTAACGCACTGCCATTCTCATCTATCGCAGCAGGCACACCCCACTCACCAACTATTCCATCCACCTTCACATTCCCTACTTTACCATTCATATCACCGATCAAAAACACTCTCTCATTCCTTCCAAACTTTTCCATGCACACTTCCACATTTGTCCAGAACTCTTCTCTCACTCTGCTAGCACGATCTTGCGTTGGCGCATACACACACACAATCACCCACATTTGTATTCCAACTTTCAACTTTACCCACACAATCCTTGACCCAACTGATCCATACTGTCTTATGCTCTTCTTCCATCTTTTACTCACAACTATATATACTTCTTCCTTTGCCCTCTCATTCTCACCTACTCCTGCACATATACCCCATCCATACTCCCATTCTCTCACACTTTCTCCTCTCCATTTTGTTTCAGTCATTCCACATACATCCACTTTTGCACCCTCAAGCACCTGGACAATCTCTCTCCCTTTCACCTCATCATTCACTCCTCTTCAAGTATAAAAAAAAAAAAAAAAAAAAAAAAAAAAAAAATATCCCCTTCATTTTTTGCGCACCACAGGGTGAGATAAAAAAAGGTAATTGCACAATCCACGGGTTAAAGAAATACAAGATGGTTACTTGAATGAATGAGGTGGAGTGGTATATGAGTAAGAGTGGTGTGGGATGAAGAGACGGCTGCCTGAAGGTGGGGGACAGGATAAGATGAGGGCAATTTCTCTGTGGATACTCCTATTAGAAGTAAGACATCTCGCTATATATCAGTACCAGTTAACTGAAGCACAAAAGGCTACTCACAAATGATTTTCCAAGCTTTTTACAAATCTGGTTGGCCTCCTTCAACTGAAAACTAAGCATGGGTGCAGCAGTTTTAACTGGCTCTCTTTTCACCTCTTGCACTGACTCATTGAAGATCGATTCAATCTGAAAATTAAAATACCAATATTAAAACTCACCACTCACTAAGGCTCTGACTGAATGATGAGTGAATCACTGTATGCCCATTTCACTAGGCATGCTGCTGATAGTTTTCTCTCTTTTATACTTTCTCTTTCCATGTTACTCGATCCTATCTCACCCCATCGTTAGGTGGGGATATGAGTCTGTATGATGATGACATGGATAATGAGAATGTTCATAAACACTAACCTCATGTAAAAAATTAGAACATGGTGGTGCTGCAGGTGGGAGAGGAGGGCTCATGGACTTAGAGTACTGCTGGGCCTTCTTGATCTGTTCTTCTAGGAGTCTTTTCTCTTCCTCAAGCTTCCACTGGTTGCCTTGAAGTTTATCAACTATGTCCTGCTGGTCCATCTGTGTTTAAGTTCATGACTGTCACTTACTTGTATAGTCACTCCTCACTTAAAGTTTATGATGTGTTCTGGCTAAAAGCTATTTTAAGTAAAACAACTTTAAGTGACACATATTACTGATATATGACTGATGGGTTAAAAATACTAAAAAACAACCCTTTTCACTTCAAAACATTTTTTTTTTACAGATAAATAGAATATATATATATATATATATATATATATATATATATATATATACAGTATAAATATATATACAGTATATATATATATATATAGGTGTGGCGTACAACAAGGTTGTGTGATGTCCCCATGGTTGTTCAATATATATATGGATGGGATGATGAGAGAAGTAAAAACATGAGTAATGGAGAGAGGAAGGCATTGGTAACGAGTGGTGATGGATGGAATATCTCAAGTTTGTTGTAAGCTGATGATGTAGTACTGCTTGCGAGTACCGGACAAGAACTTGGTAGGCTAGTGCAGAGTTTTCCCAATGTCTGTGAGCGTCATGCCTTGAGAGTAAATGTACAGTAGAGAAAAGTGATGATTACTGAGAGAGAAGGTGACTCCCAGTGTGATGTCACAGTGAATGGAGAGAGACTGCAACTGATGAGAGAGTTCAAATACTTGGGTACAGTGATAGAAAAGAGAGGGAAATGTGCAAAAGAAGTGGAAAGTAGAGTGACACAAGGAAGAAAAGTAGCTGGTGCAATGAAGGCCTTGATAAGAAACAGAGGCTAGAGTGTTGCAGCTGCACAAGGCCTACATGAGAGAGTGTTAGTGCCAACTTTAACATATGGGTGTGAGATTATGGTGTGGCATGAAAATGAAAAGTCAAGAGTAAGAGCAGTGGAGATGGGACTGCTGGGGAATATATCTGGAGTACAGAGGGTGGATAGGATACGAAATAATGTGATTCGTGAAAGGTGTGGAGTGAGGAAGTCGGTGGATGCCAGAATCGAAGAGAGTGTCCTGAGATGGTATGGTCATGTGGAAAGAATGGATAACAATAGAGTGGTGAAAAAGGTATACCTAAGCGAATTTAAAGAAGAGAGGAGACGAGGTAGGCCAAGGAGAAGGTGGAGAGATATGGTGGATGAGTGTTTGAGGAAGAGAGGTTTGGAAGTCGGTGAGGCTAGGGAACTGACAAAAAATCGAGCTGGCTGGATGAATGCTATGAGGAGAAGTGCATGATCAGGGATTTGGGCACCCCTTGTGAGCATGGCAGCATCTGGACTGACTCAGTCGGATACGTTTGTGTGAAGCTGCAGAATGTGGTGAATGTTTTTGGCGTATCCAGTAGAGCCAGGATTCCGGGGGCTTGAATGATGAGTGAATGGAAGTGTGGTCTATTTGGATTAGGCAAGTTTGTGCTGTCTGGACATTGCTACTCCTCACCCTGCCCTTGGGTGGGAAAGGAGGTCTGGATGATGATGATGATATATATATATATATATATATATATATTCACTCTCATCTTAAATGTCGGGACCAACTGCCTAGCCCCGGGCCCCTATGTTGCTTGTGGGGCGAAGTAGGATTGGATGATGGATATATATATATACATACACACACACACACACACACACACACACATATAAATATATATATATATGAGGAGTAGACTGTGGCACCGGTCGAGCAGGGCAGTACTCCCAAGGTGGATGGAAAGCTGATGACAGGGAGTGCTGGAGCTCCCGTTTCATCAGCCCTCAGGACTATAGTAGGACTCGCGCACGTTTGCGGCTGTGGTGTGGCCCGCACCTGTGTACAGTGTTGCCACGTTTTCTATACCGTTATCTCTCTCTCTCTCTCTCTCTCCTGGCGGGAAATGTGAGCCACCCTGAGTACTTTTGATTCTTTTATAAGTTATTTATAATTGTGCTTTCATTTGTTAATTTGGTTTTGTTATATTTAGTGATGCCGACAATGCATTCAATGCATGCCCCTCTCCTGCCTCTCTCTCTCTCTCTCTCTCTCTCTCTCTCTCTCTCCTGGCGGGAAATGTGAGCCACCCTGAGTACTTTTGATTCTTTTATAAGTTATTTATAATTGTGCTTTCATTTGTTAATTTGGTTTTGTTATATTTAGTAGTAGATGGAGTGTCAAAGTTACTGTCTGCTGAGAGGTTTGTTACGTTACTGATTCATACACCCCGACGTAGTGGGGTGTGGGTGTGGGTGGGACTGTGGATGTGGGTTTGTTGGGGTGGTGGTCCAGGGGGGAGGGGAAGTGTGAAGGGGGATTTGACCTGAGACACCCAGGAGGGATTAAGAAGGGAGGGAAGGGGAAGGGGGGGCTGGATTCACCTACCACATGGTGGGAAATGTGAGCCACCCTGAGTACTTTTGATTCTTTTATAAGTTATTTATAATTGTGCTTTCATTTGTTAATTTGGTTTTGTTATATTTAGTGATGCCGACAATGCATTCAATGCATGCCCCTCTCCTGCCTCTCTCTCTCTCTCTCTCTCTCTCTCTGTAGGGAAGCTATCTGTCAAGGCCACCGACTGGGTGTGGAAGTGTTGCCGCTCGCGAGTGAATAGTTTTTTTTTTTTACTTCGGTAATGGCATATGCCTACTATTTTGTCCTACATATTAGCTTATGATTATAAATGTGATTATTCCTCGCCCTTAAAATTATGGTAAAAGCCAGTAAATGTGAGCATTTTTCCCAAGCAACACCTGTACAAGCTATGATTGGGTATACGAAGGGGTACGTACTTTATTTTAGGCCAGATGGGTGTGTAAGTATTGCCACTCACAAGAATTGCATGAATTATTTCTTTTACTTTGGATATTGGCATATTTTTTTCTTTTTTCAGGCTCATTATCTTATATCCATAACTGCGATATTATTACCCACCCTAAAACTACGCTAAAAACCATTAAAAGTGACTACAATATCTTTTAGCAACACTGTACAATATGTATGCCATGTTTCTGTGTTACTGTATAAATATTTTATGCATAATAAGATTACTGTTGATTCATCCATCAAAATACACAAGTGTAAGTTTTATTCATCTGAATTTATCGAATTTGTGATGCCTTGTACATAAATAGCTTCCGTTTCACATCGCAAGTTGGGGAAACGTGGCACCATTGTCCACAGGTGTGGGCCACACCTCAGCCGCAAATGGGCGGGAATCCGACTATAGTTCCTGACCATCCCCCTTTGCTGAACTTTTTCAGTGTCTCAGTTACACAGAGAGTAGGCCAGCATGCTCTCCAGTACAAATTTCTCTAACTATCTTCACCAAACTACATGCACAGTACACACTACACTTCCTATTCAAAATTTACCAAAAATGGCGTCGTTTTATCAAGCCTCGGAGTCCCCAGGGGGGGGACCATAAATGCCCCCACCATCTGCCCCTCTCCCGGTGACGACTCAAGGTGCCTGGAACCACTGTCTGACTCTCTTCTTCTTCATTTCTGCAACATTCGCGGCCTTTCCTCTAACTTTCACTCTGTTGAGCACCACCTCTCCTCCACTAAAGCTCACCTTCTTTTTCTAACGGAGACTCAGCTGTCTGAGGCAACTGACAGCAAACCCTTTTCTGTATCCTCCTACTTTCTCTATACTCATTTCAAAGCCAAAGGTGGCTGTTGTGTATATATACGCAACGACTTATCTTGCTCTCGTGTTCCTGAACTTGATTCTTCTGAATTCTCCACACTCTGGCTTCGGCTTTCCTGTCATTCTCTGACTAAATATATCTGTGCTGTTTACTTATCCCCTAATTCTACCGACTATCAAAAATTCTTCGACTATCTTACTTCTACAATGGAACACATTCTATCCATTTCTCCTTTCTCTGAAATCTCCATTCTTGGAGATTTCAATGTTCACCACCACCTTTGGCTCTCCTCTCCTTTCACGGATCCACCTGGTGAACAAGCCTACATCTTTTCTATCCTTAATGACCTAGAGCAGCTTGTACAGCACCCTACCCGTATCCCTGACCGCCTTGGAGAAAGCTCAAACATACTTGACCTCTTCCTCACAACTAATCCTTCTGCTTACTCTGTTAATCTTTTCTCTCCGTTGGGCTCCTCCGATCACAACCTTATTACCTTAACCTGTCCTATCACTCCGGTGCGGCCTGTGGACCCTCCAGGGAAACGTCGTCTGTGGCATTTTGGAGCCGCAGACTGGGAGGCCCTCAGGCAGCACTTCTTTGATTTTCCCTGGAATGATTATTGCTTCCATGGCCGTGAGCAATCTGAGTGTGCCTTGCGCATTACGGAGGTTATTCTCTCAGGCATGGAAGCATACATTCCTTTCTCATATCCTTTGACTAACGCAAGAAAGCCTTGGTTTAATCACGCTTGTTCTAATGCTGTCCGCAACAAGGAGAGGGCCTACAAAAGGTACCGGAGCCAACCCACCCCTGAATCACATCATCTTTACGTTTCTGCCCGGAATCGTGCTAAGTCTGTTCTTCGCTCTACTAAAAATAATTTCATCCATACTAAATGCTCTCAACTCTCCAACTCGAATTCTTCCCGCTCCTTCTGGCATCTTGCCAAAAATCTTTCTAACAACTTTACCTCATCATCCTTCCCTCCTCTTTTCTACTCTGATGGTTCTGTAGCTATTTCTTCTACTGATAAAGCAGATCTCTTCGCACAGACTTTCTCCTCCAATTCTACCTTAGACGATTCCGGTGCTGTTCCTCCATTACTTCCCCCCTCTGACTTCCTCATGGCTGACATTAAAATTTCTTCAGTTGATGTATTTTCTGCCATCACTGGCCTCAGTACTAACAAGGCATATGGGCCTGATGGGGTCCCTCCTGTTGTTCTCAAGAACTGTGCTTCTGTGCTTACACCCTGCCTAGGCAAACTCTTTCGTCTTTGTCTGTCAACTTGTACCTTTCCTTCTTGCTGGAAGTTTGCTCTCATTCAGCCAGTCCCAAAGAAGGGTGACCACTCCCAACCCTCCAACTATCGTCCAATTGCTTTAACGTCCTGTATTTCAAAAGTTTTCGAGTCAATTCTTAATAGAAAAATTTTAAGGCATCTTTCCTATCACAACCTTCTTTCCGATCGTCAGTATGGGTTCCGTCAGGGATGCTCCACTGGCGATCTTCTCACCTACCTTTCAGACTCCTGGTCATCCTCCTTTCGGGACCTTGGCGAAAGCTTTGCCACTGCACTTGACATCTCAAAAGCTTTCGATCGAGTCTGGCATAAATCTTTAATTTCCAAACTGCCCTCCTACAGTTTCTATCCTTCTATCTGTGCCTTCATCGCTAGCTTCCTTTCTGGTCGTTCTATAGCCGCTGTTGTAGACGGCCATCGTTCTTCTCCTAGATCTATCAACAGTGGTGTTCCTCAGGGCTCTGTCCTATCACCAACTCTTCCTTTTATTCATCAATGATCTTCTAAGCTGTACATCTAACCCTATCCACTCATACGCTGATGACTCCACCCTTCACCTTTCCATTCGGTTCCCGCAACACCCATCTCAACAGTTACTTCAACAAACAAGGGATGAGGCTATGGCACACCTAATGTCTGACTTGGCTCGTATCTCTGACTGGGGTAAAAATAATATGGTTGTCTTTAATGCATCTAAGACTCAGTTCTTACACCTATCAACCCGACAAAATCTTCCACAGGTATACCCACTAATGTTTAATAATATTCAGCTTAATCCTGCATCATCCTTGAACATGCTTGGGGTTTCATTTACTCGGGACTTATCTTGGAAAGATCATATTACATCTCTTGTAAAATCTGCTTCCAAGAGATTGGGTGTGCTAAGCCGACTCCGTTCTTTCTTTACCCCTGCGCAATTGTTGACTCTATACAGGGGTTTTATCCGCCCCTGTGTGGAGTACAACTCTCATGTGTGGGGAGGCTCCCCACATACAGCTCTTCTCAATAGGGTGGAGTCAAAGGCTTTTCGTCTCATTAACTCTCCTCCTCTTACTGACTCCCTTCAACCTCTGTCTCTTCGCCGCACTGTTGCAGCTTTATCTCTTTTCTATCGCTACTTTAATGGTCACTGCTCCTCTGAACTGTCTGCTTGCATTCCTCCACCTCTACGACGGGCGCGTAGCACCCGTCTGGCAGCAAACTCTCATCCTTTTTCTGTCCAACTCTCTAATGCAAGAGTTAACCGTTACTCCCAGTCTTTCATTTATGCAACAGGTCAGCTCTGGAACTGTCTCCCTCTGTCTGTATTTCCTGCTGCCTATGATCTCCAGTCTTTCAAACGCAGTGTGTCCAGGCATCTCAAAATGATCGGATCTTGAATTTGGTTCTATATTGTATTTTGTTTTTCTCTTGGAGGGAACTGTAATCTGCAGGTTCATGGCCTTTGGTTCCTTCTTCCTCGCATAAAAAAATATATATATATATATATATATATATATATATATATATATATATATAATATTATATATATATATATATATATATATATATATATATATATATATATATATATATATATATATATATATATATATATATATATATGTATCAGACTACATGTGTCCTCCATTCATAAAAAATCTGCAATGGATGGACTTGAAGTGCTATGAGACTTAATGTGAAGAATAATGGTGGTGGTGATGATGGGGGTATTGCAGTATAAAGTAACAAGGGTGGGGCTGATTCAGTAGCTACTGCAGCAATGAAACTGTGTACCTCTCATATTCACGAAGTCCTTAACTGGGAGTACTGTGTGTGCGTGCGTGCCTGCGTGTGTGTGTATGTGTGTGTGTGTGTGTGTGTGTGTGTGTGTGTGTATAGATCACACTCATGCAAGCAAGCATGTGATCTATAACTGTGATCTCTGTACATTTTACTGTTGATCTTAAAGCTGTATTTTGTGTTTCAAAAGTTTTTCTGTTTGTGGCTGCAAGGTACAGTGATAGTATTACATACCAACTGATTCTTTGCTTCGTTTATGTTGTCCATCAGCTGTTCCATCCGATTCTGCATTTCCTGTTCCAACTCAGCTTTACTGGCAGCAACTGCCAGTTCTGCTTCTTTCTGGAGTCTGTCAAATCAAAGTTGTTAACACTTACAGACTGCACACATACTAATATATTAACCACAAAACAGATACTCTGATTAATAGTAATACCCAGATACTCTGATTAATAGTAATACCCAAGTCTGTTCCCAGCAAATCAAGTAGGCCAGTGATGATATGGAACCACCTAGTTACTGAAAATATATTTAGGACACAACAAATATTGCTGATCTGAAACTGAGACTGGTGTCATTTCTAGTTCACTTTTCCCTCATCCTAAACCCACTGAGCCTAAGATATCTTATTAATTTTGTGCTTCTCACCTTCTGATGATTTTATTTACCTTGGGAAATAGCTGCTGTGAAGCAGCTGAAAAATGGGAAAGCAGCTGGGGTTGATGAGGTGTATGCAGAGCTGCTTAAATGTAGTGGAGAGAATGGAATGAAGTGCTTGTTGGAGATATGGAAGAGGGCATGGATAAGTGAAACTGTGCCTGCAGAGTGGAAAAAGGCTGTGATTGTACCCCTGTACAAAAATAAAGGTGAACAAAGTGAGTGTAAGAATTATCATGGCATAAGCTTACTGAGTGTGGTAGGGAAAGTATATGGAAGATTTATTATAGAGAAAGTATGAGAGATATCAGAAGTCCTAGTGAGTGATGAACAGGGTGGCTTTAGGAGTGGCAGAGGATGTGAGGACCAAATATTTGCAGTGATACAGATAGTAGAGAAGGCTTGTGAGAAGGACCATAAATGTTGATGGCATTCATGGATCTGGACAGAGAAGGATTGTGGAAAGTTTTGCGCATGTATGGTGTAGAGGGTAAGCTGCTAGGTGCCGTCAAGAGTTTTCATGATGGTTGTGAAGCATGTGTCAGGGTTAATGGGCATCTAAAAGAATGGTTCACAATCAGTGTGGGCTTGCGACATGGTTGTGTGATGTCCCCGTGGTTGTACAATGTATATATGGATAGGGTGATGAGAGAAGTGAAAACACGATTAATGGAGAGAGGGATGGCATTGGTAATGAATGGTGATGGATGGAATATCTCAAATTTGTTGTATGCTGATGATGCAGTACTGCTTGCAAGTACCGAACAAGAACTTGGTAGGCTAGTGCAGAGTTTTGCTGATGTCTGTAAGCGTCGTTCCTTGAGAGTAAATATAGAAAAGAGTAAAGTGATGGTTATTGAGAAAGAAGGTGACTTCCAGTGCAGTGTAACAGTGAATGGAGAGAGACTGGAACTGGTGAGAGAGTTCAAATACCTGGGTACAGTGATAGAAAAGAGAGGAAAATGTTCAAAAGAAGTTGAAAGTAGAGTGACACAAGGAAGAAAAGTAGCTGGTGCAATGAAGGCCTTGATAAGAAACAGAGGCTTGAGTGTTGCAGCTGCATGAGGCTTACATGAAGGAGTGTTAGTGTCAACATTAACATATGGATGTGAGACTATGGTGTGGCATGAAAATGAAAAGTCAAGAGTAAGAGCAGTGGAGATGGGACTGCTGAGGAATGTATGTGGAGTACAGAGGGTGGATAGGATACGAAATAATGTGATTCATGAAAGATGCGGAGTGAGGAAGTTGGTGGACACCAGAATTGAAGAGAGTGTACTGAGATGGTATGGTCATGTGGAAAGAATGGATAACAATAGAGTGGCGAAGAAGGTACATCTGAGCGAATTTGAAGGAGGGAGGAGGCGAGGTAGGCCAAGGAGAAGGTGGAGAGATATGGTGGATGAATGTGTGAGGAAGAGAGGTTTGGAAGTCGGTGAGGCTAGGGAACTGACAGGAGATCGAGCTGGCTAGATGAATTATGTGAGGAGATGTGCATGATCAGGGATTTTTGGCACTTTTTTAACATGGCAGCATCTGGATTGACTGTCGGATACAATTATGTGAAGCTACAGAACATGGTGAATGTTTTTGGCGTATCCGATAGAGCCAGGATTCCAGGGGCTTTAATGATGAGTGAATGGAAGCGTGGCCCATTGGACTGGGCAATTTTGGGCTGTCTGGACATTGCTACTACTCACCCTGCCCTTGGGTGGGAAAGGAGGTCCGGATGATGATGATGGAAATAGCTAATGTTCGAACTGGCAGGGTTGGCTTTAGCATTATTAAACCTCTTCAATATGAGACGCTTTTCCTAAGTTGAATAAAACCATCTGTTAGCAACAAAAATAAAGTACAGTACAGTACAATGAAACGTCACCTGGATTCAAGGGGAAAATTCTTCCAAAGGGTATTGCAAACCTAGGAACTTTGTTCTTGCCACCACCAGGTAATTCTACTGAGAAAATACCCTTACAATAAAAAAATAATTACAAGACATAGTCATACAGATAAGACAAAATTTATAAAATACTTTCCTGTGGGAATGAATGGAAGAACGGAAAGTAGGAATCAAGTAGGTATCTGCAGAATACTAAACAGCATGATATGTGTACAATACCTCCTTTCTTGCACTCTAAGCAGCTCATCCCTTGTAAAATAGAAGTCAAGTTTCTTTGTTTGGGAGAGGCTGGTGGTGAGGGATGATGGCTTGGCAGGACAGCTGACACGGAAGTAGTAGAGTCCCGCCAACACTACACGGTCGTTGTGATGCAGCTACAGGCAAGCACAAGGAATAATTTTAGTATTCTTGTGGACCGATTCCTTCCTTTCTTTCTAATAGGCACTTGAGTAACTAGCATTTTATTCACTTACTTTAAAATTCCTTGAAGTACAAGGAAGGCATAAAGGATAAAGTAAAAATACCGGAACTGCAGGAAACCAAGAGCAATAAGCAAAACATATTAACCATTAGGATGAAAGACATATAGTCATCCACAATATTCATATCGCAGGTCACATGCATCCATAATATCTGCCATATACCCGGGTCCACAACTCCACCTCAAAATGCCTATCCTCTTCCCCAGTGAGTCCTCATTTACCCACAGCTCTACTTACACTGTTACAAGAGAATGGCTTCTTTATCTCTCTCTGCCATTTCAGTTAAACTGTCTTACACTGAGGATATATATATCTATCTATCTATCTATCTATCTATCTATATATATATATATATATATATATAAAGGGCCAAGATAAACAACACAACTTTTGTGGCTGACTCCATATCTGTATTTTGAAGCCTGAAGCTTTGGTCAAACCCTAACCAAAGGGTTTGGAGAACTGGATACTGTATATAAATGACTTACAGTACACTCCATTAAATGGTGAGTGAAATATAGAGCACAACACGCAAAAACAATATTTTAAAAATTAAATTTTTTACAACATACACAAGACAAGGATGGTCACCAGTACTTCCCTTTCTAGATAACCTGTTTAATCATACAGGTTTTGAGGTTGTAGTGAATATGACTAGAAGAAAATAGAGATATTTTTATTTAATATCAACAGTTCAATAACAGTACCAATAAAAAAATAACAGTAAAGAAAAAGGCAGAGTATAAGAGAGAAGTGGAGGAACGATTGGGCAAATGTGAATTGGAGCAGATGGGAGACGTGGAAGGTGTGTGTACGATATTTACAGAAGAAATATGTGCAGCACGTGATGTGGTGTGAGGAAGGAAGAGAAGACGGAGGGGGGTGCAAGGAACAGCGTGGTGGACTGAAGAGGTGAAACAGGCTGTGGCACAAAAGAAGAAAGCATACAATGAATGGATGAGAAATAGCGGTGTGGAAGAAGTTGAGAGGCGGAAGAAAGAGTTATATGTAGAAAGAAAGAGAGAGGTGAAAAGATTAGTAAGAGAGAGTAAGAAGAGTGGATGAAGAATTTGGAAGGAATTTGAGTGTAAAGTGGAGGGACTGTAAGAAAATGTTCTGGAGAGAGGTGAAAAGAGTAAGACAGGGTGGAAGTGAAGTTAGCAGGGGAGTGAAAGATAAAAATGGTAGATTACTAGTGGAGAAGGGAGAAAAAGTGAGCAGATGGAGAGAACACTTTAAGGAATTGTTGAACATACAGGATGGAAGTAATGTGAGTATAAGTGGCTGGGGAATGGCTGGGAGAAGGAGGGAGGTGAGAAGACAGGAAGAAATCAGTAGGATAGAAGTTGTGGAAGCAATGAAGAAAGTTAAATTGGGGAAAGCCCCAGGAATTGATGGAGTGTGTGGTGAAATGCTGAAGCATGGGGGAGAGATAGTAGTAGAATGGATGTGGAAGATGTGCAGAATGGCCTGGGAGGAAGGTAGAGTCCCAGAGGATTGGAAGTCAGGTATAATTATTCCCTTGTACAAAGGA
The DNA here is from genome assembly GCF_032717465.1 of Coenobita brevimanus. NCBI lineage: Eukaryota > Metazoa > Arthropoda > Malacostraca > Decapoda > Coenobitidae > Coenobita > Coenobita brevimanus. The sequence continues at coordinate 27,049,541 of NC_137048.1, forward strand.
AAAGGGGAAAAAGAAGTGTGTGGTAATCATAGGGGCATTTGTCTTCTTAGTATAATAGGAAAAGTGTATGGTAGGATACTTATAGACAGAGTTAGAGAAAGAACAAAGAAATTAGTTGGAGAAGAACAGGGAGGCTTTAGGAAGGGAAGAGGTTGTGTAGATCAGATATTCATTCTTAGATCTTTAGTGGAAAAGTTTCTAGAGAAGGGAAAGAAGTTGTATGCGGCTTTCATGGATTTGGAGAAAGCATATGACAGGGTGGATAGACAAGGATTGTGGAAAGTATTAAGAATATATGGAGTAGATGGGAAGTTGTTGAATGCTGTGAAGAGTATGTACGATGGTGCTAAGGCTGCAGTGCGTGTGGATGGTGAACTAAGTGAATTTTTCTCTCTGAAAGTTGGTTTGAAACAGGGATGTGTCATGTTTCCATGGTTGTTCAATCTGTACATGGATGGGGTAATAAAAGAGGTACAAGGTAGGGTAGTAGATGTTGGAGTGGCCCTGGTGAGAGAGGATAGTGTTTGGAAACTCCTTGTACTGTTGTTTGCAGATGATACTGTGTTGTTGAGTGAAGACGAAGGGGAGCTGCCAGGCTTGGTGGATGAGTTTGAGAGTGTGTGTAAGAAACGGAATCTAAAGGTGAATGTAGGGAAGAGTAAAGTGATGGTCTTTGAGAGAGGTGAAGTTAGTGAATGTACAGCGAGGCTGGATGGTGAGGAATTGGAAAATGTGAGTATGTTTAAGTACTTGGGTAGTGTGATGAGTAAGGATGGAGGTTTGGAGGGTGAAGCGCTTGAAAGGGTACAGCAGGGAAGAAAGGTTGCTGGTTCTTTGAAAGCAGTGATAAGAAACAGGGAAGTGAGCATGGAAGTGAAAAAGTTACTACATGACAGTATTGTGATACCAACTCTAATGTACGGAAGTGAAGCTTGGACATTGTTGGAAGGACACAAGTCAAGAGTGAGAGCAGTGGAAATGAGTTATTTAAGAGGAGCCTGTGGAGTCACATGGAGAGACAGGCTGACGAATGAGGATATAAAGGAGCGTTGTGGTGTTGATGTGGATGTGATAGGAAGCGTTATGAGGATCACACTGAGGTGGTTTGGCCATGTGGAGAGGATGGAGGGTGAAAGACTGACAAAGAGAGTGTATGTGAGTGAGGTGGAGGGGGGAAGAGGGAGGGGGAGGCCGAGGATGAGATGGAGGGATGGGGTGGAGAGGTATATGAGAGAGGGGGGTGTGAGTTGGGAGCAGGGCAGTGAAATGGCGAGGGACAGGGCGACTTGGAGGCGATTTGTTTGTGGCCACCCCAAACGGGATTGAGGCATCTGGCAATAGATAGATAGATAGATAGTCTTCCCGCCACCCTTTGAACTTTAACTTATCCTTACTCGTCGATGGGACCACCTGGAGATGTGGGGATGCTTTCATTAGAAAGAGGAAGAGTTGTTGAGTCTTATGTATCTTTAATTTTTTCTCTAGCTGTTATAGTTTGGCAGATATTAGGGTTTGAAGAAAGAGTATTTTTTTCCATCACTGATATCCCCCATAGTGAGGAGTGTGCAACATCGGAAAACCCCCGGAGCGTAGGGGTTAACAGCATGGTAATACCACTCAATTGCGTGAGAAACTGTGGGAAATAGGTGCGTTTAGGCACTGGATTTCCAGATACAACTCGTGTGTTATGCTTTTGTCGGTCACTGATTGATTTCCTCAACCAGACCTGACCTACGTCTTATACCACCTGCCACAGCCTGCCTCAATGTTGTGTAGATGGTCACTGTGATGAGAAGTTTATTTGCTTATTTTCTTGCTCCTAATTTCCTCTCAAAACTCTGAGCATGAGGTTCCAAAGTACCTTTAGTTATGGCTAAACACCCTGAAAGTGCTATGAACATGAGAAAAGCATTTATTCTAAATGAAAATGTTAAATTGTTGGACGAAGTGGCATGTAGTGTGAGAGCTTAAATGCAAATGATCAGACAAATGAGTCGGGTGTGTTTATGATGTGGACAGTTTCCTTTGTTGGAAAAAAATTAATGATGAAGGAGCAGTAAAATTCATATTTTTGCCTTTAGTGCAAGGAGTGTGGGAGAGAAAAAAAAGGGGGGGAGGGAGGGCTTTGTGCATGATGTCTGTTATGAAGTGATGGTCTTTGGTCGAGAAAATTCGGATCTTATGACATGTGAAGACACTACGTGTTGATTTACATAGTTAGGTAAGATAATTATGTGCGTTCTTGTGAATTATACTGTCTGGACATTGCTACTCCTCACCCTGCCCTTAGGTGGGAAAGGAGGTCTGGATGATGATGATGATGATAAATTACACTGCTTGGCTGACTTGCTTATTATTCACGGTTATTGAATTCGTGTGTTCTGAGACGTGAGAAATACGCAATCACTCCATGCTGACAACTTCTTTATAGCAATTTTTTTTTTTCCTTTATTGTTAATGACTAATGGCTTTCAAAAATAGTTTCACACTGCATTTCTTTTTTTAATGAGAGCCAAAAGTGGTTCTTGGCGAAATATGCCTGATGCTGGGTGGCCATTATTCACGTGTTATTTAGGTTAAAAGTTTTTTGCTTGATTGGTAATAAGGACTTTCAAGAGGCTTACTGGCAATCCTTGGTGATTAAAATTTTTATGGGGAGTATTAGGGGACAAAACTAATCAGTTAGGTTAGGTCAGAATGCAGTATGCAATGATGTGTCCAGTTGGTGAGATCGTCTCTAAACACACTGTCTTGGATGTCTTAAGGCAGACATGTTTGTACTGTAATAATCTATCTATAATATATTTTTAACAAAAAATATAAGGCTCCTAGAACCTAACCCCGTATTTTACATGTAAATATATGTCACATTTTAGTGCAAATGTGATTTTGCATGAGGTTCTGCATAACCTATCTCGTGTTGTATGAAGACTCTACTGTATAGGCAAGAGGGTGTATGAGGCAGGGCAATGTGTTCATTTGAGGAGGGGTCACAACTGTTTAAGATGTCAAAGGTCCTTGTCAAGGCCATGCCTCACGAGATTCAGCACCAGGCAGTACGGTGGTAAGATCATAATACAATAATACAACTTACTTTTTGTGGAGATGAGATCTGCTTGCCATTAACAAAAGTGTCAGCACCTGCTCTAGGGTACAGCTTAAGATGACCTTTATCGTTAGATATGGAACTGAAACAGACACCAATAAAAGACAAAAAATAATTAGCTGAATCATCATCAATGCCAATAATATTAAATCCCATAACTATGCAATAATGAACAGTATGTGTCAAGTTTACAGCTGAAATAAGTGTAATTCAATTTAAACTTTCATTTTCTTCCACTGCATAATCAGAAGTTAATTTACACTTTCAGTACAGGAACTAACAACCCTTTCTTAAGAGTTAGTTAGAGGGAGGGGGATGGCAATGAATCATGAAGGGTGGATTATCTCAAATATGATATATGCAAATGACAGTGTTGCTGCTACAGCAGGGGTTCCAAACCTTTTTAGCACTGTGCCCCCTTTTGATCAGGACGGTATTCATGATGCCCCCCCCCACCCCTCTGACCCCTAAACAATGATGTTTTTATCTGTTCCATGTGGATGTTTATGATGTTAGATGGCAACATTACATGTGGTTGCTCGAAATGACAGTTGCGAAGTTTTCCTATCAAAGTTTCTTATTCATAAGTATCTTTGGGAATACCCTGTATGCATTTGAATGGCCTAGCCCTATGTTGAACTTTGATTACCCCACGCCCCCCCTGGCAATCTCAAATGCCCCCCCAGGGGGGCACACACCCCAGGTTAGGAAACGCTGTGTTACAGTGAAAAGGAGCTTTGCAGACTAGTAAAGAGTTTTGTAAGTGTCTGTGAGAGGTCATACTCTGAAAGTAAATGCAGACAAAAGTAAAGTGATGGTGTTTGAGACAGAGGGTAACTCACCGTGATATGCTGCTAAATGAAGAAACCTGAATTGGCAAGGAAGTTAAGTACTGGCACAAAGAAAGAAGGCGGCTGGTGTTATGAAGGCCTTGATAGGAAACTAAACAGAAGCCTAAGTGTGGAAGCTGCAAGTGGAATGCATGGTGTGTTAGTGCCCACATTAATGTATGGGTTATTGGTGTGGCATGAAAATGAAAAATCTTGATTAAGAGCAGTATCTGAAAGTCAATGCAGACAGGAGTAAAGTGATGGTTTTTGAGATAGAGGGTAACTCACTGTGATATGCTGCTAAATGGAGAAACCTGAATTGGCAAGGAAGTTAAGTACTAGCACAGAGAAAGAAGGCGGCTGATTTTATGAAGGCCTTAATAGGAAACCAACCAGAAGTCTGAGTGTGGAGGCTGCAAGTGGAATGCATGGTGTGTTAGTGCCCACATTAATGTATGGGTTATTGGTGTGGCATGAAAATGAAAAATCTTGATTAAGAGCAGTGGAAATAGGATGAATGTGCAATGTGTATGGGTGTATGAGGTGCCTAGAGTGAATTAAGAAAAAAATAATAATAATAATAATAACAATAATAATATGATTAACCAAAGACATGATCCAGAGGTGCTGAAGGGTGTGTGCTTACAGTAGATGGCATGGTTATAGGGAATGGGAACTGACAGTGCAAGGTGACTGAATGAATTATGTATAAAGGAGCACATGAGTCCGGCACCCCCTTAATGACTTGACAATCAATGGACAGACTCTAACTGGTGTATGAAGTGAAGCACAGCTATACAGATCCCCCCCCCCCAACTTAAAAAAAATATGAACAAACCAGTGAACATGTTCAGTGTGCAGGCCATGAAGTGAGAGATCACAATGGGAATGTCCAATGGTAGTGGTGCCGCTCACCAGTCGGTAGCAAAGAGTTTCAGAGAGCTGTGGATCTTCATTCAGATTTATCAGAACAGGACCCATCTCATTCTGTAGCAAGAAAATAAATGACAATTTTTATTTAATAAAAAATATAAAGGTTGGAGAGTTATGGTAAATGAAAGCATAAGAAAGTAAGCTACAGAAGTTGATGACGGAAGGGAACAGATAGGTGGATCAAGATGACTGAATGAGCCGATGACAAGGGTTGGAGATCCTTATTTAATGTGACAGTAGATGAACTGATCATCTGGCAGGTAATGTGATACAGATCAATAAAGAAACATACAAAAAAGCAGATTATGTCTATAAAGTAGAGCTAGGGTACTGTTGGCATGAATTGTGAACACAGCTGTCTGAACTATTTTAGTAGGTATGCTGCTGATAGTTTTTCTCCTTTGTGCTTTCTTCCTCCTTGCAATACGTTATGCAAGAAAAATGCCCTTAAGACACAACTTAAAAAGATGCATAAACTTCTGGCTCATGACTGATGGATAATAAGTACTGTATACAGTAGATAACATTCACTTCTAATTTCAAAACATTTTATGGTAAACTGTGAGCAGCTTCATGAAAACAGGACTTAATCTGCAAATTAAACTACATCCTTAAATTATGTAACATAACGCAGAATAAGAAAAATCATCAACTCATGTGGAAGATCCAAAGGAACAGACCTTATTTGCAACACCTAAGCGATGGAGACTCTCCAAAGCTTGTTGATGCTGAGCCTCTGTCTCTTTTAGCCGCTGCTCCAAGCTCCTGTCACAAAAAACACTATCATCATTGCCCTAAAAATATTTCACATGAATGGATTGGGTCCAAAAATAATAATAATAATAATAATAAAAATAATAATAATAATAACTAGAATGGCACTCAGTAGAGAACCACCAAGGGCCAACATGCAATTCCACTTAATTCAATCAAGTCTAATCCAATATGGAAAAAGACTACCCCCCTATAAAAGCATATTTAAATCCGCTAGATCCGGAATATTAAATGGATCCGCGCCAAACTGTACACATTAGTAGATACCAACATCCTAAATATGCCTGATTTTTTTTTCAAGATCCAAAATTTACGAAAATGTCGAAACTATCTCGCAATGTTAAAGAAAGTGAAAAAAATTCCAGGATCTGCACCTTTATACGGATCTGCATCAAAATTTTATGGAGTCTATTTTGGGCCAAGGCCCATTCTTCTACCAAGTTTCGTGGAAATCCGTCCAGTAGTTTTTGTGTAATCTTGCTCACAAACCAACCAACCAACTAACAAACAAACAGACGGGTGAAAACATAACCTCCTTGGTGGAGGTAATAATAATAATAATAATAATAATGTGGTAGGTCGGGGCGCTTACCATCCACTCACTCGATGTAGTGCAGCTCTCGGGTGTCTGCACTTTCCTCTCCATCCTTCTTTCCTTCCATTCTCTTCTGTCTTTCTTTCCTTCATTCTTTCCTTGTCCTTCTGCCTATGGGTGACTTTACACTCCCTCTTCTGTCTTTCTTTCCTTCATTCTTTCCACTTCCTTCAGCCTGTGGGTGACTCTACACTGAGTGACATGCCAAATGGTTTCCTGCGCACCAGGAAACCATTTACTACGCTGGGTGGTAACCACATAACCAAATTTTGGCACCTGGGGGTTTAGTGGGTAATTATTACGCTCCAATCGGATTGAGCCGGTGAAGGTTTATATCCAAGGGATGATTGGGGTTGATTGCTCATGTAATGCCACTCAGGGATGAGTGAGGCTGGTCACTCTCATCTTAAAGGTCGGGACAAACTGCCTAGCCCCGGGCTCCTATGCTCCTCATGGGGCAATGTAGGATTGGATGATGGATGGATGGATAATAATAATAATAATACAAATTTGGTCCGTTGTTTCTCAAAAGCGCCAGTTCTTCCTTAGGGTATTCACTAGGGTTCGACACACACATGTACATTATTTTTACAAGAATTGTAACATGTCTCATATACAATACACACTTCATCAATAAAACAAAATATGAAACTGGCAACAATTAAACCCTATAATCATCCATAATAGTAATGGAAAAATGAAATGGAAAAGTAGCAGAAACCTTTCCATAGTGCCAAATGAAACAGCCTATACATCCATTCAATCATTATCAATGATGCAAGAAGACTGTAACTATAATCTATAGTTAATGATGTGAAGGACCACTGTATTTCTCAGAAGATAAGATCCCACGCCCCCCTACTAAACAGCTTGTGTGACAAAAAAATATTTATATAACCAAATTTTGGTGCCTGGTGGTTTAGTGGGTAATTATGGCACTCCAATCGGATTTAGCCGGTGAAGGTTCATATCCAAGAGGTGGTTGGGGTTTACTGCTCATGTAACGCCACTCAGGGATGAGTGAGGCTGGTTACTCTCATCTTAAATGTCAGGACCAACTTGCCTAGACCCAGGCTCCTACACTCATCATGGGGCAACATTGGATTGGCTGATGGATGGATGGATAGATGGAAGGAATAAAATATGGCATTAGAACAGTACGTGCTGTGTTTGCGAGTGCTGAGATGGATACGGTTTCTTTCTTCATTGTACAGTGAAGCATATACTGCGTACATTATTATTTCAATATATTAAAGAGCTCATCACAGAAGGATATCCTGATGCTGCTTAAATAACTATAAGTAAAGAACTGTCTTTCACATCACTAAGAAAACTTAGCTGGAAAACATCCGTAATGTCTGCGAGTGATGTTGTCTTCTTTATGAGGATGGATTTTTGACGACCCCAGAACTTTACTTTCAGCTCCTAAGACATGGGTAATTTTGGGAGTACAAGTGTGTTTTCAGAAAACACAAGAAAGGTGGGGCGGGGTGGGGGGGGGGGGAAAGCATCAAATGAGGCAGGCAATAGATGAATCTGTTAGGAGTTGTATTTTAATTCCATAGTCATAATTTTATCTTTTAATATAAACCACACAGCAAAAATGCTACACTGAACTTACGTGGATTTATCACTAAGAATCTTGTGATATTGCACTTGATCTCTTAGTGCTGCTATTTCTTCCTCCTTTTCTTTTATTATTCTCTGCATCTCCATCTCTTTCTCCAGCATGGCACTTTCCTTGGCAGAGACAGCATCTTGGACAGCTTCATCATTCTGGTCTTGCAAATTATCATCCACGGTGTCCTCACCTCCAAACAAAATGGAGGGACTCTTCTGGACTTGCTGAAGTCGCAGGCGCTCAACCTCTTCTTTCAGAGCTCTGGTTGGAATAAAGTAACATGTAACCATATAAAACATGTAGGCATGCATCTATCTATCTATATACCTAGGCTGCTTCCCCCAAGGAAAGGGAGGTAGCCAAGACTGGACAACACACTCCCCATTTACTCATCCATTCAAACACATTCATTCGCATCTTAGCCCCAAAGGGGAAAAGGGACAGATCCTCACCACACCACACCGCACGAGGGTCAACTGCGCAGTGCAATCAGTGACATCCGCAGCACGGCCCGACAGCAGAGCTGGTTTACCCCTGCCACATCATAATAGACCCATCCCCTTACCCGCACCTGACCTGATTAGCTGATCAGACCAAACGCGGAAGAATATCCCCCCAGGGCTGCGTCATCATTTATTCATTCACAATTTCTCTCCATTTATTTCTGTCACGCACAGCCACTCTTCCTTGCTCAACAGACATCCTTCTCGCATCCAACGCTCTCTTTACACCGTCCATCCATCCTATTCATGGTCTCCCTCTTAGCCGTACACCTCGCACATCAGATCTAGTTATCTTTTTCACCAATCGCTCATTATCCAGTCTCTCCATATGCCCAAACCATTGCAACACCCTCTGCTCAACTCGATCAGCCATCTCCTGAACAACCCCAGTTCTCCTTTGCACTTCATCATTTCTCATTCGATCCATGCGCGTCACTCCTCACATACTCCTCAGACACCTCATCTCCATTACATTCAAACTTTTCCTCTCTGCCACACCCATATTCTATGTTTCAGCCCCATACCGGTATAATGCATTCGGTACCACAACACCCTCATACAGCCTTCTCTTTACATCCATTCTAAGCGAACAACATCTAAACACTTTATTCATTCCTCCCAGCACCTTTCCTGCTTCACTCATTCTAAACTTCACTTCTGCATCTATTTGTCCATCCACAGCAACATGTGACCCTGTCACGAATCAAATTCGCGACATTTTCCTTTTGTGAGAAACCACGAACTATTAGTGGAAAACTCACTGTGTATCGCTCAGTTAACCGTTTCTCTCTCCATTTCGGTGGTATACTTTTCAAAACATTTGTCACTGTTTCAAAAGTGACTGATCTAATGCACGTCATTAAGTGCTCTACTGAGCGATATTATTGTTTCTTTATTGTTCGCCCCTGCTTGCCTCAACCGTTGGCCATGCCTTCTCTGGGCTGGCCTGTATTTGAATCCAGTCAAGTGTCTGTCGTGACGGAGTGAGGTTCTGTGCTCCAGCAGTGAGAGAGTGAGAGGTCAGCTAGCACCCAGACTCCACTAGACTACAGTTCTCCAGGCTCCCACCCTTCTTGGTGATACACTACATTCATTGACCAGTATTTCCTTTTCGTATTTTCCTAGGTTTAAGAGTTTAGTTGTGTGAAGTTTCCTCACATGCTGGCTGGCTGCGCCGCATGTTGTTTTTTTCTAGGCGTAAGAATTTAGCTTTTGAGTGAGTAAGTGAGTGCGATCTATTTATTTTGAATTCATTTGGAATGTAACGTTAAATTTATTCCTTTGTAATTAATAAATTTAAGTTCTTTTTCTTGAGCTTAATGTAATGTAAACTCGTGTTTCATTTCTCCACAATTAAGCTTATTTCCCTTATAGCTCCTAGCTTGCATAAACGTTTTGCTATTCATAACTGGTACTTAAGCCAGTCTTGTTGTATTAAGCTTAAAATCTGTTGTGCCTTCTAGGAGTTAAGCATCAGCAAGGCCATACCACGTTGAGTACACCGCTTCCAGTTCGATCAGCGAAGTTAAGCAACGTTGGGTCTGGTTAGTACTTGGATGGGTGACCGCCTGGGAACACCAGATGCTGTTGGCATCCCTACGTCAAGTGGGGTTGCTGGAGGATTAGTGCCCCTCCCTGTAAAACAATTAACTCTAAGCCCTTGGCCACCCTGTTTGGGATACATGGTGTCTGGCAATGAATGAATGAATGAAGAACCTGATATCATTAATAGTATTAGTTATTTATTGTCAGGGGTGAAGTCACTTTCTCCAGAGGCTAACAGTACCAATAAACAGCAATTTCATTGTGAGGAATTAGTCTCTGCTGTGTACTGTTGAGAAAGTTTATAAATTCTCGTTCCTAGAGAATCGTGCGAAGCAAGTCAGCATAAAGTAAACTTTGCTTGATTTAGCAAGACAATTCGATGTCCCTGCTCTTCAGTATCATTGAGAATTAACATTTAATTTTGCATTTATTTAAAAACCCCGTGACAGACCCTAAATACTTAAAACACTCTACCTCCTCAAGCAACTCACCATTCAAAACTATATTCATCCCCCTACCATCTACCGACCTCGTACACTTCATCACTTTACTATTATTCTCATTTACTTTCAATTTCCCACTTTCAGACACCCTTCCAAACTCCTCTACCAACTGTCTCAATCTCTCCTCTGAATCAGCCACCAGTGCAGTATCATCTGCAAACAGCAGCTGCTTCAGATTCCACTCTCTACCATCAACATTCACCAGACTCAGACCTCCACCTAAAACTCTTGCATTCACCTCCCTTACAACACCATCCATATAAATATTAAACAACCAGGGCGACGTCATGCACCCCTGCCGCAGCCCCACTCTCACGAGAAACCAATCACTCACAGTATTTCCCACTCTTACACACGCTCTACTATTTACATAAAAACTTTTCACCCCTTTTAGTAACCTACCATCAAGTCCATACAATCTTAAAACAGTCCACAAAGCCTCCCTATCAATTCTATCATATGCTTTCTCTAAATCCACGAATGCCCAAAACACATTTAGCCTTTCGCTAAATACTTTTCACACACTTGTCTCACAGCAAACACCTGATCCACGCATCCTATCCCTCTCCTAAAGCCACACTGCTCATCACCAATCACTCCCTCTGTACCCTCTCTAACTCTCTTAATTAACACTCTACCATACACCTTACCTACAACACTCAACAGACTTATACCCCTAAAGCTAGTACATTCATACTTATCACCCTTGCCTTTATACAACGGGACCACACAAGCATTTGCCCAGTCAATTGACACCATACCTTTCACAAAGCACATATTCAACAATCTTACTAACCAGTCAACAATAGTCACTCCACCACCCTTCAGGCATTCCACAGCACACCCATCCATACCAGCAGCTTTCCCTTTTTCATCTCCTTTACTGTCTCCTGCACTTCCTCCTTTGTGATCAAAGAATCATTCAACTCTCCCAACACATTTATTCCTTGCATCCTTCCATCTGCCATAATCTCAGCCACCCTTTCCTCCTCTACATTTAACAATCTTTCAAAATACTCTGCCCATCTCTTCCTTACTGCATCCATCTCAATTAACATCCTTCCATCCTCTGCTTTTACTCGCTCTTCCTTCCCAGACTCTCCCTTTCGCACCCTTTTCACCTCCTTCCAGAACATTTTTTTATTCTGTTGAAAATTCTAAGTCAGCCGCCTACCCCACCTCTTATCTGCTGCCACTTTAGCATCACGCACAGCCCTTCTCACCCTATTCCTCTTTTCCTTATACCTCTCATATGACACCTCATCCTTCCTCTGCAGCCACACTTCATATGCACATCTCTTCTCTGCCACAGCCATACTTCCTCGCACCACCATTCACTTCCTTTTCTTATACCACCACCCACACGTCTCACACCACACACCTCTTCTGCATGCCCCACCACAGCACTCTTAAACAACTGCCATTCCTCCTCTACACTGCCATTTTCCTGATCTTTCACTACGTTCCACTCATCTTTCAATTTCTCCTGATACTCTTATCATTTTCTCTCTTTTATCCAACTCACTCACTTTCAAAACCTCCCTGCCACACCTAACTCTCCTAGTTCTCACCCATCTCTTACCTGCTCTTAACTTTCCCTCCATCAGGTAGTGGTAAGACATACCTCCACCCTCCCCTCTCAGAACCCTCACATCCAACAATCTTCCTATTACATTCCTGGACACAACCACATAGTCCATCAATGATCTATCAACAACCCTTCCACCCTCTTGTCTCACCCATGTATACTTATAAATATCTTTTTTTTCAAACAAGGATGCATGCATACACAAGCATATATGCAAACATTCAAGCACACAGCTGCATTTTGGAATAAATCCTTGCTAACTCTTGGATTTCTTCTAAACACACCAGCAGCATTTCAAAAGATGCCAGATATTATATAAGTCTTGCAATGCTGAACATGAAGGGAATTACATGTCATTCAGAAAACTTCCAAAATGAACCCTGTCACCCTTGATCTTCCAATCCAGTCCCATGCTAACTCTTTCAACCATAGAATGTATGAAATCTTTTCAATATTCATTCACACTATCTCCAGATAATTTTTTTTTCTTAAGAATGGCTGTCATTGTCACTGTCTCTGATGTTTTCCTCCTCTCCTGGGAACTCCTAGACAGGGGATGTCCAAAACAGAACCACTTCCTGGCTACTTTATCTTCACATGCTTCTTGCTCAAACATTCCTCTTCCTTCTCTCTCACCAAAATACTGCTCCACTCTCTTCTTTTTTATTGCATGCAGTTTCTTTTTCTGTGCCTTCCCTCCTCTCTTCCTGTTTCTCCCATCTTTCCTGTCACTACTTAATGCTTTTCTTTCCGTTACAGGTGGCTTTACATTGAGTGACAAACCAAATGGTTTCCTGTAAGCTAAGAAACCATTTACAACGCTGGGTGGCAACCATATAACCAAGTCATACGTGCTCCCGACATGTCAAGTGGGTTGGTGGAGGGTTAGTGCCCCTCTCTGTAAAACAAATAACTCAGAGTCAAATGGCCACCCCGTACGGGATTATGGCATCTGGCAATAGATGGATAGATAGATAGTTTGCATCAGGGTTACTTGCTCAGATCAACTAACGGTATATAAATATGTACTGGTATCACTGTGCTGTACTGGTAAGAAGCTGTGTTATGACTCACCTGATAATCAATGCCGTTGGATCTTCATTGACATAGTTGTGATTGACAATCTTACGAGCTTGTTGGGCATATCGTAATGTTGACAGAGTTTCTTCCACATGCATACTGCTTGGTGACACAGTGGCAATCATAGCTGTTCTAGAGTTACCACCAAGTGATTCCTGAAAAAAAAAATAATAATAATAATTAAAAAAAAATAACATATCTCACTTCAACATAATGCTGTAAGTAATGGAGCTGAATCTAATTAGTATCCTGTGGTGTTCACTTCATTTAGTTTTGACATACTTACATGTCATCCCTGTTCATCTAATGTTGGCTCTCCATGCTGCATGATCTCTGGCAGCAACTTTGTCCAGTCTCTTCCCGAAGTCCACTTCTCAGTGCTGTAGCAACCACATTCACACTCAGATCTCTTCACCCAGTTTTCATTCTCCATTCTCTCTATATAGCCAAATCACCTCATATCATTAATCCCATCAATTCCCAGTGAATCTTTCAGTTGCTCATTCATAGTTACATCATTTGCAGTTCTAATTTAGGAAATGCACTATACATCTTTCTGACTTCAAATCTCTGCATGTCTTCCCAATTTACTATTTAACCCACCCCATCCCAACCACTTTTCCACCACTGACTTCCCCCAATCCTGACCATTTTTGGAAAAAATTTTTTTTGGCTCAAACCTCCGCTTTTGGTGAGAAACATCAAAAATTCATAGAGAAATCGCTCACCTGAGGTTTAAAATACTCGATACAGGTACGAGTACCTCCTTACCTTACTGGGTTTTCTAACAGGCTGGCACCAAAGAAAACGAGTTCTATGGGAGGATAACTATTTCACACCACTCATAAACGGTATTTATTTATTTACTTGGTACGAATTTATATGTAGTACGAGAGTATATTGCTTTTCAAGCAGTAATATAGGCCTTATAAGCATTGTTTCACTCACTAACTCATCACCATACCTGATCTTTTTTTGCCACATTACCTGATCATCATTTCTAACTGTTTCTTCCTCTAATGCTATGTAAAGTTTGCCCTCCACATTGTCATTGATTGGGGAATCACTCTGGCCCTGAATTTCGTACCGTGGCATGACATGGCTTTACTGGACAGGTCACTGATAACAGGTGAATTGCTGAGACAATGGCATGCAGGGGGGGGGGAGGAGGAGGTCATGCTGGGTAAGGCATTGTCCCTGCCTGGCATCTTGTAGAAGAAGGTGTCACGTGTATACGTACCAAAAATCACTTGCGAAAATTGAAAATTGTGCAAATTAGGGACCTTACAATTTTTTCGCGTTTATGTACGTCGACGGGATTGGCAGTGACAAAACGTGTGGACATTAAAGAACGTCGACGAGATGCCGTGGGTTAACTTTCTTTACTAAAAAGTATTACACTTCTCACACATGCAGTACACAATTTTCCCATAGTGTTATGGGAAAGCTTCCTCAACATCAGGAAAGGTAACAGTTCCCTGAACCTCTTCCATCCACTCCTAACCCTTGCAGAGGACCTAGCTTCATCCCCCACCCCTCCTCCAGCACAAATCATATCACTCAGACAAAATTTTTACCCACTCAAAAGGTGCATCTGCCAAGTTAATAATGACACAACTAGCCCTGAAGCCTAAAAATAAATATATAAATAAATAAATAATAAATAAAAAAATAAGAACTGCATTGTCAGTGAACATATCAGTATGGTTAACTTTGATTTCTAGGGATGCATGGATGCAAAATACTATTCCAGGTCAAACAACTTTAAGTGACACATATGCTTTTGGTTTATGGCTATGGGATTACACACACACACACACACACACAATTTCATTCATTCATCATCTAATCCAGTGTTGCTCCATGAGAAGGGTAGGATATATGTATGTATGTATGTATACATATGCATGTACAGAGTGTGGAGCCTCTGTGGTACAGTGGTAGAGTGTGCATCTCGCACGCTGGTGGACGCAGGTTCGCCTCCCGCCAGAACTGTAAAAACTTTGGGAAGCGTTCACAGAGCCACTTACTGCTTTAGCGGACATAAGGGGTGTGGTGGTTGCACCAGTGTCGCATACTAGTATGCTTGCACCCAGTCGGCTTAAGGCAGGCCGATTAAGCTTGGTTCACAGACTACACACACATCCAAAGCCACTCCAACATTACTATCACACTCACAAGCACTTCTCGCCCTACATACAGTCTCTACCAGACAGCCAAAGCCACTGGGTAGAGATACACTGGCAGTATCGTCCCTGCTTCGGTAGGGATAGGCCGGTCCTGCAGTGGACACTCAACGGCTGATGATGTATGTATGTATGTATATGTGTGTGTGTGTGTGTGTATATATATATATATATATATATATATATGGAGCCTCTGTGGTACAGTGGTAAAGTGTGCTTTTTCATACACTGAAGAACAAGGATTTGCACCCCGCCAGGGTAATAAACTCTGGGAGCTTTCTTTTGGCCACGTACTGCTTGGCGGACATCAGGGGTGCTGTGGTTGAACCAGTGTCGCATACTATAAAGTATGCTTGCACCTAGTCGGCTTGCGCGGGCCGATTACACTTGGTTCACAGACTACACACACATCAAAAGCCACTACAACACTACAATTACACTTACAAGAACTTCTCACCCTACATACAATCTCTGCCAGACAGCCTAGGCCACTTTGTAAAGATACATTGGCTGTATCGTCCCCACTTCAGTAGGGATAGGCCGGTCCTGCAGTGGACACTCAAACGGCTGATGAGATGAGATGATATATATTTATAAAATATTTTTTTACCGAAACAAAATACAGGACTTGGTTCCTCACCAATTAACTAACAAAACATCAGTCTGTGAGGAATGCCAGTACGGGCAAGTCCCGGCTAACGAGCAATCGCTTAATAAGAATTCGCTAATACGAGGTCTTGAAATTTGCAGCACCGCCTGTTTAATGAGCAACTAAAATCCCCCCAAATCCCAATTTATGAGAATCGAGACGAGGGTCACACCGCAGCTGTCTATTTTCTCATGCTGTTTTTTGTATTTCATGCGTATTAACCCTTTATACCTGCTTAAAACGGTCTGTCACAAGTGTTGGTGGGCAGTGGGGATTACTTGGCTGGTTGTTCAACCCATCCCTATTGTACCTATAATTTATGTTAATCTGCTTATATTAATGCTGTTTTTATATTTCAGGTGTATTACCCTCTTGTATTAAACCCTTATTCCAGCTTAAAATGATCAGAGAGTCAGTTTTGGTGGTTTGGGGGGAGGCTGCTCAGAGGCCTTGCTCCCTAACCCTATTCTTCCCACAAGTTCTTCACTTTGTTTAACAAGAATTCAGCTAACAAGCAAAATTCTTGCTCCCAATTAGCTCACAAGATCAGGACCCACCTGTACTGTAATATCTGATATGCCATCCAATAATCTGGTTCAAATTTTGTTCTGAAAGGATTGGACAGTGTTTAATAAATTACAGAACTTACCTTTAATAGATAGGTGAGCACTGATTCTCTGTAAGGAATGAAGGGTCTCCGATGACCTTCACTTTCAGCCAAGGCAGTGATTACTTTCCCCAGAGTGAAAAGTGACTTGTTGATACACACACCTTCCTGGTTGATTATAAGGTTGATATGAGCAACATGTTTCTTGTATGTACACAAGCATGTATGCATACATGCACACATATGCACAAACACAAACACACACACACACACACCACCGCCACCATCACACACGCGCACACACACACACACACAATCGCCACTGCCACTGCATCCACCACCACCATCACACATGCGCGCACACACACAATTGCCACTGCCACTGCATCCACCACCACCACCATCATCATCATCATCGTCATCATCATCATCATCATCATCATCACCACCGCCACCACCACACACGGGCACACACACACACAACCGCCACTGCCACCGCATCCACCACCACCACCATCATCATCATCATTCTGACTTCCTCTCCCAACACAGGGCAGGGTGGGGAGTAGCAATGTCCAGACAGCCCAAGTTTACCCAGTCCAATGGGCCATGCTTCCATTCACTCATCATTCAAGCCCCCGGAATCCTGGTTCTATCTGATATGCCAAAAAACTTTCACCACATTTTGTAGCTTCACATAAATGTATCTTACAGAATCAGTTCGAAGGCTGTCATGTTAGAAAGAGGTGCCAAATCCTTGATCATGCACTTCTCACAACATTCATCCAGCCAGCTCGATTTCTTGTCCACCCCCTAGCCTCACCGACTTCCATATCTCTCTTCCTCACACACTCATCCACCATATCCCTCCACCTTCTCCTTGGCCTACCTCGCCTCCTCTCTCCTTCAAATTCGCTCAGATATACCTTTTTCACCACTCTATGGTTATCCATTCTCTCCACATGACCATACCATCTAAGTACACACTCTTCAATTCTGATATCCACAGACTTCTTCACCCCGCATCTTTCACATATCACATTATTTCGTATCCTATCCACTGTCTGTACTCCACATACATTCCTCAGCAGTCCCGTCTCCACTGCTCTCATCCATGACTTTTCATTTTCATGCCACACCATAGTCTCACACCCATATGTTAAAGTTGGCACTAAAACTCCTTCATGTCAGCCTCACACAGCTTTTTTTTTTTTTTTTAATGTCCAGATCCATTTCATTCCAATTCCCTGATTCCGATTCCTCTCCAACTTTGGTCCAGTATTCATCTGCCATTTCTTTGATCCTCAGCTTCTTGACTTTCAGTCTTTCTCCCTGACTGCTCCTCTCTTTCCTGGTCCACCTTACTCCTCTGAGCTTGATCTTGCATGCCACAATCATATAACCTGAAAGATCTCCAAATCATCCTCTCTTGGCCCTCTTATCAGCACCCATTCCCAGCATCGACCTCTCTGAGAGTACGTAATCAATCAGGCTCCTTTCAACACAGTCCCCATTCCCTCTATACCATGTATATTTACGTGCATCTTTGTGTCTGAAATACGAGTTACAAATACACAACCTCCTTTCCACACACATATCCTTCATTCGCTTCCCATTATCATTTTCTCCTGGTACTCCATTACAACCCATTATGTCACCCTCAGGACCAGTGCCTACTCTTCTATTTATAATGTCCATTACGATCACTTTATAGTTCCTGGGCATTTCTCCCACTGCTTCATCCAGCTCATCCCAAAACCTGTCTTTCTCTCTCTCACTCCTGTCCTCACACAGTGCATACACTACAATCACAGCCACTTTCACCTTCTCAAACTTGAACTTGACATACATACATCTCGAGCTGACACATCTGTAATCTCTCATTCCACTCTGCCACACCTCATTCATAAACAAAGCAACTCCTTCCTTGCATCTTCCTCCCCTATTCATGCCCGATCTTACAATTTCACACCCTCCCACTCCTCCACTTCATACCCTTTCCTCTTTGTTTCACACAAAGACATCAAGCCACACACACGCACACACACACTAAATGCTGCCAACACCTCACACTCTTCTAAACATATATACCAAATATGGTGTTGCATCAAAACCAATATCCCACAGAAGACTTTATATCACTCCCAGAGGTACAGGTAGAATAGCTGTTATTGCTGTGGCCCCTGGCTCATCTCAACATTAACACAGTGGACTGAAGGAAACTGTCCACTTCAGCCAGGCACTACCAGAGATTTTTTTTTCTTTTTTAATGGACTGTCAGTGTTGTAAGAGTAAAGTGCATGATATATATATAAGTATGCTGTGATGTGGAGGGCAACATTACAATGAGGGCATAGTGGACTGTCTGTGAACTGTATTTCATGTTTACGGATTTATGAAGGATGCTGTCTGACATGAGATACTGAATGGCTGTTGTGGCAATCTATGCTTGTGAAACAGTCCTGGATGGAGGAAGACGAATGCTGCTGAGACACTTCATGTGGTGCCGGAAAGTTCTTCATCTTCTCCTACTGTATGTCATGGGGGTGATGTAACATAAAAATTACAAAGCTGGGATGGATCCTGTACTGAAAGAATGAACTGCATTCCTCCTATGTTTATGTGACTTGACTGTGAATATTTATGTTTCTTGGTGGAAGTAGATCTACTGTACAATATTTTAATTTTCTGGTATTTATAAACCCTGCTGATACTCTTGGTGCTATTCCAGGCTTGCAGCTGTTAAGGTAGCAGCCCAGCGTAGCCTTATACACCAAATTTAGTGTTGTCTGGATGAACTATTTACGGATTATTTTCAGTTATTTCTGCAGTTCGAAGACAGTGTCTGTGAGTGTTTTGGCTTTGAGTTTATCAGATGCATTTACATCGATTTTGCTTGTGTGATGAGAAGTCACATGAGTATCCAGAGTAGATACGAAGATTTGAGGGATGCCTTAGTAAGGGGAAAGTGTCCAATTAAAGTGGGTGACCTGAGGGTGTGCTTCGGCTTTAGATCTCTCTGGAATGAAGAGAGTAATTGTTGGTTTTACTGATGAAGCAGTGTAAGTCAGTTTCCAGTGGGTGTAGGCACTGCTGGAGTTGACCAGTGCTTGCTGAGTAGTAGTAGTAGTTGTTCCTTAGGTAGTCTGGCCAAACAGCCACGAGTCCCTAAGGAAGGCCACGGCCAAGACCAAGCTTCCCCACAGAGCTCTCAAGGAGTGTATGTTGTGTTGTTGGTGTAGGTGATTGTATGCAATGCAGTCTCCATAATGTGCTTCATAGTATGGGGTGCTGTGTTACATCCTGGACAGCCATCAGTGACAGAGTCATCCAGCCTCTTCTGGTAACTTAAGAGGGCTGGATGATGCCTACATCTCAGCCTGGCTAGGTGGACCCTGTCTTCATGAGGGAGATAGGATTCAGAAGGTGGATATCAGGAGGCCATGCATGCAACTGTGTGTTGTCTTTAAGTGACTAAATGATGCGGCAAGTGATCTGAGTATGGATATGCTTCTGGAAGCTGGTCTGAGGTGGGTGAGAAGGGAGAGATAAGAGTATTTGTATTTAATAATAATAATAATAATAATAATAATCTGGCCTTTTGTTTCTCAAAAGCGCCAGTTCTTCCTTACAGGAATTCACTAGCGCTCGTTATTTTTACAATTACAAGAATTGTGACATTTCTTGTATATAATACAAGCTACATCATATATACATGAAAGTGGCAATAATTAAACCCTATAATCATCCGTCATAGTACCTCTCTCCAGGTCGTAGCATTTTGAAAAAAGAAAGGCTTTCAGCTGTCTCTTAAAGGATTCAACAGTAGAGAGTTGTCTTATGGACAATGGTAATCTGTTATATAATCTAGGGGCTCTATATGCAAAAGAACGATCAGAGAAAGATGACTGGTGAATGGCTCCTGGCTCATCAAGACGCAAGGAATCATCTTCACTGCGTAACATCACACCCGGGCGTGTCGATGGGAGTTTTAACAATTCAGCAAGATACTTCGGTTCACCAAACTTAAGAATCTTGAATGTAATAAGACACAGTTTAAATTCAATTCTAGCCTTTACTGGTAACCAATGCAACTCAATCAGAAACGGGGTAGTTGAGGTTCTCGGGGGGAGACCAAAGATAAGCCGTGCCGCCCTGTTCAACACAGACTGAACTTTTGTTAGTATATTATTTGGAAGACCAACCCACAGTGAATTACAATAATCAACGCGAGACAAGACCACTGCATGGACCAATGTTAGGAGGCACTGTCTATTCAGGAATCTTCTCACAGAATACAGATTTCTGATATGCAAGTTACACCCTCTTACAACCTGATTAATGTGTTCTTTGTAATTTAACTTAGAATTAAAATAAACACCCAAATTTCGAACAGAACTGACTGGATGCAGCTGTGACACGCCAATGTTCAAAGCCAGGGCATTGTCAGTGTCATCACCCCTTCTGTTTCCTCTGATGATGATGATCTCAGTTTTACCATCATTCAGCTTAAGTTTCCTCTTAGCCATCCAAATCTTAATATCAGACATTAGAGATTCAAACTTTATCTTAGTATCGTTGATATCTGACATCTTAACATAGAGCTGGGTGTCATCAGCATAAAAATGATAGGACACATCATGAGCATCAAGTAGAGACGATAAACTACTTGGGTAGATAGTAAATAGAATTGGACCCAAAACTGATCCTTGAGGGACTCCAAATAGAAGAGGAGCAGAATCAGAGCTAGCGTAATCAACAAACACTCTCTGAGATCTGTCCGACAGATACGACTTAAGGAGCAAAAGGGCACTATCACGAACGCCATAAAAATACAGATCATCCAACAATAGTTTATGATCTACTGTATCAAAAGCTGCAGACAGATCCAAAAGAACTAGGAGAGAGGACATCCCACTACAAGTTTTTGCCACCAAGTTGCTCTGAATCCTTATTAGTGCAGTTTCAGTCGAATGGTATTTTCTGTATGCTGATTGAACAACAGGAACAACTCTGTTGTGTTCCAGTAGTGGTAAGAGTTGGTCAAGTATGGCCCGCTCAATAATCTTGGATAAAAAAGACAGGTTAGAGACAGGACGATAATTTGTCATGCTCTCGACATCAAGGCCAGGTTTCTTAATTAGGGGCCTAAGCAAAGCACGTTTCTCAGACCGCACAAAATTACTTTCTAAGAAGCATCTATTTATTATGTTGCAGATAAAGTCTGCAGCATGCTCATACACATCAGGCAGTTGTGACATGTTACATGGATCGAGTGAGCAAAATGTTTTATTAAGTTCTCTGATGTAACATTTGACTTTGTTTACATCCAGTGGATGAAATGTTGAAAGCAAATGATCCCCGGTGCACCGTGGCTGGAAGTCAACTGAGTACACTTCACTAGGAGAACTGCTGTCTAAATCACTTCTTATGCGAGATATCTTACTTGTAAAAAATGAAGCAAAATCAGAAGCCAATTGGGCATCAGATAAAGAAGTTGGTTTAACAATTACATTCCTCCGACCAACCAAATTGTTCACAACTGCAGACAATTTTTTTTGATCACCACCACATGAATCAACTTTATTTTGATAATACCTAGCCTTTTGGGCTTTTACAGTGTGAACGACTGCTCTTCTCGCAAAAACATAACGCAAACGAGTTACTTCGGTCCGCTGCAAGCGCCACTCACGTTCTGCCCTTCTACGTTGTCTACGCAAAGAATTAATGGATGGACCATACCACGGAGAATTATCACGTACAGTGATTGTTTTTACTACCTCAGGACAATAATGGTCAAAAATTACCTGATTGTTTTTACCTAACTGCAATATACAGCATATGAGCTATGCTTGTGGAGTCCCGTCTCTGTTTCTCAGTAAGTCAAATTTTGTTTTAAACATGTTTAAGTTTTTGGACTGGACGATCTTTTTGTCCAGGCTATTCCACAGGTCTATGCATCTATAAGGAAAACTATATTTCTTGATATCCTTCAAGCAGCTTGGCTTCTTCAATTGCAATCTGTGTCCTCTTGATACTCTCTTATCCCATACAAACAGATCTTCTCTGTCAATTTTATCTACTCCCATCATGGTCCTGAACACTGCAATCATGTTGCCCCTCTCTCTCCTTTCCTCTAAGGAAGGCAAAGCCAGCTTTTCCAGATTCTCTCTGTACGATAGATCTGCCAGATTGGGGACCATCTTGGTTGCTGTTCTTTGTATTCTATCAATCTTGTTTTTATCTTTCTTTTTGTGTGGGGACCAAACTACTGCAGCATATTCTAACCTGGGGCAGATCATGGCCACTATCAACTTTTTCATCATCTCTTCATCCATGTGAAGAAATGCTACTCTTATGTTAGTAAAGAGTTTAAACATCTCTAACTGTCTTGTTAATATGTTTTTCAGGTGACAAACTATCCTGGACCAGCACTCCCAAATCTTTCTCTTCTCTCGCTTTTGTGATTGGTTCATTACCCATCAAATAGCTCAGTGATGGCCTCTTGGTACTTTTACCCATTTCTAATATTTTACATCATCAGCAGACTTGCATAACTGTTCACTCCATCTACCATATCATTTACGTAAATCAGGAACATTACTGGCACCAAAACTGAGCCTGTGGGACTCCACTTGTTACTTCCCTCCATCCAGACATCCTGTCCTTTATTACTGTCCTCATAAATGATGCATTATTACTGTCCTCATAAAATCAGCATTATCTCGCAGTCTACTTCTAATACCACTACATCTCTTGTGCACCCATTTATCACAAACACTGCACAAGATGGAATTACTTCCCATGCCCTTGTGGCAAACTGCACATGGCCACTCTCCCTCTTCTCTGACTGTACCGCCACCAACCCTAGATATCATCACTTTTGTTTTATCTGCATTAACCCTTAAGCCCTTGTGCCCCATACCATCTCCCCACTTCCTAAATCTTTCCTCCACCTCCTTTTCATTCTCTGCAATCAACACCAAATTATCAGCATACAACATCTCCCATGGAAGTCCGTTTCTGAAGTCACGTGAGAGGACTTCATGTACCATGATAAACAACATGAGACTCAAAACTGACCCCTGATGCACACCAACATTCATGGAAAACTCATCACTCAAATCTCCATTCACTCTTACCTGGGTGCGAGCACCCACATACATGGCCATAACCACCCCAACCTGCCACTCCAACCCAAACTTTCTCATTGCCCACTTCACCACCTCTCTAGGGACTCTGTCAAAGGCCTTTTCCAAATCAACAAAAACAAAATACAGATCCCCTTTCTTCCCAATATATGTTTCCTGAAGCTGTTGAACAATGAATAAGGCATCAGTGGTCCCCCTGCCTGGCATAAACCCAAACTGCATCTCATCAATATTCACTCTTTCTCTAATCATACCTTCTAGAACCCTCTCCATTACCTTCATTATCTGATCTAAAAGCTTTAAACCTCTATAATTTCCTCTTTCCAGGGCATCACCCTTCCCTCTGTACACATTTACAATTACACTCTTCAACCAATCATCTGGGACAACACACTCATATATAATCATATTTATCAGGTCAGTGACTAACCTCACCCCTATATCTCCTGAGGCATTCAACATTTCGGCAGTCAACCGAGACACACTTGCTGCCTTCCCCACCTGCATCCTGCCTACTGCCTCACTCACAGTAGCAGCGTCAATCAAAGGCCAAGGGCCAAACACTGGATCTGCTGGCTCCAAACCTTCCCTGTCCCAGTCAAACTCCTCATTCAACAACTGGCTATAATGCTCTCTCCATGTATCTTTAATAACCCCACTGTTCACTACTACCCTTCCACCATCATTCTTCACACTTTGCTCACCTATAATATCCCAATTATCCCTTTTCATCTGCTTTGCCACCTTAAATATCATACAGTATTTTTCCATTCCCCATGATTTAGGTTATCAAGTAAAGTCTCTGTGACTCAGACTTCTCCCTGTATACCTCTCTTCTAGCCCTACACTTGGCGCCAAGTATTCCTCCTCGTTACCACCCTTCTTCCATTCTCGGAAAAGCCTTCTTTTCTCCTTAACTGCAGCTTCTACACCCTCATCCCACCACCTTGCCGATATTAAACCATCAACATTAATATACGCCACTTTCAAACTTTTTTGTTGTTTTTATACCCTCTTCTCTCCTTCTCTACATCGGTACCACTTCCTCAATTTCTGATCCATAACTCTCCAATAAAACACTGTCTTCTCTTCCTCCATTCTCTCTTCGTTTTTTGCCTTTACTTCCTTTACTAACTTCTGTATTTTTGCTCTTTCTTCCTCATTTGCATCTCTCCTTATCCAAACATTTTTGAAGCCCTCTTTGTCTGATAATTTCCATGTTCTGTTGATGATTTTGTTTACCATTACCTGGGACTTAAAATTTACTTTCAATGGCCTCGCCCCTCCTTCCTCATACTTTCCTAACCTAAACACTTCTTCAATCTCTTGAGCTTCATTGTTACCCTCCATAACTACTGATATTATTTCTTTAACCATACTCGGTTCTTCTCTTTCCCTTTCTGATCTTACTGTCATACGTTTTTCTTTTACTCCTGAAATTATTACACATTTTTTCTTATCTGCTACATCTCTGACTAAAGATTCTCTTCTTCTCAGTACCTTAACCACTTCCTTCTCTACTTTTTCACTGCTTTGTTGTTCTATAATCTCTTTTAAATTTACATTTCCTTCCTCCTGAATTTCGTCCACCCCTTATGTTGCTCCTTGATTTCCTTAATGTGCTCATCTTGCATCCTTGATTTGGATGCATACTCATCTAGTTTACTTTTCATCCTGTCCCTTTCTTCTTCCAACCTCTTATTCTCCCTCTCGAGCTGTTTTATTTCATTTGAGGCAGATTCATTACTCCCTTTTAATTCTGTGACTTCTCTTTCTTGTTCGTCACTGCATGTATAAATTATTTCCATTTTATTCTATAGAACTTTGACCTCTTTCTCCTGCTTTAAGATCCATTCCTGCAACTCTCTAATTACTGTCCATAACTTTTTTAACTCCAGGACATTCCTCACCACTGTTTTCTCTACTCCTGCTACTCTTGTTTGGTTCAGCTTAGTACTTCCATTTCCCACATCATCTTCGGAGAAGTCCGCAAATTCCCCCTCACCAGTTTAAACAAAGCTTCGTCCCTCTCCACCATGATGCAACCATGTGGAAACTTTCTATTTCCACTGTATCTTGTACTCTTTACGACCGAAATCTGCAGTTTTTTTAACTGTTGTCCAACGGGAACACCACTCACGCACTCATTCACATAATCACAATAGGCTTGGGAAGAGGGAAGGGTTCCAGAGGACTGGAAATCAGGTATAATTGTTCCTCTGTACAAAGGAAAAGGGGAGAGAGAAGTATGTGGTAACCATAGGGGTATTTGCCTTCTTAGTGTGACTGGTAAAATATATGGTAGAATACTCATTGATAGGGTTAGGCATATGACAGAGGAGCTAGTTGGAGAAGAACAAGGGGGATTTAGGAAGGGAAAAGGGTGTGTAGATCAGATATTTGTTCTAAGATGTTTAGTGGAGAAGTATCTAGAGAAGGGAAGGAAAGTGTATGCTGCCTTCATGGACTTGGAGAAAGCTTATGACAGAATAGATAGGCAAGGTATGTGGAAGGTATTGAGAATATATGGAGTGGAGGGGAAATTGTTGAGTGCTGTGAAGAGTATGTACGAGGGAGCTAGGGCTACGGTGCGAGTGGATGGTGAGCTGAGTGAGTTCTTTGATCTCAATGTGAGACTGAAACAGGGGTGTGTGATGTCTCCATGGCTGTTTAATATATATATGGATGGGGTTGTAAAGGAGGTGCAAGGTAGGGCAGTGGATGTGGGGGTGGCCCTAATGAATGAGG
Organism: Coenobita brevimanus; assembly: GCF_032717465.1. NCBI lineage: Eukaryota > Metazoa > Arthropoda > Malacostraca > Decapoda > Coenobitidae > Coenobita > Coenobita brevimanus. Next base: position 27,075,960 of record NC_137048.1, read on the forward strand.
GTGAGATTTGGAAGCTTCCGGTGTTGCTGTTTGCTGATGATACAGTATTATTGAGTGAAGATGAATGGGAGTTGCAAGGTTTGGTGAATGAATTTGGGACAGTGTGTAGGAGGAGGAAGCTGAAAGTTAATGTAAACAAAAGTAAAGTTATGGTGTTTGAGAGGAATGAAGTCACAGAGTGTGCAGTGAGATTGGATGGTGAGGATATGGAGAATGTAAGTGCATTCAGGTACTTGGGTAGTGTGATGAGTAAGGATGGAACTTTGGGGGATGAAGTACGTGAAAGGGTACAGCAGGGAAGAAAGGTTGTTGGTACACTGAAAGCAGTGATGAGAAATAGGGAGGTGAGTATGGAAGTTAAGAAGTCACTGCATGATGGTATTGTGATCCCTACCCTGACGTATGGAAGCGAGGCGTGGACCTTGCAAGAGGGGAACAAGTCAAGAGTGAGAGCAGTGGAAATGAGTTACTTGAGAGGAGCATGTGGAGTGACGTGGAGGGACAGGTTGACGAATGAAGAAGTGAAGGAACGTTGTGGGGTAGATGTGGATGTGGTTGAAAAGATTAGGAGAAATACACTGAGGTGGTTTGGACATGTGGAGAGAATGGAGAATGAAAGACTGACTAAGAGGGTGTATGTAGGTGAGGTGGAGGGAGGGAGAGGTAGACCAAGGATGAGGTGGAGGGATGGAGTTGAGAGGTATATGAGGGAGGGGGGGGTGAGTTGGGGGGAGGGTAGTCAAATGGTGGGTGACACAGTGACTTGGAGGCGTTTTGTCTGCGGCCACCCTTTGCGGGATTAGGGCGTCGGGCTATAGATAGATAGATAGACAATAGGCTAGTCTCCTTTTCGCTGCTGATTCAGTGATTGTTTCCCGACGATCCAGGAAGAGCTCCGTCTCTGTCGGCGACCTGTATGTGTGTACGATATTGTGTGCTGGGTGTAATTTTGATGTTCCTTGGTGTGGGTGGATGTGCTGCCATGTAGTGTAGTGGATGTTGTGGGTTTGTGGAGGCTGCAGTGAGAATTTGGATGTCTCTCATGTCTAGGTGATCCTTGACTTTGAGGGCTTTGGTTTCTTGATGGAGGTGGTCTGTGGGTGTAGTAGCTGTGCAGCCTGTGATTATTTCTAGGGCCTTGTTCTGTATGGTCTGTAGGGTGTTGTAGTATGTTTTAGTGAGGTTAGCAGCCTAGGCAGGGCTTGCATAATTCATCACTGAATGTATATATTGTCTGTATACTGTGGTGGTGGTTTCTTTGTTGTGTCCAAATGTTGTACGGGCAAGTGACCTTAAGGCATTGAGTCTTGGTGTTATTTTTAATGTTTGTGATGTGTTGTTTAAATGACAACGATGTACTGTATGTCACACCAAGGATTTTGGGTGTGTGTATGTGTGTGGTAGGGGAATGTTGTTTATGGTGAGGTGTGGAATGTGACTTTCTTCTGCTGTCCAGTTTGTGAGAAGGGTCACTGTAGATTTGGCTGGGGCTATTTTGAGCCTGTTTGTGGTGAACCATTCGTGTAGTGTGTTGAGGTAAGGTTGGAGGATGTGTGCAGCTGTGTTTGCATTTTGGTGTGTACATGTAAGTGTTATGTCATCTGCATAGGAAGCTATGTGTATCTGCGGTGTGTGAGTATGTCATGCATGTATTGGTTAAAGAGTGTAGGGGACAAAGAAAATCCTTGGGGAACGCCATTTGTGGAGTTTCTGATGTTTGAAGATTGACCGGCAAATGATTACATGTGCACATCTGCCTGCTAAGTAGTTTGCCAGCCATCTTTTTGTGTTATTGTGCATGTTTGTGTTGAATATTTTGTTTGTGAGGCTGTGGCGTGGGATGGCATCAAAAGCTTTGCTAATGTCTACTGTGCCTAGGAGTGTTCTGCGTGATGGCCTAGCTGAATTCATGCCATCGAAAACTCTCTGTGTAAGGTCTGTAAGAAGAGTGTTTGTGGAGTGTAGTGGCCTAAAGCCATGTTGTGATGGGGCTAGGGGGGTGTAAGGTGTAACTAGTTGTAGTACCCAGTCATTCAGTGACTTTAGAGGGGATGCAGAGGAGTGTGATGGGGCAGTGTGAGGAAGGTAATGTGGGGTCTTTGTTGGGTTTAGGGATGATGATGATAATGCCATGTTTCCAGATGTTGGGTATTATGTTATGTGGGTAGCTGTAGTCTGATATGTTGGTGAGTGCTTGTATGCCTTGTGGTCCAAGGTGTTTAAGGTGAAAGTTACTTTTGTTGTCTGGTCCACTGGCAGATGAGTGCTTAAGGTTGTTAATGATGAGCTTCATCTAGCTGTATGTGAACGGTGCGTAGTCTGGGTCTGTGGGAAGCTATATCCTATGTCGAATTTTTGCGTCGGTCGTCGCGATGAGGGTTTAGATGGCCGACATGTGAAAAGTGATTGATGAGAGTGCTTGCTTGTTGTTTGTTTGAAGGTATGGTGTCTTGTTGTGATGGCAGCGTGTGATTGAGTAGTGTTGCTGTTGGAGAGTGTGATACTGTTTAGTGTTTTGTAGAGTTTGCTGGTGTTTGTTTTGTGGTCAAGTGTCTGGATATAATTATTCCAGTTTAGTGTTTGCTGTTCTGATATTTTATTGTTTACTTGAGTGGTGAGTTCTTGTACTGTATATGCTGTACAGTGTCTTGTGTATGGGGTGTTGGGGTGTCATAGTGTGTCCCGTTGACTGATGAGGCCTTGAATTTCTGGTGTGAAGTTGGGGTTGTTTCTCTATCTGTTGACTCTTAAGGATGTGTCTTTTATCTGCATTTTCTATAACTGTATTGAAAGTGTGCACAGCAGTGTTGATGTCTGTGATGGATGTACTGTTTAATGTTTCGAAATGTTGTTCTGTTTCAGTTGTGAAGGCCTCCTAGTTGGCTCTTTTATAATTGGTGTATGTGTGTCTGTGGTCAGCTGGGGTGATTCTGGTTTTGGTAGTGATGACGATTGGAAGGTGATCAGATCCATGGATTTTGACCACTATCCAGGATGTTGTGGGGGTGAGGTTTGGAGAGCAAAGGTGATGTCTGAGGATGATGGGAGGAAGAGGACTTGGTGTGGGATATGGGTATGTTGATGGAGATTATTCAGTATAAAAAGATGATCTGTCTGGGACTGTAGTACCAGCCCTCTGTCTGTGTCAGGGTTGTTGACATGCCAGGCCAACGCCTTGGCATTGAAATCACCACCCAGGATGATGTGGGGTATGTTTGTGATGTGGTGTATTTGTGGAGAGTAACTGTGTGGTACTGTAGGGGACGACTGGGATGGAATGTATGTGTTGGCAATTGTTATATGTGATTTGTTACCAGTGAGTATTTGATTGTATTTCTGTTGTGGTGTCATGTGGGGGGAGAAGTGACTTTGTGTGTGCACTGGTATCTGAAAAGTTGATGGATTTGTGTATAAGGTGATGAGTCCACCGCCACCGCCGTCAGCCCGGTCTTGTCGAGTGGTAGTGAAATTATGAAATGTAGGTGGTTTTTGTGTTCTGTGTAGTTTTGTTTCTTGTAATATGGCAATGTGTATTTTTTGTTGTTTGATGAATTGTGTGAGTTGTTTTTTGGTGTTTATGCCACCCATGTTTAACTGAAGGATGTTCATGCTGTGTATGCAATGTGTGTTGGATGCTGCAGCACAGGGGGGAGGTGGTGCTGTGGGTGGAGGGGAAGAGGTAGGAGAAGGTTGTGATGGAAGTAAGAGTTGGGGTGGAGTAGGATAGGGTGGAACGGGAGGGGTGGTGTGGGAAGGATCGGTAGGTTAGGCTGAGGAGGTGTGGAGGAAGAGTTTTGCAGCACTGTGTGGCTGCTGCACTGTTAGGTCATCACCATAACACAGTGCTGTAGCAGAAGGGGGATGCTGGTAAATCATGAAGGAAAAAGTTAAATAGTGCAATGCATCCACATTTCAATACCGAGTAATGCAGACTTTTAAAAACTTAATAAGCAGCTGCAGTGTGGCAAAATTAATTCACAATTACCAGAAAAGCAAACAAAATTATTTTTGTGAGCAGAAAATTTCTAATAATGGTTTCAGAGTACTGTAATACTGTATAAGCATATTTTTATTTAAAACAATGAAACGTTTTCATTGAAAAGATCCAGATTTAAAGTACAAAGAGACAAAGGGATGGTTCACACAGCTGTATAGATAAGGTGGACAGAGCAACTGGAGTTTAGAGGCATTTTTGTCATAGTAACCCTGGATGGACATAGGCATTAGGAATCTGACTGACAGACAGATAGAAAGATTGACAGACAGACAGATGTAAATATAGCTTCGCTGCTATGGTCTCTAGTTCATCTTGTCATGAACCTTATGAACAGCAGTTATTTGATCATGTTACCAGAGCATTTTTTTCCCCTCGCCCTCTTCTTTTTAAAGACTTAAACAGGCTAGATGGTGAAAGTAACAAAGAAATTTACTGGTATTTTGGAAAGAAAGAATGGGGAACGTGGGTGTGATGCTTAATTAATGAATATATAGAAATAAATACACAGAGTTAATATGGATAACTTCAAAGAATGCACATACATAGGGCAGCATAGAAAGTCTGATTGTGAGGCCAAAGGTAATGCTGGCAGAAGCAGACCACATATGGTATGAAAGAAGATTAAGGCAATACACTGCTGTGAGGAGTAGTGAAAGATAGTGAGAGATGTGAAGACAAGGTAATCTGGAGTCAGTTCTGTCATGGCCTTCCCATTTAGGAGCCCACAGGAGGACGCCTGGGATTTGAGATGATGAAGTTGAAGGCTTGTCTAAGCTGCAACTTGCAAGAGTAAGATGTATGAGATATTTCATGTGCTGAACTGCGAAAGGCACCATTACAGTGAGAGCAGATGAATACATAGCTAGTTATATAATGAGACAGTAGCAATGTCACCTTAAGGCGATCACCATCGGACTGAAAGGCTGCCACACGTTCACTCCCAGCTAGGTCAACTAGGTTGATGACACTCACGCGGCTGCTCTCTAGCTGCTCACCTTCTACATCCTCCACCTGCAGAGTCATAAACAAGCTACAGTTTCATATGACTAGCATCATCATCATCATCCTAATCATCCTGTATCAATTTCTCATAACTTGAGAAAAATCTAGAAACCACAAGAGGAGAGAGACAAGTAAGAGTAGCCATGCCCAGTAATACTAGTCATACATCCATGATAACTTTTTACAAGGAACCAAAAGCTGAAAATTTTAAAATATTGCCTCTTCCATAGCCAAACAAAACTGTCAAATTCAAAATCCATCCTTTATAAGATGCTTTAACAGAGTACAGTTAAGTGAATGGAAATCACAGGCAAGGGGAAACTTAAATGAAGGAAAACTGCCCTAGAGTTACATGCATTATACATGAAGGAATGATGGTTAACTTGTGCACTAGACTGCTGAAGAGAAAGAACAAAATTCAAATCTCTCATATGCTGGACTTCATCTTCAAGGTCATGTGCTTCCAAAACAAATCATTAACAACATCTGAGAAATGAGTGAATGTACCAATCTCACCCACAAGAGATAGCTCCTTCACAAATTCTGTCACATGTCAGTGTCTGATTTATAAGCAACTGAAAATCGGAACATAATTTTGTTATGACGGCATACTATACCCTGTAACTTGGCCTAAAATTGCCATCTCTCCATCTTAAACACTGAATTCTAACAGGAGATTAACACTAGAATATGGCACCAGTCATAAAGAAGTGTATGTAAAGGATGTAGAGTCATATTGTTGCTTTTCCTACTATTCAGCTATGTGAAATAAGCTACAAAGGGATGAAAAGTTGGGCCAAGTTAGAGTAAAACGTGTATAGCATTCAGATAGGACGTTTTTTCATTCACTTAACCCCCTGAATCCAGTGATGTCTTCTTTAGCTTATTCTTGCTATCTTCAGAAAATTTTATTCAGTTCAGGGTGACTTTTTTTTATGTGAAAAGGAAAGCTATAGCCTTTATCAATCCCTCCAGTACTACATATAGTCTAATTAATCACCTGGAGATAACATGAATAAACTAAAATGGAAATCACCTGGACTGTTCCAGTCAAACTGGAATTCATATCACTTGTAATCTTTATGCATATCTGTAACATAGTAAGCTCTCCATTCATTCAACTCAGCCTAATTCAACCTTCGGCACAAATTCTCGATTAAAAAATATAAAGACGTATCGCCAGTTGCCCTTGTTGTGGCCTAAAGCATGAACTCAATGGACATCTAGTTACTTCATCCAATTGCTCCAAGACACCTTTAGTTATGCTGACGAACTGCTTGTGCTGCAAAAGAAAGGGGCATGAGGTGAGTGTGAGTTTTGTGATCTGTGGGGCAGAAGGTAAGGTAATTTTTTGTGAGTTGTAGATCTGATGCACAAACCTTACACGGACTTCCTATTTAGAAGCATAAATGCAACACAATACCTGCATCTGGGTGAGCTTGATGGTGAAAACAGCATGTGACCGTGATGATTTTTCATTGAGGCCAGTGGCAGCAATGGACCGCTCTTTGTTACCCAGCAACAGCCATGACTGGAAGAGGCAATTGTTAGCCTCTAACATGGTTATGGATGACCTGCATCAAATATCTTCTCTATTAGTTCTCAAATTTCATAAACTTCCATTCAAAAATTGTAAACATGGATATACATACACAAAGGCAATGGATGAGAAATGCAGCAGATATCTCTACAGAAGCAGTGGGTAAATCATCATCATCATCTAATCCACTGTTGCCCCATGAGGAGAATTACAGCCCGGGGCTATGCAAGTTGGTCTTGACATTTAAGATCAGAGGGAGCAGCCTCACTCATCCCTGAGTAGAATTATGTGAGCAATAAATACCAACCACCCCTTAGATACAAACCTAAACCAGCTCAATCTGATTGGAGTGCTCTAATTACCTACTAAACCACCTGGCGCCATTATTAGGTTATACAGTTACCACCCAGTGTAGTACTGTAAATGGTTTCCTGGTGTACAGGAAACCATTTGGCTTGTCACTCAGTGTAGAGTTACCTGTAGACAGAAGGAAGAGGAAAGAATGAAGGAAAGAAGGACAGAAGAGGAGGGAAGGAAAAAAAGCAGGGTGAGAGGAAAGACAGGCATCCAAGAGCAGCACGTCATTGAGTGAGTGGATGGTGAGCCCCCCCACCTACCACTAACAAAAATTAAAGAAATGACAGTACTTGGACGAATATTATGCAAAAAATAGAATATTATCATGTGACTGCCTCACACAGTACTGTACCAATATTATAACTTGGACAGCTTTAGTACAATGACGAAAACATTCAGAAAAGTTAGATACATCAAGGATTTCTCCAGGAAAAATATGGGTTGTAACTTTTTCATCATCATCATAATCACCCCGACCTCCTTTCTCACCCTTGGGCAGGGTGAGAGTGGCACCATCCATACAGCCAAAGTTTGCCCATTTCAATGGGCCATGCTTCCATTCACTCATCATTCAAGCCCTCAAAATCCTGGCTCCATCAGATGGGAGGGGGGGAATCATCACGTTCTGTAGCTTCACATATACCTATCTGACTGACCCAATTTGACTGCTGTCACATTAAAAAGGGGTGCCAAATCTGTGGCTATGTGCTTCTCCGCACAAAATTCATCCAGCCAATTCAGTTTCTTGTTAGTCCCTCAGTCTCATCAACTTCCATACCTCTCTTACTCGCACAATCATTCACCATATCCCCCCACCTTCTTCTTGGGCTACCTCGCCTCCTCCCTCCTCCAGATTCACTCAGGTATACCTTTTTCACCACTCTGTTGTCATGCATTCTCTCCACATGACCAAACCATCGCAGCACATTCTCTTTCATTCTGGTGTCCACAGACTTCCTCACTCCGCATCTTTCACATATCACATCATTCTGTAACCTATTCACTCTCTCTGCTCCACATACTTTCCTCAGCAGTCCCATCTCCACTGCTCTCACTCCTGACTTTTCATTTTCATGCCACACCATAGTCTCACATCCCTATGTTAAAGTTGGCACTAACACTCCACATAAGCCTCACACAGCTGCAACACCCAAGCCTCTGTTTCTTATCAAGGCCTTTATAGCACCAGCTACTTTCCTTCCTTGTGTCACTCTACTTTCCACTTCTTTTGCACATTTTCCTCTCTTTTCTATCACTGTACCCTGGTATTTGAACTCGCTCACCAATGCCAGTCTCTCTCCATTCACTGTACCATCACACTGGGGGCAACCATCTCCCTCAATAACCATCACTTTACTCTTTTCTACATTTACTCTCATGACACGACACTCACAGATATCTACAAAACTATATACTAGTCTACCAAGCTCCTGTCCAGTATTTGCATGTAGCACTGCATCATCAGCATACAACAAATTTGAGATATTCCATCCGCCACCATTCATTACCAACGCCCTCCCTCTCTCCATTACTCATGTTTTTTACGATTACCCCATCCATATATACTGTATATTGAACAACCACAGGGACATCATGCAACCTTATCGCATGCCTACACTGATCGTGAATCACTCTCTTAGATACCCAATTACCATTACACATGCCTCACTACCATCATAAAAACTCTTGACGACACCTAGCAGCTTACCATCTACATCATACATGAGCAAAACCTTTCACAATCCTTCTCTGTCTGCTTTGTTGTATGCTATTTCCAGATCCATACGTGCCATAAACACCTTATGGTCCTTCTCACATGCATTCTCTACTATCTCTCTCACTGTAAATATTTGATCCACACATCCTCTGCCACTCCCAAAGACACCGTGTTTGTCACTCACTAGGACTTTGTGATATCTTACTTTCTCTATAATAATTCTTCCATATACATTCCCTATGACACTCAACAGACTTATGCCACGATAATTCTTCCACTCACTTCGCTCACCTTTATTTTCGTGCAGAGGTACAATCACTGCCTTTTTTCCACTCTGCTGGTACAGTTTCACTCATCCATGCATTCTTACATATCTCCAACAAGCACTTCATTCCCCTCTCCCACTACACTTAATCATCTCTGCATACACCTCATCAACCCCAGCTGCGTTCCCATTTTTCAGCCGCCTCACAGCGTTCTTCACCTCTGCGAGTGTCACGTTTCCTGGCACTGCATTCCCTCTCTGTATACACCCCAAAAACCAATTACATTAACAGTCACTTAGCTCTCTCCATTTTCATTCATCAGACATCCAAAATATTCTTTCCATCTAGTCCTTACTTCATCCACATTGATTAATAATCTACCACTTACATCCTTCACACTTCCACATTTGTTTCCACTGTCACTTCAACATTTCCTCACCTTTTTCCAAAATAACTTTCTATTTTCAGAGTAATTTGCATTCATTTTTTTCAAGACACCTAATTATTTTCCCAACTTCCTCAAAGTACTTTTTGTTTGTTTTACTACAAGTTGATTGCACATGTCTTGAGGTGTGCAGGGTTAGAACTGCACCTGCTCAATGATGGTGGAGAGGGGTGGGGGGCATGCAACTCCTATCAGTGGTTCCCGGGTCCTAAACCAAGGGAGATACATTTTTTCAAACTGGTGTAGAGCAAGCTGAATCTACAACCTAATAGTACAGGAGAAACGCCTTGTTCTGAAATCTTAAATATACCCTATGGCTACTGCAATTACTCTGCTGTCTATATAAACACAAAACCTCTAATATACATACCCACAGCATGGTAGCCAACAAGAATCATGTCATAACTGTAAAGTTACCTGTTGCTAAAAATAAAAATGAGAGTGTTTATGAGTAAAAATACTTACTTTAAGGCTATGATATGATGATACAAGGTGAGATGCAACCCCTTCCACGTATGGTCCAGTGTCAGGATGCTCCCTCACTCTCAGGGCTTCTCGACGTTCACCGCCACTACCCAGCAGGTCATATATTCGCTCATTGTATATTTCAATGTAGCTCACCTCAACTTCAACATGGCACTGAGGTAGCTGGAAAGAAGTGCAATAAGTTCTTGCCATATCTCTCTCTCTCTAAGTTTATTTCTAAATGAAAAAAGGGCCAAAGGGTGATGGCACACAAAATTTGTCGTTTGTCTATTTCAGTTTCATTTAATTTTGAAGTCTGGATGTACAGTACAGTGAGTCCTTGATAAACGAAAACCCGAAGTACGAATTTTTGATGTTACGAAAGCGATGAATATAGGACAAATTTCACAATACGAAAGTATCTGTCTCAACAATACGAAAAGTGATACAAAAGGAAATACGAAAAATTCAAAATGGGCACTCGCTTACGGCGAGGAAATGAACTAACCCCTCTCTGGTAAACAGTTTTTCACATGCTTCTCAGCTGAGTCCACAGTTTCGGGACAATTTGCCGTCAGGTTGATTCCCAGTCATTTATTTACATATCAGTTTATTTAGCAAGCATATTAGATTTTGATTTATATGAGTTATAAAGGTGATGGTGGTTTATTCTCTTTATAATAAATGTAAAATATGGCATCAAATAGCTGGTATTAACGGAAAAAATATATAAGTAATCCCTCTAATATCCGAACATCCCCACTAACCGGACATAATCGTCCCGGGATTCAATATTCCCAAAATGGGCCAAAAACCGCAAAAAATTTGAAAAAAATCTGACTTTTTTCCCACCCGTAATTTGAAATTGCCGCGTGGCGCCGAACAGCTGTTACACCATGGTCCCTTCACCCCTTCCTTCCTCCCTCCCCCCTCCCCTGTCAGGGTTGCCATTTGGTATTTTTCATTACCAAGTGTGGGCCAATTTGGTAACAAAAAATTTGTTTGGTAATGAATCAGAATAATGCATTACCAAATGGATTTTTCACATGTATGAGGATACACAGGATGGAGATGGTGGATTGTTTGCTCTCTCTGATTAATTTGGTAGCCTATTTAGCGTGATAATAATCAACATGCTGTTACTTATAAGAAGAGTGATTACATGTATTTCCACTTGTGTATATAATTAGTGAAGAATAGATGCTAGCTTTACAAATTTGGTAATGGAAATTAAAAATGGTAATGAAAATTGAGGGGTTTGGTAATGTGGCCGTTGCGATCTGGCAACTGTTACCCCGCCATCATCAACAGTCACAGTCTAAATCCAATCGAGAGCAGATGCTTATAGCAGTGCAAGCCACAGGTGCTTGTTTTTTGTGAATAAACTGCAATACCTCGCCACTAGAACACACGGGAATTTATAGTGTTGTGCATTGTTAAGAAATTAGAATTTAGAGTGCAGAGGATTAACTGTGGACTGCAAATTGGCGGTTCAAACCAGTCCAGGAGCCAGGGACTTGTAAGTACCCAGAATGTTTAATATTGTATAAACTCACCTCTAAAACCTCATTTTATGGTTCTTTTGCATTTATTTCAGTCTTTTGTGTCCCTTATTGGTGTGATTTGGGTCTTAAATAGGTGCAATGCATGTCCAGAGGGAGTTGTATAGGTGTTTTTCGGAGTTAGGGTCCATAAGTACAAGTCCAGGAGGCTGAGGCCCAATATCCGGACAAGATCACTAGCCGGACATGTCTTTGGCTCTATTATATCGGATATTGGAGGGATTACTGTACAGTAATCCCTCCAATATCCAATGTAATAGAGCCATAAGCAGGTCCAGATAGTGGTCCTGTCCGGATATTGGGCCCCAGCTTATGGACTTGTACTTATGGACCCTAACTCAGAAAAACACCTATACAACTCCCTCTGGACATGCATTGCACCTATTTAAGACCCAAATCACACCAATAAGGGACATAAAAGACTGAAATAAATGCAAAAGAACCATAAAATGAGGTTTTAGAGGTGAGTTTATACAATATTAAACATTCTGGGTACTTACAAGTCCCTTGCTCCTGGACTGGTTTGAACCGCCAATTTGCAGTCCACAGTTAATCCTCTGCACTCTAAATTCTAATTTCTTAACACTGCACAACACTGTAAATTCCTGTGTGTTCTAGTGGCAAGGTATTGCAGTTTATTCACTGTTTATTCACAAAAAACAAGCACCTGTGGCTTGCACTGCTATGAGCATCTGCTCTCGATCAGAGTTAGACTGTGACTGTTGATGTTGGCGGAGTAACAGACTTGCCAGATCGCAATGGCCACGTTACCAATCTGCTCAACTTTCATTACCAAATTTAACTTTTCATTACCAAATTCGTAAAGCTAGCATTTATTCTTCACTAATTATATATACAAGTGGAAAAACATGTAATCACTCTCCTTATAATTAACACCATATTGATTATTTTCACACTATGTAGGGTAGCAGATTAATCAGAGAGCGCAAACAATCCACCATCTCCATCCTGTGTACCCTCGTACATGTGAAAAATCCATTTGGTAATGCATTATTCTGATTCATTACCAAACAAATTTTTTATTACCAAATTGGCCCACAGTTGGTAATGAAAAATACCAAATGGCAACCCTGACAGGGGAGGGGGGTGGGGGAGGAAGGAAGGGGTGAAGGGACCATGGTGTAACAGCTGTTCGGTGCCAGGCGGGAATTTCAAATCACGGGAGGGAAAAAAAGTCAGTTTTTTTTTAATTTTTTGTGGTTTTTGGCCCATTTTGGGAATATTGGATCCCAGGATGATTATGTCCGGTTAGTGGGGATGTTCGGATATTGGGCGTTCGGATATTAGAGGGATTACTATTGAAACGTGAATCAGGTGACGTACAATGTTTCACTTCATAATTTAACATAAGGCTACATATGAGAAATTGGCATTTATATAAATGCCTAATAACCTCAGGTGAACGATCGACATACTCTAAAATTAGACTATACGAATAATCTTCAAATTACATCTACATTCTCAGCTAATCAATCAATCTCAACCGACTGCATCCAAAAATTACAATAAAAATTACTGAAGACAGCTATGGGAAACACCAGTTTATAATTCAAAGCCGATTACAGTGAGTCAGAAGCAAGTTAATTATTGACTACGTGCAAATTATAAATAATATCCAGAGCCTATGCTGCTGAATGAACATTATTAAGTACATTTATAGAATGATGGGGAATCATCTTGGGTGCAAATTATCCTGACAGGGAATCGTCCATGTTTTGATGGCAAATTGACTTCACGGCGAACTGTCCCGGAACTGAGTGCACACCCCTCCTCGCAGCTTGGCTGTACATGAGGATATTTTTGCAGCTCTACACCTTTTCGTACTGTTTAGACATGCCTCTCAAGCGCCCTGCATCATCTCCAGCATCGGGGGAGTCCGCTGCAGAGATGAAGCAGCACCATAGTCTAACTCTGGAGAGGAAATTGGAAATTATAAGACGCCACAAGGAGGGGCAGGGAGTTTCGGAGATTGAGCGTGCTTCAGGCCCTGCAGCTTCCACCACTGGGACTGTGACCAAGAAAAAGGAGATGTACAAGAAAATGGCCACCTCGTTCTCTACATCTACAGGTATTACTTACATCCATCCATCCACCATCCAATCCTACTTTGCTCCATGGGGAGCGTAGGAGCCCGAGGCTAGGAAAGTTGGTCCTGGCATTTAAGATGAGAGTGACCAGCCTCACTCATCCCTGAGTGGCATTACGTGAGCAATAAACCTCAACCATCGCTTGGATATAAACCTTCACCGGCTCAATGCGACTGGAGCACCTTTACTACCCACTAAACCACCAGGAACCAAAATTTGGTTATAGGGTTACCACCCAGCATAGTAAATGGTTTCCTGATGTACAGGAAACTATTTGGCTTGTCACTCAGTGTAGAGTCACCCACAGGCAGAAGGAAGAGGAAAGAATGAAAGAAAGAAAGACACAAGAGGGAGTGTAAAGTCACCCGCAGGCAGAAGAAAGAGGAAAGAATGAAGGAAAGAAAGACAGAAGAGGATGGATGGAAAGAAGGATGGAGGAGAGGAAAGGGCAGACACCCGAGAGCAGCACTACATCAAGTGAGTGGATGGTGAACGCCCCCACCTACCACAAAAACTTCTACAGGTATTACTTACTGCAAAATAGGAGAGGTAAAGTTTAGGTGGGGGGTCTGAGGGGGTCCTGGGATGCATCCTCCCATTTCTATATACATTTCAATGGGGGAAATCGTTCCAATATACGAAATTTCAGATTACGTATGTTTTTTATGGTCCCTATCCCTTTTGTATATTGATGACTCACTACCTGGCAGTATAAATTAATAAAACAATGTGACAGTCCTAAAGGAATTAAACAGACCTGGTTGTTGGGCCCATTCTGTGCATGTAACTTCTGCACTTTGTCAAAGAGTTCCTGGCAGAATCGTGGGATGATCCCAGCAGAGGCAGCCATCCCTGATTCCATCTCTTCCAAGCAGTCCTCACCCAACATCCTGAGTATTTTAAGAGAGTCATTTTCTGTCATGGCACACTGGTGTCATGGCACACAGGCATTCCTCTTTACAAGACTGAGACCTACCGTACTCTAAAATACTATACTGGTATAAGCTTCTTTTTATGCAACTGTTTTCCTGTAAACTGAGGGGAAACTGGCAAATCAGCCATGTAGGTAACAATAAAAATTTAAAACCATAGGCAACTTTTCTGAAAATTATTGTAGGCTGGAAAAAAAAAGTTATCAGAAAGACTTGCTGTTAGTAGATCATTACATGCTTAAGGTACTACCTTTATATATGGGTGGAGCATATAAAAATAAAATAAATAAAAAAATAAATAAAATAAAAAAATAACCAGAGCTAGTAAAAAAAAAAAGAGGTTCTTACGTATAACTCTTGCCAGATCCCGTCTGTCCATAGGCAAAGAGGCAAGTGTTGTAACCCTCATATGCCTTCTCCAATAAGGGACGTGCCAGAAGATTGTGAACATAACTTTGGGAAGCAAAGTGGGGGTGACTCTCCTCACAAGACCAGAAGCAATGGTCAAAGGAAAAGGAGTGTGTGGTGCCATTCTCACTTGTTACTCTGACACTGTTGCCCTGGACATCAACGATACTTTTTATATCTGATGATGACTCTTCCCTGAAAAATAAAATCAATTCTGTTATCATACAGACACTTTTTACAGAATCTAGTCCAGACAGCGAGAAGTACAATATAGGTACTACATAGTGTATAACTAAGACAACAGATAATTTACTCATAATCTACATTAGCTACTCTGCAGAGTTTAGGGGCCAATGCCATGTTATCGCAGTCCACAAGTTTTCAGGTTATTCATGCTATTATAAAGCCTAAAAGATATTACTAAACTCTTCAGCCAGTGAGGTCTTGCCTAAAGTGAGCAAATTTACTGGCAGTATTACAATAAAACACTGATGGAGTTAAAACCAAAGTCACTAAAAAGCCAAGGAAAATATGATACGACAAAGATACAACTACATAAAAATTACCTGGAACTAAAAGGACGAACTCTAACTCCAACGGACACCTTAGTTGATTCTGCTTTTCCATGTTGATAATCTGCCCGTGGACTATTGGAGAATCCATTTGGTGATGATGCTATTACATCCGGGGTTACATAAACTGAGCCACCCTATTGGAGAGACAATACATCCAACCCTCTTCTTATTGGTTCTTAACATTAAAAGTAAAGCAATGTACAAAGAATCACAATAGCGCAGCACAATGGTTGGAATGAAGGAATGATTGAATATCACTCTGTCCAGTAACAGTACTGACTACTTATGTTGCTGAATATTTAAACATCACTAGAAAATCATCATCATCATCATCATAAGGACCTCCTTTCCCACCCAAGGGTAGGGCGAGGAGTAGCAACGTCCAGACAACCCAAGTCTGCCCAATCCAATGGGCCACACTTCCATTCACTAATCATTCAAGCCCCTGGAATCCTGGCTCTATCTGATATGCTAAAAACTTTAAACACATTCTGTAGCTTCACATAAATGTATCCGATTGAGTCAATCCAAACTCTGTCACGTTAAAAAGGTATGCCAAATCCCTGATCATGCACTTCTTCCCGCAACATTCATCAAGCCAGCCCAATCTCTTGTCAGTCCCCTGGCCTCACTGACTTCCATACCTCCCTTCCTCACACACCCATCCACCATATCCCTGCACCTTCTCCTTGGCCTACCTTACCTCCTCCCTCCTTCAAATTCACTCAAATATACCTTTTTCACCACTCTATTGTTATCCATTCTCTCCACATGACGATACCCTCTCAGAACACTCTCTTCGATTCTGGTGCCCACATACTTCCTCACTCCACATCTTTCACGAATCACATTATTTCGTATCCCATCCACTCTGTACTCCCCATACATTCCTCAGCAGTCCCATCTCCACTTCTCTCACTCTTGACTTTTCATTTTCATGCAACACCATAGTCTCACATCCATATGTTAAAGCTGGCATTAACACTCCCTCATGTAAGCCTCGTCCAGCTGCAAAACTCGAGCCTGCTTCTTATCAAGGCCTTCATATCACCAGCTACTTTCCTTTCTTGTGTCAATCTACTTTCCATGAAAAACACCATTATATACCACTGAAAAGGACCATGACATGAGGATACTTGCTACACATCAGAGGAAATGGAAATCCTAAGTACATTCTTTGTACAAAAGTAGTAATGGAGGTGCTTTCATGACTTTAGTTGGGTGATGAGGTCACTACATACATGTTGCAATACAGAATTATGGGACTATTTGCCGTAGCCTAAAACTGTGGGCAGATGTTCACCTTGCCCTATCCGTATCTCTTTGTAATATTAAAGCACAAAAAGGAGGGCGTTCCCCAGTGAACGGGAGAGGATTACCACAGCACAGTACTGGAATCCACGGGGAGAGTCACAGCACCCCTTCACATGCCCCTTCGTCATATTATAGTAGCCTTGTGCAAAGAAAACAATGTAGAAATTGAAGGACCCTATGGTGTGTGATGGGATTTTAATTTAATGATAAAAACATGGTGTAAAAAAAAAAAAAATCAGCCTTTAATATTTTTATCATTTTAAAAGACTTCAACGTTTCTTCAGAGATGGTTAAATTATGATGAGATGAAAACAAGGATGAGATACTTTATCCACTTCCATTTCATTTTTCACTATTTCTATTAAGCTGTTTATCATATATGATGCATGATACTTTTATAATTACTTTGATTGGTTCATGAAATGATTCTTACAGTAAAGAATGGCCAAGTTCTACCTAAACAGATGAATTGTGCACAGCCAATTAGTTTGAATTATGAAGTCTCATGTTTGCATTCGGTAAACTTATACAAGTCAGCACTATTTTGTTTTGGCTTGGCAACAGCCTATATTTTTCTGGTGTATTTTGGTGTGATTTGAACGAATTTGACCTTTATTTTCGATGGTCGTGATTGGTTTTCAAATTAACCCCCCTCCCAAGTATCTTGGGGGACTGGTGGGATTTTGGGATTCTGGATGGGAAAAATGGCAAAACAAGCATTTGGAGCAGAAATGTGGTCAAAATTAGTATGACCAGCCATGGTGTATTTCCACAGTTATTAATGATTGCATGAACACCTTTGAAGCTATGTCTGACACCGAATTTTTCCTACGGTATGAATTCTCCAAAGCCTGTTTGCATACTCTTACATGGAGTATTCAAGACCAAATGCCAGTCTTTATTAATAAAGAGGTAAGAACTGCTAACATTAAGGGATTATATTGTATGTCAATCTTAGAAACTGCCATATGCTTTTTTTTATTTTAAGATTTTAAATATTAAAATTAATCAGTTACCAACTGTTTGCCACGCCTACCCACATGAAGAGGTGCACTCACACGCTTTCAAGATTACCACTTACGTTGATGGTGTGAGCTTCCACTATGAACATGGTGCAAAATGGGTAACCCCTGCCTTCAGTTTTAAGACTACGGGCGTAAATGTCCGGTACCCTCTTACTTTTTCCCCTTCCCCTTATCATGGAGACAGCTGCAATAAACATACTGAATAAAGAAATGACAGATGAAAGGGGACAGCAAAACTTATAAATTTGTGAAAAGATGCAACTCATCATACCACAGGAGCATAGGAGTGGCCAGACTGCCTCTGATTATGTGTGCTGGCCCGCTGCGGTGTGGGTGTGGCAGACCCCAGAGATCGCTTAGATGAGCCAACACCACTTCTTCCCAGTGAGGATCTATGTGGAGTTACGGCCTTATTATCCTCAGACAATCGCTTCTGAATTACTCTGTTTAAAAAATAAAAAACACTGGAGTTATCAAGTCGAATATATAAATTCAGAGTACTACAATACAGTAAGCTGTAAAGTTTATCATATTGGTGGGCAAATAATATAATGTACATCATTAAGCTATAGTACTAAAACTACCAGTTTCCTGATTCCCTCAGTATATGGTACCTTCATACATCGGACATCCAATTATCTTGAAGGATCATTAATCATCATGCTGCATCTGCATTTTCACTCACACAGAAAGCTTTAACCATCACAATCACTAACCTTGTGTTCATCATTCAAACCAGGTGGGGATATCAAGAGAATGGCCCTCTGATTTCTCTCCGGATATGAATCTGGGAAGAGAATCCTAATTCCATTTTTCCCATAGTGCATCAATCAAGCTAAGACTGCTTACATCAACAGTTATGTGAAAAGAGATTTACACTGTACATCTATCTATCTATCTACTGCCAGATGCCTTAATCCCATAAGGGGTGGCCACAAACAAATCGCCTCCATGTCGCCCTGTCCCTCGCCATTTCACTGTCCTGCTCCCAGCTCACATCCCCCTCACTCATATACGTCTCCACTCCATCTCATCTTTGGCCTCCCCCTCCCTCTCCATTTCACTGTCCTGCTCCCAGCTCACATCCCCCTCACTCATATACGTCTCCACTCCATCCCTCCATCTCATCTTTGGCCTCCCTCTCCCCCCCTCCACCTCACTCACATACACTCTCCTCATTAGTCTCTCACTTTCCATCCTCTCCACATGGCCAAACCACCTCAGCGTGTTCCTCATAACGCTTCCTATTACATCCACATCCACGCCACAATGTTCCTTCACATCCTCATTTGTCAGTCTGTCTCTCCATATGACTCCAAAGGCTCATCTCAAATACCTCATTTCCACTGCTCTCACTCTTGACTTCTGTCCCTCCAACATGGTCCAAGCATCATTTCCATACGTTAAAGTTGGTATCACAATACTATCATGTAATAACTTTTTCACTTCCATGGTCACTTCCCTCTTTCTTATCACTGCTTTCAAGGAACCAGCAACCTTTCTTCCTTGTTGTACCCTTTCAAGCACTTCACCCTCTAAACTTCCACACTTACTCATCACACTATCCAAATACTTAAACACACTCACATTTTCCATTTCCTCCTCATCCAACCTCACAGTACATTCACTGACTTCACCTCTCATAAAGACCATAACTTTACTCTTCCCTACATTCACCGTTAAATTCCATTTCGTACACACTCTCAAACTCATCCACCAAGCCTTGCAGCTCCCCTTCGTCTTCACTTAACAACACAGTAGCATCTGCAAACAACAGTACAGGGAGTTTCCAAACACAGCCCTCTCTCACTAGGGCCACTCCAACATCCACTGCCCTACATTGTATCTCTTTTATAACCCCATCCATATACAGATTGAACAACTATGGAGACATGACACATCCCTGTTTCAATCCAACCTTCAAATGGGAAAATTCACTCAGTTCACTATCCACACACACTGCAGCCTTAGCACCCTCATACATACTATTCACAGCCTTCACCAACTTCCCATCTACTCCATATATTCTTAATACTTTTCACAATCCTTGTCTATCCACCCTGTCATATGCTTTCTCCAAATCCAAGAGGGCCACATACAACTTCTTTCCCTTCTCTAGAAACTTTTCCACCAAAGATCTAAGAATGAATATCTGATCTACACAACCTCTTCCTTTCCTAAAACCTCCCTGTTCTTCTCCAACTAATTCCTCTGTTATTTCCCTAACTCTGTCAAAAAGTATCCTACCATATACTTTTCCTATTACACTAAGAAGACAATTGCCCCTATGATCACCACACACTTCTTTTTGCCCTTTTCCTTTGTACAAGGGAATAATTATACCTGACTTCCAATCCTCCGGGACTCTACCTTCCTCCCAGGCCAATCTGCGCATCTTCCACATCCATTCTACTACTATCTCTCCCCCATGCTTCAGCATTCACCACACACTCCATCAATTCCTGGGACTTTCCCCATTTTGACTTTCTTCATTGCTTCCACAATTTCCATCCTACTGATTTCTTCCTCTCTTCGCACATCCCTCCTTCATCCCCAGCCACTTATACTCACGTTACTTTCATTCCCTACGTTAGGCAACTCCTTAAAGTGTTCTCTCCATCTGCTCACTTTTTCTCCCTTCTCCACAAGTAATCTACCATTTTTATCTTTCACTCCCCGGCTAACTTCACTGCCACCCTGTCTAACTCTCATTACCTCTTTCGAAAACATTTTCTTACATTCCCTCCACTTTATACTCAAATTCCTTCCAAATTCCACAACCACTCTTTTCTTACTCTCTCTTACTAAATCTTTTCACCTCTCTCTTCCTCTCTACGTATAACTCTCTCTCCCGTCTCTCAACTTCTTCCACGCCCGTTTCTCATCCACTCATTATACGCTCCCTATGCTAATTCATGAGAAAGAAGTTGCTAGACTTTCACGCCCATCCATTCAACCCCTTTGATCAGACGATGTGCATATTTTATTCTTGCTACCACTAGACAAGACAATTTAACTCTTGCTGTGAAGGCTATATCTTACTCTTTCAAATTGAACAATTATCCTAAGATTAATAAAACCATCTGGAGATACCATGAATAGCTAATGTAAAAAAAGATATCACTTAACTACAGGGGTTAACTATAAAGAAAATATGAAAGTACCGTAGTAACTAATCTTACACTCGCCTTCCATGCTACTTTACTAAATCTACAACTACAAAGACACTAGTATCCCGACTTAATCGGAAAAATGTGCTAAATTCTTCCTACCAGACTCAAATTTCTTTATCAATGGTCATGAGTGGCGGCAAGTGATGATTTTTCAGAAATCAGATGGCAGGTGATGGCAATTATCATCCACTCACTTGTCGTTGTGCTGCCCACTTCTTCCTTCTTCTTTCTCACACTATCTCTGCATCTGCCCTTCTCTCTTCCTACTTTTCCTATTCCTTCCTGTCACTTTTTTCTACTTTTCTTTCTACTTCAGGTACCTCTACACTGAGTGACTAGCCTAATGATTTCCTGCAAGAAAACCATTTACAAAACTGGAAGGTAACCATTTAACTAAATTACAGGGTGGAGTACAGCCTGCTATACTGCCCCTGTTAACTGGGTGGAAGTCACAAATGTGATGTCCACTCAGGATCCAAACCTCAACACTTTCCACCATGCCTCACTTTTGCAAGGGGCTGTCAGTCACAAGGGAACATTGGTTCACTGCACGGGATGCCCTGCAGGGACAGTTGCTTGCCTGCAATTGATGGATCTGTTCAGCTAGACAGACTGGGGTTGATCAACAACATCAACAACCCAGAAATCAAACTTCCAAAAGCCCTTAAGAACCTGTTCTTGTAAGCATAATCAAATTTCCATACACAGACTAAGAAAACAGACCAACCCTTTTCCCTACCCTGACTTGTGTGGTGTAGGGACATTGAGGGATGTGGATGACAGTATTCTGTTCATATTTGTCTTCATTTTTCTATCTTCATCCCTCTTTCCTTCATCCAAATCTTTCGCGCTCCTGGTTCGATTAAGTCCAAGGCGAGCCAGACCACTGTCTGCTTTTTGAGGATCATAATCTTGTTTGACTTTCCTGGTAAAGGGTGTATTGCTCTGTCTGTAAAGTTAAAAATATGGTGCTACATTAATACACTATGCTGAACATAACATACTAGTACCTGTACATCATAGCTACCAGCAGCACAAACTGCTGAAGGATAATACATGCATTACACCACAAAACTGTACACAAAAAGCTATCAGTAAGAAATTAAATGCTTGTATGTCTAAGAGAATCTCCAATAAACAAGGAAAATAATCAATGTCTTGCACAAAACAAATGGATGTGTATTGCATCCTTGAATAACAGGCTGGGGGAAGGAGGGGTTGGGATTGCAAGTGAAGAGTTGTGAGGATGGACAGGACTTGAATAGGAATATATTACTGATGTGATGAGAAACGGTTTGCTGAGATGGATGACCATGTGGAAAGGGTGGAAGATGAAAACTAGGTGTTGTGGGTGAGAGACATAAATGTTAATGGTAAAGCTGCTGAAGGCAGACCAAAAAAGTCGAGATAAGGTCATACAATACGACCTCAGGGATAAGGGACTGAACAGGGAGGCTGCCAGTGATCGAGCAGCATGGGGAGCCGCCGTTAAGTGACTGAGGCTGACACATGTAAACATGTTGGAGCCTTTATAAATGAAATGAAACAAAATGGAGTAATTTTAATTTCATACCTAAGTAGTCAAAATGGATATCAGTAATGCATTAGAAAATGCATCAGATGATTAGAAAATGTACAACGTTGAGCAATGAAGCTGGTTCCCCAACTAAAGGACCTGTCCTACGAAGAAAGGCTCAGGAAATTAAACTTACCCACCCTGGCCTACAGAAGATCTCATGGCAATCAGACTGAGGCATATAAGATCATCAACTGGAAGTACGATCAAGATTGTATGGAGGGGATCTTCCAAATGAAAGGATGAAATAACTCAGAGTAATTTAAAGAAAATTTTCAAGTCAAGAACAAAACTAAACCTCAGGAAGTATTCTTTCTCGAACAGAATTGTAAACAACTGGAATGAGTTGCCTGAGTGGCCGGTGAATGCTGAAACTCTGGTGACATTTGAATCTTGTCTTGATAAACTGTGGACGGGCCAGGAGCAAAAATTCAATTATAGTATAGGGCACATATAACCACCAGGCACAGCCAATGTCTTAGTAGTGCTGAGGTTACAAAGCTGGAGTCACAGGCATAAGTCTCTTCCAGAAGGACATCTGTGAGTAATAACCAAATTTAATCCTATCCTCTGATATAACTCCATTATATCACTGGCTTATCAGTCCAACTTGAAAGGAAATAAGTTTGGCTGTAGTCAGGGTCAGTAATTAATTTACACTTCTGCAGTTTCAAACTAATGAAATGAGACCTTTCAACCCTTCTGATCTGTACTGCAATTTGTCTAGCAACTGTACTGGTATATTAAAGTACAGTACAGGCAGCCCTCATATGGTAATAAGTCAAGGATTGTTTAGTTTCATTTTCAGGAGTTCCAACATGCTTAAATGCATTAGCCTTGGTCACCTAATGGCGGTTCTCCATGCTGCTCAGTCTCTGGTAGCTTTCCTGCTCAGTCCCTTATCCCTGAGGTGACACTCAATGGCCTTGTCCCAGGTCTTTTTTGGTCCACCTCTCTAAATCCTATCCCTAACATTAATGTTTCTCACTTACTTCACCCAATTATCATCCCCCAACCTCTCCACATGCCCAGACCATCTCAGTCTACCTCTCTCATCACAACACCAATACATGGAGAATGTGGTGGATTTCAAGTGGATAATTCATGATGAGAGTTGTAAAAATCAAGATTAATCCAACTGGACAGAGCCAACATTTTTAACTGATTCTCACATCACAACTGCTGAAACTACCAAGCTGAGATGTATTTATCCAAATGTTGATGGAATTGTAAATATGGTTATAGAATTTCAGTCTCTTGTAAATAGTTTAAACTCTTCTATTGTTTGTTAAACTGAAACCAAACTTTATGATCAGATAAATTCCACAGAGATGTTTGATACAGACCAGTATGAGGTGTATCGCAAAGACAGGACAGTCCAAAATGCACCTGCTGGAAGAGTGGTTATACAAATAAGAAATACAGTAATGTAATGTTATCCAATATAGGTGTTAAGTTTTTAAATGACCATTCTTATGATGAAGCAACGTGGTGCGAGGTGATACTTCAAGGTAAGATGGTGTTGACTGGTACAACATACCAGCCTCCAGCATCTTCAAGAGAAGTGAATGACCTCCTTTGTGATTTAATTAGATTATGCATACGACAGGGAGGTACAAGTACAAATTTGTGGTGACTTTAATTATAATGAAGTGAGCTGGGAGTCAAATACTGTATTATGTGATGGTCAACATATAACTGATGCATGTAAATTTTTGGACACTATAAATGACTGCTTCTTGTATCAACATGTTCCTGGTTGAATTCACAATACAGACTGTGATAATTCCTCCAGGCTTGATCTCATTTTTTCTAGAAATATTAATGATGTAGAAAATATTAATTTATGTTCTCCTTTAGGAAAAAGTCATCAAGTAATAATTTCTTTTGATTATATTGTAGAAAGAGCTGTTGTACAGTTACGTGATAGTGACACTTTCAAATTTAGTTTCCATATAGGAAATTATGAAAATATGAGAAAAGAAACTGTTGGAAAGGGACTGGCATGAGAAATATGTTGAAAAATCAGCAAATGAAATGAATGAATTGTTGGTACATACATTACATAACTTTTTTTTCATTCATTCATTATCCAATCCTACGTTGCCCCATGAGGAGCATAGGAGCCCGGAGCTAGGCAAGTTGGTCCTGACATTTAAGATGAGAGTGACCAGCCTCACTCATCCCTGAGTTGTATTACGTGAGCAATAAACCCCAGCCATCCCCTGGATATAAACCTTCACCGGCTCAATCTGACTGGAGCTCCAAAATTACCCACTAAACCACCAGGCACCAAAATTTGGTTATATTGTTACCACCCAGCACAGTAAATGGTTTCCTGGTGTACAGGAAACCATTTGGTTTGTCATTCAGTGTAGAGTCACCCAAAGGCAGAAAGAAGAGGCAAAGAATGAAGGAAAGACAGAAAAGGGAGTGTAAAGTCACCCACAGGCAGAAGGACGAGGAAAGAATGAAGGAAAGAAAGAAGAGGATGGAAGGAAAGAAGGATGGAGGAGAGGAAAAGGCAGACACCCGAGAGCAGTACTACATCAAGTGAGTGGATGGTGAGCACCCCCACCTATCACACACGTGCATTACATAACTTAGTTAATAGATGAATTTGTCCCAAAGGTGAAAAGCATTTCTTAGCCTAAACCAAAGTGGGTAACAAAA
This sequence comes from Coenobita brevimanus, assembly GCF_032717465.1. Classification (NCBI taxonomy): domain Eukaryota; kingdom Metazoa; phylum Arthropoda; class Malacostraca; order Decapoda; family Coenobitidae; genus Coenobita; species Coenobita brevimanus. The sequence goes on from NC_137048.1 coordinate 27,101,095, forward strand.
GAAGTGAAGATTCAAATAAATACTATGAATAAAGCATGGAAGAGGCTCAAAACAAGAAAAACAAGAATGAGAGCCACGAAATATAGACAAGAGAGAAATAAAACTGTGCGTGTTGTAAAACAAGCTAAAAATGCATTCGGTAAGAGGCTGTGTGAAGACATCAAGGAAAACCCAAAACACTTTTGGAGCTATATAAGGCGCAAGACAAGTCTGAAAGAGGTGTTTTGAGTGAAGAACAGTAATGACCAATTGACAGAGTATGATTCTGAAAATGCAAGTGACTTTAATAAAGCATTTCAAAGTGTGTTTGTGAATGAGTCCCAGCTAGACATACCTAAATTTGATATTGCTTATAATGGTCCCAAGATTAATGATATTGCAGTTACTGTTGACATGGTGGAGAAGCTTTTGATGGAGGTAAATGTGAATAAAGCGATGGGACCCGATGGTATTCATCCAAAAATGTTAGCAGAATATCACAAGGAGTTGGAAATACCTATTGCAATGATTATTAATAAATCATTTAGCACAGGAGAGGTACCTGTACTCTGGAAAACTGCAACAGTGTGTCCAGTTTATAAGAAATAAGATAAATTAGAACCATTAAATTACAGACCAGCATCAATGGCTTGTGTTACATGTAAACTGTGTGAAATTATGATTAGGTCAAAGTTGATGAACCACCTGGAAGAAAGTAATCTGATTAGTGATAAACAGCATGGTTTAGACAAAGAAGTACAGTAACTAACCTTTGGTCTACATGGAATCTTTGGCAGCTGCATTGGATCAACAAATACCAGTCGACGTTAATTATATAGATTGTAGAAAGCATTTGATACAGTACCTCATACAAGACTACTGACTAAACTTGAGGTCCATGGAGTGGGAGGGACGCTTTTGAAATAGATCAAAGGAAATCTATCAGCCAGACTGCAGTTTGTGGAAATCAGAGGTGTTAGATAAGATAGGTTGCAGGTAACTTCAGGTGTACCCCAGGGATCCGGACTTGGTCCGGTTTTGTTTTTGATTTTTATAAATGATTTAGTTCAGGAGTTACAGTGCCCATCACTTCTGTTTGCTGATGATGCCAAGATTTTCAATGAGATAAATACTTTCGAGGATATTCAGGCTATGTAAAGAGACTTGGGTAGCCTTCATGAGTGGAGTAAAATATGGTTGTTAGAGTTCAATGCTGGCAAATGTGTAACTCTGCATGTAGGGCATAGAAATCCTAAATTTGTTTATGAATTAAATGGAGAAGAACTCAAGTCTACTAATGCAGAAAAAGACCTCGGAGTGTTAATGTTATCAGATCATAAACCAGCTCAACATGTAGCAAAGGTGTCAGCAAAAGGCAACAGAATGGTTGGTCTTATTAGAGGAAATTTTCCTAAGATGGCTTTAGATATGTGCAGAACCTTGTATTTTTCCTTAGTAAGACCTCATTTAGTGTACCAGTATGCAGTGCATAGCTGGTCACCTTATTATAAAAAGGACATTCAGGAATTAGAGAAAGGACAGTGAAGAATGACCAAAGTTGTACCTGAGCTACAAGACCTCGAGTATGAAGAACGATGTGAACGATTGGGGCTGATAACACTGGAGCAAAGAAGACACCAAGGAGATTTAACAGAAACTTATAAAATCCTGAAAGGGATAGAAAGCTTGGACTATAATGTTTTCTTTGAATATACTGAGGCAGTACCATACCAGACTGAACACATGAAAGCTGAAAAATGAGAGGTCAGTGGAGAACACAAATCAGAGCAAATTCTTTCAGTGTAAGGGTAGTTAATGCCCGGAATTCCCTTCCTGAGGAGGTAGTCACTGCCTCTACTATTGGTGCTTTCAAGGATAGATTAGATCAGTGGTATTCCAGTAACTATAGTCCTTCCAAAATATCGAGATCGTTTGGGCGTTGTCCCTCACGGGAATTCCCCTTAGCGCGACGCTGCCGAATCCGTACCAAAACACACCTCTCTGTCTCACGTCAGCTATTTACTACTTCTAAATGAAATTTATTTACAGTACATGTATATATAATTCTCTATTAAGGCTATATAGTTTTAGAAAATGCCAATTGTTTTTAATAATAACAATGACTTTTTATAAATACCTCAACACTTGGCAACGTTGTTTTCCAACGGTGTCACGCTGCTTGTAGGTGAGTCAGTGTGAGGGTAGGTCAGGTGTCAATCGCAGGTCACTTTCTCTGACCACCATTAAAAGATAAGCTCCTACCCCTACTACTCGCCCTCGTCTGCTCCACAGTCGAGAAAAAGAACTTATTTACAGCGTAAATAAGTTTTTTTTTTTTTTTTTTTTTTTTTTTTTTTTTTTTTTAAATAGAAAAGAAGGCAAACAGAGGACCTATAATTCATAAAACTTATAAACTTTTTACATAAATAAATCTCCATAAAATGTCGATTTTATATGCAGAAAGAGAGAGAGAGAGAGAGAGAGATAGAGAGAGAGAGAGAGAGAGAGACAGACAGACAGACAGACAGACAGACAGACAGACAGTCGGGAGGTTTTTCCTCAAATTTTAATAATTCATAAAACCGTATAGACTATAAAAATGAATCTCCATATAATGTTGATTTTATATGCAGAGAGAGAGAGAGAGAGAGAGAGAGAGAGAGGTAGTGAGCTGGGAGTGAGGGTTGTCCCATGAAGTTTGTACGGTATCTAATCTGATAATTGGCCCAGTAGAAACTGTGGCAACGTTGCACGTAGGGGAATTCCCATGAGGGACAACGCTCAAATGATCTTGATATTTTGGAAGGACTATAAAATATAGGTTAGAGATGAGTATTTATGATAAAAGCTTGTGACTGAAATTTTATATAAAAATAATGTACACAGCTTATAATCCTTGGTTATATATAAGTAATACAAATATGTCACTCTCATCTTAAATGTCAGGGCCAACTGCTTAGCCCCGGGCTCCTACGCTCCTCATGAGGCAATGTAGGATTGGATGATGGATGGATGGATGAATACAAATATGAAAATTTTTTTGTAAACTTGTAATTTTATTGATGTATCACTGAAAGATGTCTTTGTTGAAACCGCTTTCAAGACTGATTGATAGATGGAAGCCCTAAAAGAAATGTCAGTCTCAACCTCCCATGTATCTGAACTAGATAAGTTTGAACACTCCAGTCCCATCTTACCTCTCAACTCTTCCATCGTAAACCTTGCCTCCCCCAGGCCTCACACTGCACACCCACCTAACCACTGTCATTTCTGTACAACTGAGCCTGTGAATATCCTCTTCCTTTACTGCTCAGGTTCGCTATCATACAGCATTACACTCCTGGCACACACCACATACAAGGATACCGGTATTTCAAAATACTGTATCACAACTTTATCTATACAAATGCTACGGTACTATGAACTAGGGGGAACTGGTGAATTAGCTTGAACTCTGCAGCCAATTTCTCATAGCTACAGTATTGTACTGTGGGTATGTTATAGTAATGGGGGAAAAAAAAAAAAAAGAGGGGGAGAGGGGCAACTTATAAGGTGAAATAAAAGTAATCCATCTAACCTGGATGCACTAGAGGCAAATCTGGAGCCTGATGAATAAGGTGGCTGGCTGACATGAGAAGATGCAGTTTTCACAGACTGTGGAGTTGTGGCGTGTGGTAAAATTCGGGGTGTAGATTTCTGTGAATCATTGGTGCGAGAGGACTGCACTGGAGTGCGGGGCGTGTGAAGTTGGACTGGGGTTGTGGATGCAGTTCGAGGCCAAGAATTTTCTGCTGGAGTCGAGGTGGGCCACTTTGATGAAGTCTGTGTCTTTGGAATTTGCATATTTTTTTCCATATTGTATACCATGCTGTGCAATACCAATGTGGCACTGTCAGTATTTACTATCCTGTAAAGTGAGAAAGAAATCCTAAATTGACACAATTCTGAAAAACCAAAGTCCCATCATTTACAATGCCATGGTATCATTACCATGGAAATCATATCTATGGGAAATGGTTAGACTAACTAATGTACAGTACAATAAATATTACAGTACTGTTATTATTTCACAAGTTGCCAATATGCAGTTCAGGGATATTACCGCGATAAACGCATAGTATGATAACTCTAAGGTAAGCATTCTGCTGCAGCAGGTTAGGTTTGGTTTGGTTAGGTTTGGTCCAGAAGAATATACAGCACAACCTGGGGGATGTAATGGCAACTTGAACAAATTTACCACAGTACTTGTACTTACAAAACGAACATAAACCACTATAGTAGTAAAATAATACACCTGATAAATCGTCTAATTTCAATTGCAAACCAAGTTTATACTTTGAGGAAAGCAAACATTAAAGTGAAAATATCACAACTCAAGGGCACTGTAAAATTTCGTATTTCCAGACACGGTACTGCTTAAAACCATAACGAATCATAAATTAGCATTTCCACAACGACGGAGTTTGACACAGTTAAACTGTTGTAACATCACTATGACATATTCATAGTTATTTAGTCCTCCAAATGCAAAACAAATATATATTGGACTCAAATTATACCTACCACACGAGAAAATCATGTTAAAATGTGTGCACTGGATAATGGATGGTGATTGGCCGAAGCGAGATACAAACAAACCGTGTGATTGGTGCGATCCTACCTGCATCGTGAAACTCCATTCCAGACAGCTCAACCCATCTTATTCTTATTTTATGCTACTTCTCCTGCAGTTTAATTTAAACTATTAATCTTTCCTCATGCAAAGGCGCCACAGCGATATTATAGACAAAATAATGACATTTACAAGTTTTCCTTCAATATTACTCCAACTGCCCGACGTACGACCAGTACTTTCCAAACACTTAATTTTTACTCTATACTACTTGTTCTGCATTTGCATTATCATTCTACTAATTAATGATCACTCAACAGAGCCAGAAATATGTAACAAAGAACAGCGACCGTAAATGGCCATTGTAGTAACGTTGGTCCGTTGATGCTTTTCCCCATACACCATTTACTATTTTTGAAATACATATTTGTTGTAAAAGATAGAGTACTTTTAAAAATCAAAATTATAATTTTTCTGCTTCATATATTTTTTTCTGGAGTATAATTATCATAATTTTATATAAATACAGCGGACTGCTCACTCAACAGCGTCATAGTGAAATTAGGCTCCGTGTTCAGATCCTATCTCCTTGTTTTCTGGACACGAGCGACTGATCTGGGGTTCCCTTCAATACCAGGTCTAGAGCATGCAGCTAGAGGAACAGGGCATAAAAACTCGGGTCAACCAACCTTACACGTATATTGCTATAAAGAGAATACAATGCCAAACACAATACACTGTACAGATTAATACATTCTCTGAGACAGGACCCAGGTTGAGCTACTGCCGACTGGGCTGCTACATATGTCGTCCAGGTGTGGGAGGGATCCCGTCAGGCGTGCTCTCCCTCAGGAGACACGGGACCACTGCTAGGGGCCGGGTCATCTGTGGTGGGCTGCTGGGCGGTGTAGAAGGAGGCCATTCCCTGGTGGGGCCTCGGTGGGTTGGTCGCCCCTCGGGACTGGGGCCGAACAGGGCGAGCAGGCACGCTTCTCTGCGCCTGATCCTGGAGGAGGACTGTTCGTCGGTGGGGCTGGGAAGGTCTCATCCTGGAGACCTGGGGGCACCCCTGGGTGGCTGGGGGCTGCGGCCTCACTTGGGCCAAGCCGCCGTCAGGGGCTGCCTGCGGCGTCTCTTCCTCCGGGAGTCCGACAGCGAGGGGCGACGTAGGGGTGCTGGGTGTAGGGAGCGGATCCCCATACTCACTATGGGGCCACTCCAAAAACTCTCCAGCTGCAACTCCGCCAGGGGGGGTGGCTCCATGGGGAGAGCGAGAGGGGTATCCCGCTTGGCCTCTGGATGGATGAGGCAAGTAAGGGACATCCTCCATGAGGGGTGTCACAGGGATAACTGTAATGCTGGGTAGAATTAGGCTCGACTTCTCGTACCTATTTTACCCAACGTGGAGCGGGGTCCTTTTTCGAGACCGGAGCTAGTGCAATAAAGAGAGGTAGGACATAAAAACCTTCGGCAACACCATACACGTATATTACCACAGTCAGACACAGGGCACTTCAGCAGACATTACAACACAATATAGAGCAATACAAAAACCTTATCTAAAATATTGTGTATCTCGCAGGATACTAGCTTTCTAGATACTAATGACAATACAACAAATCTTAGTACTAGGAGTGCAGTAAATACAGGTGCGCGCGGACCGCGTGAGGAGGGGGGGGGAGTTTGTGATCCGCCAGGAGGAGGTTGGGGAGACACGGAGAGTGACTTAAAACGGCGAGGAGACAGTTATGGTAATATTGAAGGATGCCCGATATTAGCAAGGGAGTTTAGGTGTTTTCTGTTGGCGAAGATTCTTTGACAAATAACTCTGATTCTTACTTTAGCTTTAAGAGCGGGAGCGAGGAATGGAGAGTCTTTAGGAATAGCGTGCGGAGGAGGGGAATATCGTTAATACTCGCCTTCCTTGATATTTTGATGGAAATAGGTTTCTGTAGGCACAAACTTATTCATTACACATTTTCTAGGTATATGTAGACTCTCGCTTCACAACGCGTAACAAAGTCGGAATACTCGTAAGTATTATTCCACCACATTACTTAGAGACTAGCCAATAGAACTCCAATAATGTTTTAGTCTTTCTTCGGGTTCTAGAGATATGTCTTTAGAAAGATTCGGGGTGACACTCGCACGTATTTTCACTTTAGGTCTCAACCTACATTCTCGTCCTTCAACTGGATATTGTGTTCTGATTTACCCCAATGGAGATTACATAAAGTCACTGCACAATACTTATTCTAAGAGAATGGGAGTCACACTTAACCTACTTCACGATTGTTACAGGGTCACTCGTATTTCCTCATGGAGAGAAATAAGGACACGTCATCGGCGATCCGGTCGGACTGAGGGCGTCGTCAGGGCGGGGCGAGCCGGGAGGGCACGGGGCGGCTCGCGAGGGCGTCCTCTCGCGTCCGGGGGTTTCCGGACTGGGCTCCGGCGTAAGGCCCGTAGGACTGGGGCCGAAGAGGTCTAGGAACCTCTGGGTCAGATCCCGGCGTCGCGGGGGCGTGGTGAGGTCTCGCCCGGGTGTCCTAGGGCTGGCCGGAAGAGGCGACAGACTGCGGTCTCCCACGACCAGGGGCGCCGTCAGGGGAGGGCTGCGGCAGCGGCTGTCACGGGGGCCAGACAGGTGTGTCTGCTCGAAGGCCACGCGTAGGGAACAGAGGCCGGGGGAAACAGGGAGGTCTCTCCGGGATATTCTGGAGCGAGACCCCTGAAGTTCAGCCTCCGGTTGTGGAGACGTCCCTCTCCTCACTACACCCTGGGAGCGACCATCGATCGTCTCTACCTGGACACTGGGGGAGCGACCATTGATCGTCTCTACCCGAATATTGTGGGAGCGACCATTGATCGTCTCGACCGGAGTGCTGAGGGAGCGACCGTTGATCGTCTCTACCTGAGCTTTGGGGGAGCGACCATTGATCGTCTTTACCTGGATTTTGGGGGAGCGACCATTGATCGTCTCTACCCGAGCACTGTGGGAGCGACCATTGATCGTCTCAACCGGAGGGCCAAGGGAGCGACCATTGATCGTCTCAACCGGAGGGCCAAGGGAGCGACCATTGATCTTCTCTACTTGGGTTTTGGGGGAGCGACCATTGATCGTCTCTACCTGAGCTTTGGGGGAGCGACCATTGATCGTCTCGACCGGAGGGCTAAGGGAGCGACCATTGATCGTCTCTACCTGAGCTTTGGGGGAGCGACCATTGATCGTCTCTACCTGGATTTTGGGGGAGCGACCATTGATCGTCTCTACCCGAGCACTGTGGGAGCGACCGTTGATCGTCTCAACCGGAGGGCCAAGGGAGCGACCATTGATCGTCTCTACCTGGATGTTGTGGGAGCGACCATTGATCGTCTCTACCGGGGTTTTAAGGGAGCGACCATTGATCGTCTCTACCTGGATGTTGTGGGAGCGACCATAGATCGTCTCTACCAATTCACTGTGGGAGCGACCATAGATTGTCTCTACCAATTCACTGTGGGAGCGACCATAGATCGTCTCTACCAGAGGGGCGCTGCCTGGAGTGTTGTTTCTGACTCCACCCCTAGCTAACTCGGTGATTCCGCCACGCGAAGGTAGTGTCTTTCGCCTACGGTGGCGGCGGCGTGGTGGTTGAATGTCACAGGGGCGCACGGCCCGGGCTGACATACGTCGTTGTTGCCCGAGTGGCGGTGGCTGGTGGCGGCTACCCCGTGGGGTCCGAGTGGGGGTGTCGGCATTCTTGAGGGCGAACTCCGCTGTTTCTGGTTCGCCTCGTTGTCGGGGATACTATGGTATTCTCCGGAATATTCCGGAGTACCGTATGTGTGTCCGTCAAAGCCACGCATTTCAATAACAGATGAGGGACGGACAGTGGCCAATCCCTCCCTGGCGCTGATGGCGGCCGTCGCTACGGTTCCACTTACCCCTGGGACAACAGGTGAGAAATGGACGGTGGCCAATCTCTCCCCAGTGCGGATGGTGGCTGTCGCAGCGGTCCTGCTCCCTGTGGAGGTAGCTGACAAAGGGCGGACGGTGGCCGATCCTTCACCAGCACGGATGGTGGCCGTTGCCAAGGTTCTGCTCTTCCCTGGAACTGCAGACGAGAGATGGACGGTGGCTGATCTCTCCCCGGAGTGGACAGTGGCCGTTGGCGTGGTTCTGCTCCCAGCGGAGGCTGCAGGTGAAGGATGTACGGTGCCCGACCCTTCCCTGGCGCAGACGGTGGTTGTTGCTGCAGTCCTGCAAAGGGTGGTAGAAGAGAAGCGTACAGTGGCCGACTTCTCCCTGACGCGGACAGTGGCTGTAGTCGCGGTTCTACTTGGGACTGGCGAAAAGCAAGTCCCACCCCCCATCCTTGCGAGTGCCGGTCTGGCTGAAGAGTAGTCTGCCAGGGCGGCATTCCTCTCATTGGCTCCGTTGAGGGGAAAAGGGGCACAAGGTGGTGGGCGACATAGACCTGTCTGGGCTGGGCCCTCTATGCGCTCTATGCATCTCCCTGTGGTCTCTCCTTGGGGTGGGTGTTTTGTCACCCTGTCCATGGTCCCTTGGGATGGGTGTTTCACGACCCTGTCCGTGGTCCCCCATTGGGGTGGGTATTTCAATTAGTATGCTGTATGAAAACTCTACCCACAAACCATCCTTTAGACCTTCATCCACCTCTTTCTTACCACTTTATTTCTGCATATGGCGCAAAATTATTCTCACGCGCTATTTATGTAATCCATGATGATGTTGCGAACACATGAGACATACAGGAGAACAGTTATGAGTAATGGGCAAAATCCAGTATGCAAGAGGGAAGGGTGATTACTGTCGAATGGGGATGTCATGACAAGATCCGAAGCAAGCTGTATCTACATAGGATCAAAGTCTATAATGATACTGTATGGACTTTGCACACAATAACCCTCCTCCCATCTGTCTCATCCTCGTTTGTCTGCCTGTCACCAGCTCACCCCACATAACTTCACATTTGCATCAACGCCACAACACTCCATCACGTTTTCATTTATCTGTCTGCCTGTCTTCTCATGAATCCAGGACGCATATTTCCGTTCTGTAAAGGTATTTGTCTCATACCACAGTTAGTCACCTCAGCCAAGCAGCCCTTGTAGGATAGGTTAGGCTTGGTTAGTATTTACAAGTAATTTTGCCTGGGAAACACACTGAGCATATTTTTGAGAAAAACCAATGGTTAATTTTCAAATGATGACGCAAGCGTTGTTCCTGGCTGAGGGTTCCCAGTGGTGAGATGAGTACGCATACAGAACGGAAATACGCCTCCGGGACAAGAGTAGCTCAGTGGTATAGCTTGTGCTTCACGACCGTAGGGTTGGCAGTTCAAGTCACATGAGAAAGTAAAAGTGAAATTTACATCAGAAATAAACATAGCGTCTCGTTTCATACTCACGTTTTATTTATAATGATGACCGATAATAGATGATGCACGATGACTTACTGACTATGGTGGATGATGATTGACTGCCTTGCTCAAGCAACTGCCATACTGCACCAAAAGTGATGACCTTCCGAGACTAAACTGTATGGCATGTTAAGCTTCAAGTCCTGGGACTGGTTGAGTATACTCACATGGTCATGAACTGGTGACTACTTACCTTAATCATGCCTTCCTATCTTTCCTACTGCATCATCTCTCCCTTAACCTCCACCCTCATTCATTAATTTCTCCCTGCCTCATTCTCATCCTCCCCTCCATCATCTATCCTGCCTGCCTTTCTATTCTGTAATTTCTCCCCCTTGTCCCTGCACCATCTTTCTCTACTATCAATAATACCACATAGTCTTCCTCTCCCATCTATTCCTCCCCTCATGTCTCCCTCCTTCCTTCCCATCTGCCATCCTCTCCCCCTTGCTGCATCATCTTTTTCCATCCTCTTGCTTTCACTATAACAATCCAATCCCATCAGTTTACTTCCTTCTCCAGCATCCTTCTCTCCCTCTCCCTGTGTTTGATCTCACAACAGCATTCCCACTACATTTCGGTTTTCTTTCCTTAGGTAGAGGAACAGGAAGAGAGGAAAGAGAAGAGGGTAGAAAGAAAAAGAAACAGAGAAAATGAAAAGGGCTAATGAAGAGAAAAGCAGCAGACGAGGAGAAAATAAAGTAAAGGAAGAAAGAAAAGGGAATTGGAAGAGGCAAAATGGAAAGCAGAAAAAGGAAAACAATGAGGGGAAGAGGACGAGGAGGGAAGGAACAGAATGGAGGAGGAGGTAGAAGAAGAAACAGTTGAGAAAGGAGGGAAGAGGGGAAGATGGATATAGCTGAAGGATGGAACAGAGGAAAAAGAAGGAGAGGAAGAAAAGAAAAGAGGAAATAGGGAGGAGGATGGGGAGAGTGGAAGTGGAGTGAAAAGGAGAGTCCTACCTAACTTCATCTCTGAGTGGTTATTAGATTTTAGATGGTAATGGCGATGATGATGATGATGTCCACCAGGTTCACTTTCAAGATGATCCTGGGACCACAACTGCACTACCACCAATCTTGCCTCTAAATGTACTCCTTAGAGTGGAAGGCAGTCTACTTATACCTAATCTAAAAATTTTTTAGTAAGTGAGGCTTGCATACACAATCTACCATTTGGGTTTCAGAATACGACCCGGAGTCACTTAGACTGCCATGGTTACCTAATCCTTTTGCTGTACAGTACAGTAGGTAGTACATATGGATAATTTATTTCAACTAACTTCAGAAGACTTTGTTCAACTGAGAAAAATCCTGAAAGACAATGATTTAAAAAACTGTCTAAGTTATCCTTTCTCTATCTGCACACCTGAAACTTTCAGCTAACATGGGATGCTTTTATTGTCAAGAAAAATCTCTGTAGTCCAAGGTTAATTGTGGTAGGTGGGGGTGCTCATCATCCACTCACTCAATGTAGTGCTGCTCTCAGGTGTCTTTCCTCTCTTCCATCTTTCTTTCCTTTCATCCTCTTATGTCCTCTTTCCTTCATTCTTTCCTCGTCCTTTTGCCTATGGGTGACTTTACACTCCCTCTTCTGTCTTTCTTTCCTTCAATCTTTTCTCTTCCTTCTGCCTGTGGGTGACTCTACACTGAGTGGCAAGCCAAATGGTTTCTTGTACACCAGGAAACCATTTACTGTACTAGGCTGGGCGGTAACCATATAGCCAAATTTTGGCGTCTGGTTGTTTAGTGGGTAATTACAGCGCTCCAATCAGATTGAGCCGGTGAAGGTTTATATCCAAGGGATGGTTGGGGTTTACTGCCCACGTAATGCCACCCTGGGATGAGTGAGGCTGGTCACTCTCATCTTAAATGTCAGGAACAACTTGCTTGCCCAGGGCTCCTATGCTCCTCATGGGGCAATGCAGGATTGGATGATGGATGGGTAGATCCTAGGTTAATCAAGTCAACAATATTACCTTATTCAATGCCTAGTCAGGTGTCTTATCTTGGCTCATCAACTAACTGTTATATGGATACCACCCAGCATATTAAATGATTTACTGTGCTACAGATAACCATTTGGCTTGTCGCCCAGTGTATAGCTACTTGAAAGCAGCACTACATTGAGTGGTTGGTAAGTGCATCCACACACACACACACACACACACACACACACACACACTGTTTCAAACAACAAAGAACCACGATGCGTTGAGTCAGCTGGGTTTGTTTATACTACAGAAAGACGGGGAAAGCGTGCACACTGTAAGTACATACTCTGTTTATTTAGTATTACAAAATGGATACATACTTCAGTAAAACAAATTTGGAAAAGAAAAAGGATAAAAGTAAGAAGCAAAATGATGATTTCTACCAAGAACTAGTTGAAGTGGAGACTCACAATAGACTGGTTGAACGTGTACACAAACTAGAAATGGCTTTCAAAAATGAAATTGATGAAATAAAGAAGCAAATGCACTTGCAAAAGGAAGAGATAGAAAAACTGGGAAGGGAGGCCAATAAGAAAGACACAACCATCAGTGAACTAACAGTGGAATTGAATACCCTTAGGAAGAAAGTGAGTGAAATGGGAAGTACAGTAGTTAATCACGAGAGTGTTATGGAAGAGTTAAAAAATGACACAGAGACAATTAGACAAGCAAGCAGTCTTATGGACCAGAGCAGTGATACTGAGGAGAAGATAACACAGGTGAATGAAGTTCTGCAAAGCTACAAAAATGATGTAGAAATCACGTATGCTGAAATGGTGAAAGTAAAGAAAGACTTAGAAACAAGGGTGGAGGAAAAAAACATTAAAAAGGAAGTGAAAAGAATAATCCAAAACAATCCAAAGTTAGTCAGAGATTCAGTAGAAATAAATAAATCAATAGTAATCACTGGTGTAGAAAAGGAAGAAATTAAAAACAAAATCACTAGAGACAAAAAGGAGATGGCAAATGTAATGAGCTCACTGAAAGAAGTATCAGAGGAAATCTGTAGTAAAGACATAGAGGAACACAAAAGGTTAGGGAAATACGAGAAAAGCAAGACAAGACCTCTAAAGGTGACTTTCCAGAGTGTAAACACTGTGGAAGAGATACTAAAAAATGCAAAGAATCTTATGGAAAAAGAGGAGTTCAAAAATGTATGGATAAAAAGATGTCTAACACAAGAGGAACTGGAATTACTGAAAGAGAAAAGGGAGGAAGCAAAAACAAAAAATGAGGGAAGATCAGAAGAGGACAAGAAGAAATTTTTTTACAAAGTAATAGGATTGCAGGTACGAAAGTGGTACACAAGCAGGATGGAAGAAAAAGGAGGAAGTTAGTAGAACCATGTCATGACAAGTATATAAACAAGATGATAAAGTTGATGTACTCAAATGTGGATGGAATGGTATCTAAATTACTAGAGATGAATGATTATGTCAGAGAAAATGAACCACAAATAATATGCCTAACTGAGACAAAATTAACACCAAGGATATCCAATGACATACTAAACTTAGAGGAATACAATATATGGAGAAGAGACAGAAATTTAAAAAAAGGAGGAGGAATTATAATATTAACTAAGAAAAATCTAAAAGTCAAGGAAATAAACCTAGATATACCATCACAAGTAGAACTGATTGCAGTAGAGATCGACACATCTGAAGGTAAAGTAATTGTAGCCAATTTGTATATGCCACCCAGATTAAACACATGGGAAAGAGACCAATATGAGGACCTGGCAGAGAGTACAATTCAGAGTATAAGATCCTTGCTACATAAAATGGAAGAGAAATCGGAAAGAATTATACTAACTGGGGATTTCACTACAAATATAAATTGGAATACTCTAGATATAAATAGCCAAGAAAGCTGTTGGGACCAAAAGCTCCTGGATCTCGTACAAGAGTTTTTCTTAACGCAACATGTGAGGGAAACCACTAGAAAAAGAGGACTTGATGTACCTTCAGTGCTAGATCTAATATTTACTAGGCAAGAAAATGACATTGACAGTTTAATATATCACCCTCCACTCGGCAAAAGCGATCATGCAGTACTAAATTATAACTTCAGGATAGCATATGACATAGTAAACAGCAATGACAGTTACAAAAAGAGACTAAACTATAAAAAGGGAAATTATCAAGACCTAAAGAAGTATTTCTTAGAAGTTGATTGGGAAAATGAGCTTAGAGGACAAGATTTAAATGCTGTATATAAAAAATTTTGTGAATTTTATGAAATAGGAGTCCAGAAGTACATCCCACAGCACAAAGAAGCAGATAAGAAAATACAGAAATGGTTCAATACAGAATGTAAAAAATCAAAAGAAAGAAGAGATTTGTTGTGGAATAGATATAGAAGACACAATAGTGAAAGGGCGTATAATAATTACAAACAGGCAAGAAACGACTATACAAGAATAAGGAGGGAAGCCCAAAAACAGTTTGAGGAGGATATAATAAATAAAAGTAGTGATCAACCAAAGCTGTTTTACAGCTATATCAGAAGCAAAACCAAAGTAAAAGATATAATACAATCCATCACGGACGAGGGAATCACTTATACACAAGAGAAAGATATTTGTGAAGCACTAAATAAGAATTTCCAATTAGTTTTTACAGAAGAAAAAATTTTGAGAGGGAATATGTGGAACACGCATGTCCACACATACTACCAGATATACAAATAGCAGAAAAAGTAATACAAGAGGAGTTAAGTAGATTAGACAGAGGAAAAGCAAGTGGTCCTGATGAAATTTCATGTTGGGTGTTACGAGAATGTGCAAAGGAGTTAAGTAAACCATTATTTTTAATTTTCAAGAAATCCTTGAGTCAAGGGAAACTACCTGATATTTGGAAAAAAGCAAATATAGTCCCCTTCTTCAAGAAAGGAAATAGACAAAATCCTCTCAACTACCGACCAGTATCACTGACCAGTGTTGTAAGCAAGGTACAGTATTAGAAAAACTTATAAGAAAAGCTTGGGTAAATCATCTAGAAGAACACAGTATGATAACAGAAAGACAGTTTGGTTTCAGAAAAGGAAAATCATGTGTTACTAATCTGTTGAGCTACTATGACAGAATAACAAACACAATACAGGAAAGGGAAAAATGGGTGGACAGTATCTATTTAGATTTCAAGAAAGCTTTTGACACAGTACCACACCAAAGTCTTTTATGGAAGCTGTACCATCAAGGAGGAATTCGAGGCAAACTGTTTTGTTGGATGCAAGACTTTCTCATAAAAAGAGAAATGAGGACAGTACTAAGAGGAAACTACTCATCATGGAAAGAAGTGACTAGTGGAGTACCACAGGGTTCGGTGCTGGCACCAATCATGTTTCTAGTGTACATAAATGATATAAACAGTAACACTGGAAATGAGAGCTATCTGAATATGTTTGCAGATGATGCAAAAATACAAAGGAGAATTACTAGCACAGACTCTTGTAGGGAGCTCCAAGAAGAATTAAATAAACTTCATGAATGGAGTAGTACATGGCAAATGGAATTCAATGTGGACAAGTGTCATGTAATCAAGTTTGGTAAAAGTGGAAAAAGACCTGATTGGGATTATAAGTTAGGAAATAAAACCCTATACACATCAGAAAGAGAGAAAGACCTAGGTGTGATTATCAATAACAGACTATCTCCGGCTGACCACATCAGCGAGAAGGTACGGAACATGTATACACTGCTTGCAAATATGAGAATAGCATTCACATACATAAATGAAGACATGCTAAGAAGGATAATAACATCATTCATTAGACCAACCCTGGAATATGCATCAGTAGTCTGGAGTCCTCATCTCAAAAAGCATATAGACAAGATTGAAAAAGTTCAAAGGGCCGCTACAAGATGGATACCAAGCTTAAGGGACCTAAGCTACAAAGAAAGACTAAATAAACTGAATCTACCAACACTACAGGAGAGAAGGAAAAGAGGTGACATGATAATGCTATATAAGTGCATATCAGGAAAGGAGAAAATAGACATAAATGATTACTTAACATATGGAGAAGCATCAGCAAGAGGACACTGCAAAAAACTGCATAAGAAGAGAGGTGATAAAGACGTAAGGAAATTCAGTTTCCCAAACAGAGCAATTGATCAATGGAATGCACTACCGAATGAAATAGTGTGTGCCAAAACAATTCACAAATTTAAGGAAATGTACGATAAATATGGTCTAAGACACGGGACAATACGAGCTTGACTCATTCCTGTAAAGATACAATTAGGTAAGAACAATTAGGTAAGAACACACAAAGAGCGGGGAAGTCCAAAACAGTAAAAAAAAAAAAAAAAAAGGCAAGTCCTTTGGTCTGATCCCTTATCCCAAACATGAGGACTGGGCCATTATCAAGCCACACAAATAAGACTCTCAAGTTTCTCCATAGATGAATAATCTTGTGATAGCAAAAACAGAATATAAACACATCAATGGAGTTTTGAAGTTAACTCCTTCAGTCTAATCATGTAATTCATGATTATTGTTGCTCATCATTATCATCATCATCCAGACCTCCTTTCCCACCCAAGGGCAGGGTGAGGAGTGGCGATGTCCAGACAGCACAAACATGCCCAATCCAAGTAGGCCACACATCCATTCACTCATCATTCAAGCCCCGGGAATCCTGGCTCTACCGGATAAGCCCAAAACATTCACCACATTCTGCAGCTTCACATAAACATATCCGATTGAGTCAATCTGGACACTGCCATGCTCACAAGGGGTGCCCAAATCCCTGATCATGCACTTCTCCTCACAACATTCATCCAGCCAGCTCGATCTCTTGTCAATTCCCTAGCCTCACCGACTTCCAAACCTCTCTTCCTCAAACACTCATCCACCATATCTCTCCACCTTCTCCTTGGCCTACCTCGCCTCCTCCCTCCTTCAAATTCGCTCAGGTATACCTTTTTCACCACTCTATTGTTATCCATTCTCTCCATATGACCATACCATTTCAGGACACTCCCTTCGATTCTGGTGTCCACCGACTTCCTCACTCCACACCTTTCACAAATCACACTATTTCATATCTTATCCACGCTTTGTACTCCACATACATTCCTCAGCAGTCCCATCTCCACTGCTCTTACTCTTAACTTTTCATTTTCATGCCACACCATAGTCTCACACCCATATGTTAAAGTTAGCACTAACACTCCCTCATGTAAGCCTCGTGCAGCTGCAACACTCAACCCTGTTTCTTATCAAGGCCTTCATTGCACCAGCTACTTTTCTTCCTTGTGTCATTTTACTTTCAACTTCTTTTGCACATTTTCCTCTCTTTTCTATCACTGTACCCAAGTATTTGAACTCTCACCAATTCCAGTATCTCTCCATTCACTGTGACATCACACTGGGAGTCAGCTTCTCTCTCAATAACCATCACTTCACTCTTTTCTGCATTTACTCTCAAGGCATGACGCTCACAGACATTAGCAAAACTCTGCACTAGCCTACCAAGTTCTTGTTCGGTACTTGCAAGCAGTACTGCATCATCAGTATACAACAAATTTGAGATATTCCATCTATAACCATTCATTACCAACAGCATCCCTCTCTCCATTACTTGTGTTTTTACTTCTCTCATCACCCCATCCATATATATATTGAACAGCCATGGGGACAACACACAACCTTGTCACTTGCCCATACCAATCATGAACCATTCACTTAGATGCCCATTAACCCTTACACATGCTTCATTACCATCATAAAAATTCTTAACAGCACCTAGCAGCTTACCATCTGCACCATACATGTGCAAAACTTTCCACAATCCCTCTCTGTCTACTTTGTCGTATGCTTTTTCAAGATCCATGAATGCCATAATCGCCGTATGGTCCTTCTCACAAGCCTTCTCTGCTATCTGTCTCACTGCAAATACTTGATCCACACATCCTCTGCCACTCCTAAAGCCACCCTGTTCATCACTCACTAGGACTTCTGATATCTCTCTTACACTCTCTATAATAATTCTTCCATATACTTTCCTTACCACGCTCAATAAACTTATGCCACGGTAATTCTTGCACTCACTTCGCGCGCCTTTATTTTTGTACAGGGGTACAATCACAGCCTTTTTCCACTCTGCAGGCACAGTTTCACTCATATATGCCTTCTTACATATTTCCAACAAGCACTTCATTCCACTCTCTCCACTACACTTAGGCATCTCTGCATACACCTCATCAACCCCAGCTGCTTATCCATTTTTCAGCCGTTTCACAGCGTTCTTCACCTGTGCGAGTGTCACGTCTCCTGGCACTGCATTCCTTCTCTGCACACCGCCAAAACCAATCATGTTTACAGCCGCTCTGCTCTCTCTATTCTTGCTATTTCTATTCATCTTACTGCACACCAGCAGTAAAGGGATTCATGAAGGCTGTGTCTAACACCTGAAATTAAAAAAGAATCACTCATGAGCTAAATAAAAATAATCTGAAGACTACAGGGAAAAATAAATAAAAACTTTGACTGACAAAGATTGTACTTCCTTTAGCTGCAGCACTGTCATTATCACCAGTACCTTGAATCCTTCAAGGACCTCTCTGAATGTTGAAGGAAGTGACAGAAACATCTCCAAGCTGCTGCTGCTTAAACATTCTCTAACTTTTTCAATCCACTCCTGTTCCTCCCTAACATCATATATTCTTGGTATTTCAATCTCTCCTTCCACAGCACTTAAAGTAAACTCTATACGGTAGGTATGCACGGTATGCGAGTTTATGGGTGGAAGAGGAGGTCGTGTACTAGGGTTTCGCGTACTGTGAATGCATAAACTTATAGGAAAAATTACATATGGTCAGCACCCCCCTTCATTGGTAACCCTTGAGACTCCTTTCAGACCTAAGTATTGTACTGTACAGGGAAACTATCTATGACATATTACCTAAGATAAAGTAAACCAACAACATTATGGCTTTACTAAATCAACAAGGATATGGCTTAACTAAACCAACAAGAATATGGCTGCTCACCTTAACCCAAGAGGACAACAGGCTTGATGGACGTAAGAAGGGGATCTGAGGCAGGGTGCGGCACCTAGCGTGCACCTCCTGCACCACATGCCACACCACCCAACACACCACCTTCCTCACCACTCTGAACACCAGCACTTTCAACACTTTCACTAGCTAATGCACTCACTTCATTCATAAACCCTTCAGTCTATTTCTGACACTCAGACATCGCATAATCCTCTTGATGCATTGGGCATCACGTCACGAGTGCGAATCATCAATGTCACAAGGTGGATGGAGCATAGGCAACCGTTGGCGCATCTTGGGATGGCAATGTCGCGTGCTCGGGGTAACCCCGGATTTGGGCCACTCTTCGCTGCTGTCTTGCCTATCACAGGTTCAATTCGCGTACTATTAAAAAATACACTAAAATTCGATAAAAAATAGATCCTCGCATGCTATGCAATTTGCGTACCATGAACTCACGTACTGTGCCTACCTACTGCACATCAGATTAACTAGGGGGGGAAAAGTACATTGTTAATCTGATATTTACTAGTCATCTGGTTCATCATATACCAGCATTTACCCTACATATTTTTGTAATATGCTCTAATTTTCTGAGCTCACTAAACAACTTAAGCCAAGCTGTCACATAGTCAACCAGTCAGTCTGTCACCACATCTGCTGTATGTACTGAAACTTTATCCAAGAAGACTGTTTGGTCGGCTCATACATTTTGTTAAAGCTTTAATTTGAATAACAGTTCTTTATAAAGAGGGTTTACTATAAGGTCATCTTCTGCTACGTCTTCCCTAAGCGCTAGTATAGGTATCTATACAGTATACACTACCAGTATGTTCACTCATTTCCTAATGCCATACCTGAAGTGTTTATCTGGGATAAGGTAAATATCGCACACCATTATCTTACATTTAACTGAAAGTCTTCATTAATCATAAACTTTTCACTTTTCTTCCACTTCAGCTTCTGCAACTTCTATTTTCTGTAAGACAGTGAATAAGGGAGCACTTTAGCAGGTACTTGAAGTTTGTGTCACTTTAAGAGATGCCACCATGCTTGCATGTGTTGGCCTTGGTCACCTAAAGGCAGCTCTCTAAGCTGCTGAATTTCAGTTATTTTACCAGATACTGTACTTGAAGTTCAGCACCACAAAAACTGGGAAAATCAAACTACTTTGATCTTCAGATTTTATATCAGTACTTCAATTACAATGTCATGAACAGATCTACCCTCACATTTACACTATTAAGAATGTTATAATTTTATATTTCTAGCTGCCTATAGTAAAAGTCCACTCTGCCAACAAACCAACTAAAATTTTCAGGCAAATTACAGTACTTAATTAAATTTCAGTTTTCCATATAACTGTCCAAATTTTCATTATGAATGATAAATTCTGAGGAGATACAAGATACTTGCATGATGGTAACTGTTAACTTTTTACAGTACTGTAATTAAATATCATCAAAATACAACCAAGATGATATGCAGCTATATTTGGACTGAAAATCTTTTCACCCTTTTCAGTATCTTGTACAACCTAAGCTTCCGCAAAATCTGAGTACATGTACTGTGCAACAGAGTTGAGGACTTTCACCATACTTTTTAAGTTTTTTATATTCTCTTAAAAAGTTTGCAAACAGAACACAGCATCTGAGTGGTTGCTCTTCTGTAAGACTATCCCTACTACAAGATAATCATATATCCGATTCTAAAAAATTAAAATACGACGACTAGCTTCAACCTTTCCTCCACATAAGACCTTACCAGGGAAACATATTTGGTCTCTTATAGTCCAGAGCAATCATATTAACAGGTCAAGCTAAATATAACCAAACACTGGAGAGCACTAAAGTCCTTTCTTCAACAATACAACATCCAACAACTCCGTAAAATAGACACAACTATAACACCAGACTGATGGGATGAAGGGTGAGAGACAGACAGAAGGCAATTCAAGCATCAGAGAGAGCTGCAACTCCTGGCAGTGTCTTCCCTGTAATAAGGAAATACAGATGTTAATTACGGCACCTGGTGGTTTAGTGAGTACGGTAGTTAAGGCACTCCAATCAGACTGATCCAGTGCAAGTTTATATCCAGTGGGTGGTTGGGGTTAGCTCACGTAATGCCACTCAGCGATGAGCGAGGCTGGTCACTTTCATCTTAAATGATGAATGGATAGATGAAACCAAATACCTAAAGCAAATTCAGTTTTCATTCACCTTGTCAGACTGGAGGGTTAATCTGACTGACAGCCAATGAAAAAAACTCCTGCGGTACCTCATATGCAGAGCTCATCAAATTCCAATGATTTAGTATTTAATTTGTGGGAGGGGGCCAGCTTCATCAGGTAAAAACAAACCAGCTACAGTACAACAACAGTCTGTTCACTTTAACCAGGGGTAAAACTGCCCATCGTGAAGAGTTCTGTGGAAAAGCTGAAGAACTGTAGTACTGTGTTATTTTGCCACTAAATTATGGGAAACATGCTGCAAAAGGATCAAAATCTTCATAAACTTGAAGTGATTGAACTATACGTACCTTCCAGCAGCTCCAGCGATGCACCACCGCCAGTGGAGACATGGGATACTTTGTCTTCTGTGCCCCACTTGGCACAGCAGGTAGCAGTGTCACCACCCCCAATGATGGTGGTGCACCCTGCCTGAGTTGCTGCCACCACTGCATCCATCACACTTTTAGTACCACTGGCAAACTTCTCAAACTCAAACACGCCACAAGGTCTGTATAGGAAATCGGAAGTGTTATCAACATCAGCAGCAGCAACACAATTTTTTTCTTTCTAACATACAGAATGGGTAGCATCCTGCTATAAGAGGAGCAAAGCACAATGGTAGACTTACAAATTTCTCGAACTCAGGCACACAAAAAGGTTTGTACAGGAAAGAAAATGAACAGGTGGGATAAAAAATAAGAAGAGCACCTAAGTAGGAAATTTGCAAACTTATCCAACTAAAACCCATCACAAAGGTTGTTGGGTATGCTGAAGGAGTCTTCATCCTCTGATTGTATTTCCAGCTAATAAATTTGACTGGGTAAGATCCAGGAATAAAAAAAAAGGATCATAGAAGCAGAAGCCTTATCAACAGAGTGACCAGTGGAAGGAACTCACTTTGTCATCACTTCAATCTTCAAAATAATGTGTAGTTGCTCACTGTTCTTTGAAAAATTAGAACAAACTATCTATCTATCTATCTATTGCCAGACGTCCCAATCTCATTTGGGGTGGCCACAAACAAATTGCCTCCACGTCGCCCTGTCCCCCACCATTTCACTCACACACCCCCCTCTCATATACCTCTCCACCCCATCCCACCATCTCATCCTCGGCCTCCCCCTCCCTCTTCCCCCCTCCACCTCACTCACATACATTCTCTTTGTAAGTCTTTCACCCTCCATCCTCTCCGCATGGCCAAACCACCTCAGTGTGTTCCTCATAACGCTTCCTATCACATCCACATCCACACCACAACGCTCCTTTATATTCTCATTCGTCAGCCTGTCTCTCCATGTGACTCCACAGGCTCCTCTTAAATAACTCATTTCCACTGCTCTCACTCTTGTGTCCTTCAAACTATCTGATGTACAAAAATGATTTACACAGAAAAATTAGAACAAACTATCTGATGTACAAAAATGATTTACACAACTAAAACTGTACAAACTCTATACCTGACTAGCACACAAGAGTATTAAACACATGTAACTGATACCATTCCCTAAAGTAAAATTACAATAGCCAGTTATTACCTCTAAAAATATCCTGGCAGAGACAAACTATAATATCCTTGCTTAAAAAGGTAATATGTCTCCTTACTACAGAAAAACAGGATAATTCTCCTTACTTATCATTCTTTACGATTTCTTCTTATGCACACAAAAATTCAAATATAATCCTTAAAATACTTACCCATTCCAAACAATGATCTTTGCCCTAGCCACTGGTTCCCTGAACAACTTAATGGACTCAGGACCACAGTCCAGACCCATCCAGCCAGCTGGGATGCCATCTGCAGCAGTAGCGGAACCAGTCTGAAACACAACATTGTGTATGTTTTATTCTATTAGCATTAATTACATTCAACACACAGTATTCAACATATGATGCCTTTTACTTCACTTCTGCTCCACATTACTTTCCTTCAATACAATGAGACTGATTTTCTTTCGTTCTTGGTCCACCTTAACTCCCTTAGCATGATGTTATCCTTTTAATTTACCCTTGCTCCACATTAGCTCCATTCAACAGGAAGCCAATTTTCATTTCATTCTTGCTCCAGATCTTCATTTCATTCTTGCTTCCACCAGACAATTTTATGAGTACAGCACTTAGCTCAGAAATTGGCCCCTTGTGGTGAAGGGGTTACAAACAATTATTATTAATCCTTCCAGTACAAGGGAGCACTGTAGCTTAGTGGTACAGACCGCAAGGTTGAGAGTTTGCGCCCCACTGGGGTAGCTGTCTTGCTGGGAGGGGAAGCACTCTACTATCATCCTAGCAGGGCTACATGATCTATCAAGGTCTAGCTCGGGGGATTACTCCTCTTCCTTCCTTCTTTCAGAACAAATGTGCATTACTGGGCATTTTTTTTTTTTTTTCTTTCTTTCCAATGGTCAGACGATTCTACTTAGCATAAGGACTCCTTATGATGATGGGATTAAAAGCAACTGTTCTATTCAGTACAACAATGCCCTTTTAATTTTCCTCTGTAACAGTTTTTCATTTTATTCACCATAGCACATACCACTCATAGTAAAAGGGTTAAAGAACATCCATTAACCCTTTCAATACACACTGAGTAAGGATCTGTCAAGTGCAAAATGCATTTAACTGTTTTCAGCCTACAGATTAACTGTACTGCCACAGTATTACAACATCCATTCACAGATTTGGATACATAATTATGTAAAAAAAACTAAATTGAACTCATCCACTCTGCCAAAATAATTTTATTAGCTATGCCTTTCACAGTGACTATGTCATTTAGTTTGTTGTAGAAACAATTAGATTATTATACTCAGCAGAAGGGAAGAGTTCTCATAGTGAATGTGTTAATCCTGAAATATAATAAAAGTACAGTGCTTCTACAGTTTCAGGTAGTCTTCTCTTACTTACATTGGCATTCTCATCAAACTTGTCACCAGTGATGAAATCAACTGGAAGATGCATCTTGACATTCTTTGCCTTTGCCTTCTCCATCAGCTTGCCTACAATCTTCGCTCCTTCCTCATCATAAAGTGATGTGCCAATCTGGCGGAGAAACATTTTAAAATTTCCTGAAAAAAAAAAAAAAAAAAAAAAAAGGTGGGGGTGGGGTGGGGGGGGAGGTGGAGGAGGGCAGTGGAGGGAGAAGAAACCAGTGACCCACAACACAAGATTCTCAAAGGGGTCGGTAGCATCCAGACAAAGAACCATACTGCTTGTAAGAATTCTGATTCATATTTGTATACTGCTGCAACTTTTTTTCTTTCTGGCTTACAAACAGTCTTCTCCATCAAATATCTTAATGTTAAAACACAAACTACTGACCTTATATCACATCAAATTTTCCCTTTATCTAACTGCTGCTTCTGACACTACTATATGGAAGTGACATTTGAACAGGTATTTGTATACTGCTGCAACTTTTTTTTCTTTCTGGCTTACAAGAAGTCTTCTCCATCAAAGATCTTAATTTTAAAACACAAACTGCTGACCTTATAACACAACAAATTTTCCTTTTATCTAACTGCTGCTTCTGAAACCATTATGTGGGAGTGACATTTGAACAGTGAATTCTCGAGAACTTTTTGGTTACTGACGGTAGAAATAACTCTTCCCAAAACAGCTGCAGGAATGAGCTGGGCAGACAGTACACAGTATATGTTTGAGAAATTTATGAGGAACTCTGAAACGGCAAAGAGAGCACTACACAAATGATAAGTGGCAATGCTAAATGAACAACCAAAAATACAGTAAGATGGCACTGGCATATCCAAAGAATCTGCAAAAGCAAGGCATAAAAGAATCCTGGAAAGTTAGACAGGACAGCAATTTCAGCTTACAGTCTACTGAGTTTACATTCATGTGAGTCTGGGGCAACAACAACAACAACATACTCACCTCCATACCATTGTTGACCTTGAGGAATGTGAAGGCCATCCCACCTACTATCATCATCTCATCCACACGGTCCAACATATTCTCAATCAGCTGGATCTTGTCCTTAACCTTAGCACCACCAAGGATGGCCAAGAAAGGTCTGTAATAAGCATATTTAAAAATCAACTTATTTGCACTTTATGAAATTATGTGGAATACTGGTCAACACTGACAAATTTATCTGGCCAAAGATCAATATCATCAGTGTCAGCTGCTTTTGACTCAATAAAAATTTATACAAGTTCACAGACAGAAAGCTGGAGAGGTGACAGGTCTTTTGCTGCTGATAGTAATAGCTAAGAAATCATTACCTCTCAGGATTTTCCAGAGCCTTAGCAAAGTACGTGAGTTCCTTCTTAAGTAGGAAGCCTGACGCCCGTTGATCAAAGCCTTCACCCACCATGGAGGAGTGAGCACGATGGGCTGTACCAAAGGCATCATTAATGTACACGTCACCAAGCTTCCTCAGGGATGTGCGGAAAGCAGTAACTTTTGTGGGATCTGCCTTCACCTGTCAATTATAACAGAATCATCATCATCATCTTGATCTTTTTTTTCCCCTCATCTAGGAATGAGATGGGGTACAATCAATAAAATATGGAAAGCAACACTGTATCACATGAAAGGAAGAACCACAATCGGCATGATCAATGAAATGGAAGTGACACTCATTCACATTTCATTTAAGCCCGGGAAGCCTGAACAGGGGATACTGTACTATATAACAATATGCCATCTTCATGGCCTAGCACACCTCTCACATTCAAACTCATTTATCTCATCCTTTTCAAATCATATGATAATCTTGGCTTCACCTCAGGCAAAAATCCATCTATATTTTTTTAAAATGTGCTTCACAAATCTTTATGGGTCAAAGCTACTCATCATCCATCCATCCATCATCCAATCCTATGCTGCCCCATAAGGAGCATAGGAGCCCGGGGCTAGGAAGGTTGGTCCTGACACTTAAGATGAGAGTGACCGGCCTCGCTCATCCCTGAGTGGTATTACATGAGGAATAAACCCAACCACCCCTTGGATATAAACCTACACAGGTTCAATCTGACTGGAGCGTCTTAATAACCCACTAAACCGCCAGGTGCCATAACTAATATACAATAGTAAAATTCATACCGTACCTTAGCTCCTGAGGAATCCACTCCTTTTCCCTCCTCCTCTACATGGAATCTCAAGTTTTCAAGAAGGATGACAGAACCTGGGGTAGGATCTGCACATGCTGCCTCCACCTCTGGCCCCACACAGTCCGACAGGAACTTCACATCACGGCTCAGCAGTTTCTTCAGCTCTTCAGCCACAGGAGCCAATGTGAACTTCAGGTTTTTGTTACCTAGGGAAATGGTTCCCCATATCAGCTGACGTCTTTATTTAATTACATTATTCGGTGAAATTTGAAATGAAAACTGTGAGCAAAGACTCCAATCAACCCTAGGATGTAAACCCTTGTGAGTCACATCTGGCTGGAGTGCTTTGACCCACTAGACCACCATAAATCTATCTGGCTACCTGTAGTAAATGGTTTCTTGGATTAAAAGAAACCATAATCACTACTGGTCACCTCAAGGTAGCACTACAATGAGTGAGTGGATGACAGGTGTTGCCATCTACCCCAAAACTCAGGCTAAACCTGCATGGCAGTGGCAAAAAGGAATCTATCTATCTATCTATATCTATTTATAATAGGGTCGCCCCACAAAGAGCATATGAGCCCAGGGCTAGGCAAGTTGTTCCTAACATTTAAGAAGAGAGTGACCAGCCTCACTCACCCCTGAGTGGCAAAATGTGAGCAATAAACCCCAGCACCCCTTGGACGTAAACCTGCACTAGTTCAATCTGATTGGAGCACCTTAATTACCCACTAACCACCAGGCACCATAATTTGGTTATGTGGTTACCACCCGGCGTAGTAAATGGTTTCCTTGTGTACAGGAAACCATTTGGCTTGTCACTCAGTGTAGAGTCACCTACAGGCAGAAGTAAGAGGAAAGAATGAAGGAAAGAAAGACAAGAGGGAGTGTAAAGTCACCCACAGGCAGAAGGAATAGGAAAGAATGAAGGAAAGAAAGAAGAGGATGGAAGGAAGAGAGGATAGGGCAGACACCCAAGAGCAGCACTACGAGTGAGTGGATAGTGAGTGCCTCCAACTACCACAAATACATATGTGACTTTACATTCCCTCTTCTTTCTTTCCATCATTCTTTCTCCTTCCATCTGCCTATGGGTGACTCTACACTGAGTGACAAGCCAAATGGTTTCCTGCACACCAGGAAACCATTTCATACACTGGGTGGTAACCATATAACCCTGGGGGTAGGGGGGTTTTCAAGAATACTCCCCCAGTATCCCTGCTTGTCGTAAAAGGCGACTAAAAGGGTTGGCGGAGGGTTAGTGCCCCTCCCCGGAAAACAACTAACTAAAAAAACAAACATGAAGCCTCGGACAAGGACTGACCAAACGTTGACGACCCAGGACCGGACAAAGGACTTGGTAATGTGTACATGGAATGTAAGAGGAGCGAATGATGAGGTGAAAGAGAGAGAGATTGTCCAGGTGCTTGAGGATGCGAAAGTGGATGTATGTGGAATAACTGAAACAAAATGGAGAGGAGAAAGTGTGAGAGAATGGGAGTATGGATGGGGTATATGTGCAGGAGTAGATGAGAATGAGAGGGCAAAGGAAGGAGTGTGTATAGTTGTGAGTAAAAGATGGAAGAAGAGCATAAGACAGTATGGATCAGTTGGGTCAAGGATTGTGTGGGTAAAGTTGAAAGTTGGAATACAAATGTGGGCGATTGTGTGTGTGTATGCGCCAACGCAAGATCGTGCTAGAAGAGTGAGAGAAGAGTTCTGGACAAATGTGGAAGTGTGCATGGAAAAGTTTGGAAGGAATGAGAGAGTGTTTTTGATCGGTGATATGAATGGTAAAGTTGGTAATGTGAAGGTGGATGGAATAGTTGGTGAGTGGGGTGTGCCTGCTGAGATAGATGAGAATGGGAGTGCGTTAGTGGACATCTGTGCTGGGAGGGGGTTGGTAATAGCCAATACCCTCTTCAGGCATAAAATGATCCACAGGTATACATGGTGAGTGATGAGAAGGGTGGGTGGTGAACTGAATGAAAGGAAGGCAATGATTGATTATGTGTGTGTGGATGAAAGGATGCGAAGATGTATATTGGATGCAAGAGTTTATAGAGGTTGGGGGAGGGGCCTTTCTGACCACTACTTGGTGGTGGCCAGAATTAGGATGCAAGTAAGATGGAGGAATAGAAGAAGGGAAAGACGAGAGGAAGGAGTAGTTGCAAGGAGAGTGGAAAGGTTACAAGAGGATGAGAAAAAGGTAGAGTATAAGAGAGAAGTGGAGGAACGATTGGGCAAATATGAATTGGAGCAGATGGGAGACGTGGAAGGTGTGTGTAAGATATTTACAGAAGAAATATGTGCAGCATGTGATGTGGTGTGTGGAAGGAAGAGAAGACGGATGGGGGTGCAAGGAACAGCGTGGTGGACTGAAGAGGTGAAACAGGCTGTGGCACAAAAGAAGAAAGCATACAATGAATGGATGAGAAATAGGGGCGTGGAAGAAGTTGAGAGGCAGAAGAGAGAGTTATATGTGGAAAGGAAGAGAGAGGTGAAAAGATTAGTAAGAGAGAGTAAGAAGAGAGTGGATCAGGAATTTGGAAGGAATTTGAGTGTAAAGTGGAGGGACTGTAAGAAAATGTTCTGGAGAGAAGTGAAAAGAGTAAGACAGGGTGGAAGTGAATTTAGCAGGGGAGTGAAAGATAAACATGGTAGATTACTAGTGGAGAAGGGAGAAAAAGTGAGCAGATGGAGAGAACACTTTAAGGAATTGTTGAACGTAGAGGATGGAAGTGATGCGAGTATAAGTGGCTGGGGAATGGCTGGGAGAAGGAGGGAGGTGAGAAGACAGGTAGAAATCAGTAGGATAGAGGTTGTGGAAGCAATGAAGAAAGTTAAATCGGGAAAGCCCCAGGAATTGATGGAGGTGGTGGGTGAGATGCTGAAGCATGGGGGAGAGATAGTAGTAGAATGGATGTGGAAGATGTGCAGATTGGCCTGGGAGGAAGGTAGAGTCCCGGAGGATTGGAAGTCAGGTATAATTATTCCCTTGTACAAAGGAAAAGGGGAAAAAGAAGTGTGTGGTAATCATAGGGGCATTTGTCTTCTTAGTATAATAGGAAAAGTGTATGGTAGGATACTTATAGACAGAGTTAGAGAAAGAACAGAGAAATTAGTTGGAGAAGAACAGGGAGGCTTTAGGAAGGGAAGAGGTTGTGTAGATCAGATATTCATTCTTAGATCTTTAGTGGAAAAGTTTCTAGAGAAGGGAAAGAAGTTGTATGCGGCTTTCATGGATTTGGAGAAAGCATATGACAGGGTGGATAGACAAGGATTGTGGAAAGTGTTAAGAATATATGGAGTAGATGGGAAGTTGTTGAATGCTGTGAAGAGTATGTATGATGGTGCTAAGGCTGCAGTGCGTGTGGATGGTGAACTAAGTGAATTTTTCTCTTTGAAAGTTGGTTTGAAACAGGGATGTGTCATGTCTCCATGGTTGTTCAATCTGTACATGGATGGGGTAATAAAGAGGTACAAGGTAGGGTAGTGGATGTTGGAGTGGCCCTGGTGAGAGAGGATAGTGTTTGGAAACTCCCTGTACTGTTGTTTGCAGATGATACTGTGTTGTTGAGTGAAGATGAAGGGGAGCTGCAAGGCTTGGTGGATGAGTTTGAGAGAGTGTAAGAAACGGAACCTAAAGGTGAATGTAGGGAAGAGTAAAGTGATGGTCTTTGAGAGAGGTGAAGTCAGTGAATGTATAGCGAGGTTGGATGGTGAGGAATTGGAAAATGTGAGTACGTTTAAGTATTTGGGTAGTGTGATGAGTAAGGATGGAGGTTTGGAGGGTGAAGTGCTTGAAAGGGTACAGCAGGGAAGAAAGGTTGCTGGTTCCTTGAAAGCAGTGATAAGAAAACAGGGAAGTGAGCATGGAAGTAAAAAAGTTACTACATGACAGTATTGTGATACCAACTCTAACGTACGGAAGTGAAGCTTGGACGTTGTTGGAAGGACACAAGTCAAGAGTGAGAGCAGTGGAAATGAGTTATTTAAGAGGAGCTTGTGGAGTCACGTGGAGAGACAGGCTGACGAATGAGGATATAAAGGAGCGTTGTGGTGTTGATGTGGATGTGATAGGAAGCGTTGTGAGGAACACACTGAGGTGGTTTGGCCATGTGGAGAGGATGGAGGGTGAAAGACTGACGAAGAGAGTGTATGTGAGCGAGGTGGAGGGTGGAAGAGGGAGGGGGAGACCGAGGATGAGATGGAGGGATGGGGTGGAGAGGTATATGAGAGAGGGGGGTGTGAGTTGGGAGCAGGGTAGTGAAATGGCGGGGGACAGGGCGACTTGGAGGCGATTTGTTTGTGGCCACCCCAAACGGGATTGAGGCGTCTGGCAATAGATAGATAGATAGATGGCACCTGGTAGTTTAGTGGGTAATTACGGCACCCCAATCGGATTGAGCCAATGAAGGTTTATATCCAAGGGGTGGTTGGAGTTTATTGCTCATGTAATGCCATTCAGAGATGAGTGAGGCTTGTCTCTCTCATCTTAAATGTCAGGACCAACTTGCCTAGCCCCAGGCTCCTATGTTCCTCACGGGGCAACTAAGATTGGATGATGGATGGATGGATATATATACAGTAATCCCTTTAATATCCGAAATAATACGGCCAAAGGCATGTCTGGATATTGGGCCCCTGCCTCCTGGACTGGTACTTATGGACCCTAACCCAGCCTAACTTTGAAAGCCACCTAAATAACTCCCTACCAGACATGCACTGCACTTATTTAAGACCCTGTTCACACCAGTAATGGACAAAATGCATTAAAATAAATGACAAGGAACCAGAGAATGAGGAATTAGAAGTATGGAAAATATTTAGCAGCGTACAGGGTACTTACAGCATGTCTGTGGTCGTCTCCTCTAAGGCTCTGGCAGTGGTGAAAATGCTCTTGAAGCATGTACAGTAATTCAGTGTCATGCTGCATTTAATTCTTTGCACTGTGAGCCATAATTGTTTAACACTGCACATTCTGTTCTTAATTGCACCATGCAAGTTTCAACCACCAGTTTCCACTCCACACTTAATCCTTTGCACTCTAAATTCTTATTTCTTAACACTGCACAACACTGTAAATTCCCATGTGGTCTAGTGGTGAAGTATCGCAGTTTATTCACTGTTTATTCACAAAAACAAGCACATCCGGCATCCATTGTGATGAGCATCTACTTATGATGGTAGTTAGGTGGTAACTGGGGAGGGGGGAGGAAAGAAGGGGTGAAGGGCCCGCGTGTAAACACAGCTATTCAGTGCCGTGCGCCAATTTCAAATTATGGGTGGGAAAAAATTCGTATTTCTTTGGAATTTTTTCGTGTTTTGGCCATTTTTGGGTTCCGAAGGCCCAGGCCCAAAATGTCCAGAACCTGGGGTGTCTGGTAATCGGGCGTCCAGTTATTACGGAGATTACTGTATACAGTACCCTAGCGTCCAGTAGGGTATTTTTGTCAGACAGAACCAGTTTACTGGACTAAATCCGTACTGGACAAACAACAGACCTTATGGGAAAAATGAATAATGTCATACGAGCCTCGAAAAAGTCCTCCCAAAATTCAACTTAACTACATTTTGACACAACTAAGATTTTACCAACTTTTAAGGTGAGTGGTGATGGGCTTAGGGGGGAAGGAGGAGGGGTTTCCGAGGCTGTAGGAGGTCCTACTGACCCCCAGGGGGAGGGCCTTCAGGATCCTCTCTGCCTCAACCTCCCTCATAAATCCCTCAGTCACACACTGACACATCGTCATCTTCGTCATCAGGGAGAAGTGCAATACTGCAATTTGACTGGAACACATCATAAGTCATGAGGAAGGCATACTGGACTGGCGCGGCAGTACCAGGGAAATGTTCCTCGGTGCTGGCCATCTTCCTGCATGCGTATGCAGGTAGTAGTACTGGAAGCAGCACGTCAGTACTAGAGAACTCCTCAGATTTGGCCCACTTTGCGCAGCCGATCCGTACTAGCCCAGCAAATCCATAATACGGTAATAAATTATTTAACCTTTTTGCCGACTGTACTGGACGAGAATTGTCTGGACAAATGGGTACCAGACGTAAGGGTAATGTATAAATACACACACATACACACACATATAAATATAAATATAATACATATATATATATATATATATATATATATGTGTGTGTGTGTGTGGTATAAATAAATACCACAAATACTTTAAAAAATAAACAAATACATAAAAATGCTCAAGGCTTAATAGATATTCTTTCTGTCCATGGATTTCTCTTCTAAGTCATGGCAGCCTATCATTCGGAAAAAAAAAAAAAAAAAAAAAAAAAATAGCCTACTGGGGTTAATGGAAATTATTTCAAATCAACTCAGTTTGAAAATGTCTCTTCTATGCTAAAATAATTATCCAGATTTAAAAGCGATGTCCTCTAGTTGAAAGGGTTAAAACAGTATTGAAACAACTGTACCATCAGGGCGGCCGAGATGCGAGCAGAGAACGACACTCTTGACATTGTGGTCAAGTGCATATTTGATCGAGTCCAATGCTGCCACGATGCGCTGGTTGTTGGTGATCTTGCCATCTTTCATAGGCACATTGAAGTCCACTCTGCAAATAATATGGATTTATTTCATTACTACATTTCCTGGTGCTTTTGTGGTTAGAAAACCCTATGAGAAGTGGCTGCTTAACATACATTCCATCCCAAAGAGATAAGTGAAGTTGGCTGGCTGTCTACCCTTAAATGTCTTGGGTTAGTGCCCTAGATTCTGACCCCTCCTCTTCAAAGAGGTTAGTGCAGTAGATTCTGACCCCTCCTCTTCAAAGAGACATTATCTCTTTAAATGTTACTTTTTACATTCTTCTTTTACTTATAAGTGTACAATAATCAAAGATAATATTGTCCATAGCCCTCAAAGTAAGAGGCAGGAAGGAACCAGTGGTGAAGTTGTAGCATGTAGAGTTCATAACTGGATGATATAGAGACTGATTCTTGGGCCACTTTGGCTCTTAGACTAAGTATGTTTTCCCTCTGTCCCTGTTCATCCAGTTATTCAACCAGGACCTGAATGTATCACCAAATGCTGCACGTCATTCTGGGGAGAAAGTGAGCCATAACCAAAACTCACAGTTTGTTTTGATGTCAGTTAAGCATTACTCCTACCATAAGTGTTTTTCTCTTCCCAAGTGGCATCTGCCTCTTGAGCTGCTGCTTGGTCAAAGATCTATCAGCTTCCACTTTCCTTCTTACCCCTTCCCTACATTATGAGAGTATCACTGCACTTCCTTATACTGTGTCTGAAGCTTCTCTGTTAACCCCTCGGCTGCATATACCATTCCAGAAATGCCATCAGTAGACTGCATTGTACATTCTGGAAGGGCACCATGAAATATTATGAACTTTTTGGTCATTTTTTGCGCCTACTACATGCTTATCCTTGATTAGTGGGGCATGAATCGTTAGTGCTGAATGTAAACTCTGTCTGACTACAATGTTATCATGTATGGTTGGGTATTAAAGAGTCAAAACACATGATGAAAACAGGATATTTAAAACTGGTTTTCTCGCACTGTGAATACAGAAAATGCTTAGGGCCACCGCAGCCTAGGGATTAGCTTCAGAATAATTTATGTTAGTAAAAAATAATTAATCCATCCATCACCCAATCCATTTTTGTTCCTTCAGGAGAATAGGGAATGGGGGTTAGGCTACTCAGTTCCAATATTTAAGACAAGGTTGACCAGTCTTAAATGCCCTTAACCCCTTAACCGCGGGACGTCACTTTCGTCATGCTCGGCAGCAAGGGATCATACCATGGGGCATCACTTTTGTGATTCTGTGTTACAGTTTTTTTTAATTTGCCCGGGCTTTCAAGTGGTGGCTTGTATCATCTATCAGTGCTACCAGTGTCCAGCTATACTCAGTTCTGTTAATGTCATCTGTACTCCCATCCACTGTTGACAATTTAGTCATTTTTCCCCTGTCCTTGACTCCCCTCCTTACCTCCCCTCCATTACCCTCTCCTCCTCCCTGCCCAGCTGCGCTGCACTATGCAAATCCTGGACAGATTTTTTTCACTCATTTCATCCATTGAAATGTGCCCTATCTCCTATTCTTATACACAATAATATATGCACTATGCAAATCCTGGACAGATTTTTTTCACTCATTTCATCCATTGAAATGTGCCCTATCTCCTATTCTTATACACAATAATATATAAAAGAAAAAGGTAATTGATACTGCCATACATCAGGAATGAGCTAATTATCACCTGGCAACATCCCACGTGCACTTGTTTGCTAATTTTCCCTGTTTATTTCCCCTTGAAATATGCCGTATGACCTAGTCTCATAACAAAAATATATATAAGAAAGGAAGGGAGAAGCCTAAGTGATATTTACATTCACCTGGAACTACCTAATTTATTATGTATTGCCTAGATTTCCTGCCAATCATTTAATTGCATATAAATTAGCAGCTGTCACCACGCTGACACTGTCAACCCTTCCCTGTCCCTAGGCCACATCATTCAGTTTACTGTCGTCTTTCAGGGTGAAACCATGTTGGATTTGCGCCAGTCCAATTCCGCTGCTTCTTAGCCCCCTGTGAAGGGCCCTGTGACCTCTACCCCTACTAAACCTCGTGTGGGAATGGGTAAAGGGCTAAGTGACTCTGCTGTGGAATGTGAATTGGCTAATGGTGGACAATGACTACGATCTTTCTGGTGACTAAAACAGTGCAAGTGGAAATGTAAATAATGTGTAAATAGCAAGTGAATGCAATGAATGTAAATACAACTGAACAGTGGAAAATAGTTTTATAAGTTACTGCAAGTGACAGTGCATAACATAGTGTAAATAAAATAGAAATGTAAATAATGTAAATAAAATAAAGAATGTAAATAGAAATATAAATAATTAGTAATATAAGAATCTGAGTATAAATGCCTGGAGTAATGAAAGTGAAAGTGAAAGCTTCGCTCTCTTCGTTAGTTTACTGAACGAGAAAGTGAATGCCTGGAGTGAAAATAAACTACTAGTACTAAAAGAAACTTATGGATAAATACTGTATATATAAATAAGTGTAATAAAGTACCAGGAATATAAAGTGTGAGTGTGTTTAAAAATAATAAATGACAGCTCCACCTCAGAATACCATCGGAGAATGAACACAGGTGGAAAGCTTGTAACTTACATTGCTTTCACAGCATTTTTTTTTTTTTTTTAATATGGATTCCAAACTACTTGAAATTCATAGAATAGTGATTGTAGTTATAATATCAGGCAGTGGTAACCATATTACGGGGTACTGGGAAGTGTAAAGTGGAGACTTCGTTACCCGACTTCAGAAGTCTCCACAAGTCCTATGGTAGTTGATGAAGGCTCAACAAACATTCCAGGAGAAAGCTGAAGGTATGTGCCATATGCTTATGTAATTATAATATTCTAGGACTAATAACTGATTTTTGGCAAATATTTTTAAAAAGTCAGTCGGAGCACAATTATCCCAGCAGGACGCGCATGGCACACTCCCGACATCCCCGCGGTTAAGGGGTTAAGTAGCATTATGTGAATAATAAATCCCAACCACCGCCTAAATATAAACTTTTATGGGCCCCATTGATTGAAGTGCTTTAACCCAACAGACCAACAAGCATCATTTGATTACCTGGTACTGAATGCTTTCATTTAACAGTAAGGGATTTGTTTTTGTAAACTGATCCAACCGTCACTAACTCATGAGTTGCCATTGATCGCCAGCTAGGTCAATATGGAAGTCGGGCTACTCATGCACAGACCACAGAAGTTGCATATCTTTACAAATCTCTCCTGTGATAGTTATTGATATACCGTACGTAAGCTCTTCATGATATTATTCTTTAGTAGTTTTACTAACTTCCTAGATATGCTTTAGTGCAATAAATGCAGGAAAACGCTACTATAGAAGCTGTGAAAACACACTGGGAGCGACAGCACTCATCACATATTTACAAGTCTCTCTTTGGTTTGAAAAACATATAATTTAGTTGTCTAAAAGAACAATGCTTCATCTCCAATATGCTAAAGAAAATCTGCAAAGTTTTTCATATGAAAACTGTACAATGTTTACAGCTGAAATTGTGCAGAGACGAAACCGCCGGCCAAAATCCGACGATGCCAAGGGTTCCAAAATACCATACATTACAAATATAAAGCTGTTGGGACCAAAAGCTTCTGGATTTCATGCAGGAGTTTTTCCTAATGCAACATGTAGGGGAACGCACCAGAAAAAGAGGACTCAATGTACCCTCAGTGCTATAGTCTGATTCCCGCCCGTTTGCGGCTTAGGTGTGGCCCACACCTGTGGACAATGGTGCCACGTTTCCCCAACTTGCGATGTGAAACGGAAGCTGTTTATGTACAAGGCATCACAAATTCGATAAATTCAGATGAATAAAACTTACACTTGTGTATTTTGATGGATGAATCAACAGTAATCTTATTATGCATAAAATATTTATACAGTAACACAGAAACATGGCATACATATTGTACAGTGTTGCTAAAAGAAATAGCTGTCACTTTTAATGTTTTTTAGCGTAGTTTTAGGGTGGTTAATAATATTACAGTTATGGATATAATAGAATGAGCCTGAAAAAAGAAGAAATATGCCAATATCCAAAGTAAAAGAAATAATTCATATAATTCTTGTGAGTGGCAGCACTGACAGATAGCTTCCCTACAGAGAGAGAGAGAGAGAGAGAGAGAGAGAGAGAGAGAGAGAGAGAGAGAGAGAGAGAGGCAGGAGAGGGGCATGCACTGAATGCATTGTCGGCATCACTAAATATAACAAAACCAAATTAACAAATGAAAGCACAATTATAAATAACTTATAAAAGAATCAAAAGTACTCAGGGTAGCTCACATTTCCCGCCAGGAGAGAGAGAGAGAGAGAGAGGTCTGTCACTGCCTTCTTTGTATTCATTTGTTCCTTTGTACATACTGCACACACTGATATACATTGTTCCTATTGATGCACATATATCTATACACGTAATTTCTTTCTCTCTCTCTCTCTCTCTCTCTCTCTCTTCTAATACTGACCACGTGGTAGGTGAATCCAGCCCCCCCTTCCCCTTCCCTCCCTTCTTAATCCCTCCTGGGTGTCTCAGGTCAAATCCCCCGTCACACATACCCTCCCCCCTGGACCACCACCCCAACAAACCCACATCCACACTCCCACCCACACCTACACCCACACCCCACTACGTCGGGGTGTATGAATCAGTAACGTAACAAACCTCTCAGCAGACAGTAACTTTGACACTCCATCTACTACTAAATATAACAAAACCAAATTAACAGATGAAAGCACAATTATAAATAATTTATAAAAGAATCAAAAGTACTCAGGGTGGCTCACATTTCCCGCCAGGAGAGAGAGAGAGAGAGAGAGAGAGAGAGAGATAACGGTATAGAAAACGTGGCAACACTGTACACAGGTGCGGGCCACACCACAGCCGCAAACGTGCGCGAGTCCTACTATAGATCTTACATTTACTGGGCAAGAAAACAATACTGACAATTTAATGTATCACCCTCCATTTGGCAAAAGCAGTACTAAATTGCAACTTCGGGACTGCATATGACATAGTTAACAGCAATGAAAGTTACAAAAAGAGCCTAAATTATAAAAAGGGAAACTACCATGACCTAAAGAAGTACTTCTTAGAAACTGATTGGGAAAAGGAGCTTAGAGGACAAGATTTGAATGCTATATATATAAAATTCCATGAATGTTGTGAAAAAGGAGTCCAGAAGTACATCCCACACCACAAAGAAGCAGAAAAGAAAATAAAGAAATGGTTTAATACAGAATGTAAAAAATCAAAAGAAAAAAAGACTTATTGTGGAATGGATACAGAGGACACAATGGTGAAAGGGCATATAACAACTATAAACAGGCATGAAACGACTATATAAGAATAAGGAGGGAAGCCCAAAAACAGTTTGAGGAGGATATCATAAACAAAAGTAGTGATCAACCGAAGCTATTTTACAGCTACATCAGGAGCAAAACCAAAGCAAAAGATAAAATACAATCCATTACAGATGAGGGGATCATCTATACACAAGAAAAGGATATTTGTGAGGCACTAAATAAAAATTTCCAATCAGTTTTAACAGAAGAAAAAAATTTGAGAGGGATGATATGGAACATGCATGCCCACTCATATTACCAGATATATAAATATCAGAAAAAGGAAATACAGGAGGAGTTAAGTATATTAGACAAAGGAAAAGCAAATAGTCCTGATGAAATTTCATGTTGGGTGCTACATGAATGTGCAAAGGAGTTAAATAAACCATTATCTTTAATTTTCAAGAAATCCTTGAGACAAAGTAAACTATCTGATATCTGGAAGAAAGCAAACATTGTTCCCTTATTCAAGAAAGGGAACAGACAAAATCCACTCAACTACCGACCAGTATCACTAACCAGTGTTGTAAGCAAGATATTAGAAAAGCTGATAAGAAAAGTTTGGGTAAATCATCTAGAACACAATATGATAACAGAATGACAGTTAGGTTTCAGAAAATGGAAATCCTGTGTTACTAATCTGTTCAGCTACTATGACAGAGTAACAGAAACATTACAGAAAAGAGAAGGATGGGTGGACAGTATCTATTTAGATTTCAAGAATCTTGCACCAAAAACTTTTATGGAAACTCTTCCATCAAGGAGGAATCCGAGGCAAACTATATTGTTGGATACAAGATTTTCTCAAAAAAAGAGAAATGAGAACAGCACTAAGGGGAAATTACTCATCATGGAGGGAAGTAACTAGCGGAGTTCTACAGGGCTCAGTGCTGGCACCAATCATGTTTTTAGTGTATATAAATGATACAGACAGCAACACTGGAAATGAGAGCTATCTAGATATGTTTGTTGATGATGCAAAAATACAAAGGACAATTACTTATGCAGACTCTTGTAAAGAGCTACAAGAAGAATTAAATAAACTTCATGAATGGAGCAATACATGGCAAATGGGATTCAATGGGGACGTGTCATGTAATCAAGTTTGGTAAAAGTGGAAAAAGACCTGCTTGGGATTATAAGTTAGGAAATAAAACTCTACACAAATCAGAAAGAAGGACCTAGGTGTGATTATTAGTAACAGACTATCTCCGGCTGACCACATCGGTGAGAAGGTACGGAACATGTATACACTGCTTGCAACTATGAGAACAGCATTCACATACATAAATGAAGACATGCTAAGAAAGATAATAACATCATTCATCAGACCAACCCTGGAGTATGCATCAGTAGTGTGGAGTCCTCAGCTCAAAAAACAAATAGATAAGATTGAAAAAGTTCAAAGGGCCACTACAAGATGGGTACCAAGCTTAAGGGATCTCAGCCACGAAAAAAGACTAAAAAACTGAATCTGCCTACACTACAGGAGAGAAGGAAAAGGGAAAACATGATTATGCTATATAAATGCATATCAGGGAAGGAGAAAATAGATATAAATGATTACATAACCTACAGGGATGCATCAGCAAGAGGACACTGCAAAAAACTGCACAAAAAGAGAGGCAATAACGACGTAAGGAAATTTAGTTTCTCAAATAGAGCAACTGATCAGTGGAATGCACTACCAATAAAATAGTGTGCGTCAAAACAATTCATAAATTTAAGGATATGTACGATAAATATGGTTTAAGAAATGGGACAGTACGAGCTTGACTCATTCCTGTAAAGATACAAGTAAGTAAGAACACACAATCTACACATCTCTTCTATGGTGAGAATTAGGGTTGGGATATCTGGTATTATTTTACAAGTGGACAATACGCAGTTCAGGAATTTTTGCACCATTAACGTATAGTACATTCCCTAAGGATCATAATGAGCCTCCATAACCTCAGTCGGAAATTGATATTTTCGGAGATAATGAATTTAATTTTAAAATCCAAAAAATACATACCTTGGATCTTCACTCGGCCAGTCCATGTTAAAAATACGTGCGTTCGTACGTGTGTTTCTCTTCCCTTTGACTCAGCATAAGTCTCATAGGTCTGTATCACCCACTCATAGGCCTACTTTAGGTCACGTGATGGTATTCTACCAATGAATTTGAACCGCGGTCTTTGATTCCTTGTGGATGGAAAAATTCAAATCCTTCTCGGTATGGCCTCCGCAGAAGAAAGACGTGCTGTGTGTCCCAGGTGTGATATTGATTATTTACGAGTGATTATGCGTTTCCACTCGGAATCTGAGGAGGCTACCAAGTTTCTTAAAAGACACGGTGTATAACCTTTGGAAGTTTATTGCCCAGACTGTCAGGAACCGTATAAATTTAGAAAAGAAATACATCAGTGGTACTGTGGTTGGTTTAAAAGTATGCAAAAACCAAGAAACAGGTACAGTGTAGTTTTTGTGTTTCTGACTATAAAGGAACTTTATTGGACAACACACACCTTCTGGCTTGGCAAATTATATTGTTCATAAACCACTGGACTCAAAGGTTCTGGAACCACGACATTATTGCCAGACGACCCTCGTCCTGGACAATCGTATCTCTAGGGTAAGCATTCCCCTAGGACAGATTAGGTATGTTGGGGTAGGTTTGGTTAAGTTTAGTGTGTTTGGTGGTTACGTTACGTATTCCCCTAGGATAGGTTAGTTATGTTGGGGTAGGTTTGGTTAGGTATAGTGAGCTTGGTGAGGTTATGTTACGTCTGTTTGGTTAGGTTTTGTCTGTTCCGTTACGTTAACCGGTGGTGCAGTATATTTTTCTGGTGGTTTTTGATGCTATTTGAGTTGTTTTTTACTTCATTTTTTTTGGAAAATGCTCATTTTCACCTACCTGTCTGAAGTTCATGATTGGAAAAGAGGGGAAATGATGCATT
This sequence comes from Coenobita brevimanus, assembly GCF_032717465.1. Classification (NCBI taxonomy): domain Eukaryota; kingdom Metazoa; phylum Arthropoda; class Malacostraca; order Decapoda; family Coenobitidae; genus Coenobita; species Coenobita brevimanus. Next base: position 27,142,301 of record NC_137048.1, read on the forward strand.
TCTGACAAAAAATGAAGGTCAAAAACATTCGAATTGCATCAAAAACTACCAGAAAAATATATTGCACTACCTGGGGGGTGTATTGTCCACTTGTAAAAATTTACCAGATATCTGGCCTACATATAAATGTTGGTTTATGAAGGGCAGGTTCAGCCTTGTATGGCCCAGGCTTGGTGTAAAGCCCAAGACAATGATCCTGATAGCATTTATTATTTAATTATGATAAATTTTATCCTCACTTAAGCTTGCTACTTCCAAACTTTAATTAGGTTACTCAGGTCCCTTCCACGTTAAAGGTTAAATATTTCAATACAGCAGCAACACCCACCTTATCTAACAGTTCACCTACTTTAAGAAATCTGTATCCTCAAACAAAATGTTCATTCATTCATTCATTGCCAGACGCCATGTATCCCAGACAGGGTGGCCAAGGGCTTAGAGTTAATTGTTTTACAGGGAGGGGCACTAATCCTCCACCAACCCCACATGACACGGAGGGATGCCAACAGCATCTGGTGTTCCCAGGCGGTCACCCATCCAAGTACTAACCAGACCCAACGTTAAAAAAAATAAATAAATCTCTATCTATCTATTGCCAGACGCCACAATCCCATAAGGGGTGGCTATTTGACTTTGAGTTATTTGTTTTATAGGGAGGGGCACTAATCCTCCACCTACCCACTTGTTGACACGTAGGGAGCACGTATGATTTGGTTATATGGTTACCACCCAGCGTAGTAAATGGTTTCTAGGCTTACAGGAAACCATTTGGCTTGTCACTCAATGTAAAGCCACTTGTAAAGGAAAGAAAAGCAATAAGAAGTGACAGGAAAGATGGGAGAAATATGAAGAAAGGAGGGCAGACACAGAAATAGAATGATAAAGGCTAAGGAAGAAGTAGGCAGCTCTACATCAAGTGAGTGGATGATGGTCGCCACCACCTACCACACAAATAAATAAAGCTGCAGCTAATATTCTGACACTGACAGAAGTCCTGGCTATGAGAGATTCATCCTGTGAAATGTACATTTTCTTGTAATTTTACTCGCCTCATCAAAACTCTCTTGCCAGAGAGATCAATCCTGTCAATGCTCAGCTTATTCAGCGCCATGATTCTTCTTATAAAGTGTAGCAATTTCGTTCAGGCGCTGCCCTTGATGATCGTCCTACTCGTCCTGCCGGCTGGGAGGGGACAGGAAAGTAGAGCAACAGCAGTCGATGCTCTCAGAAAAGTCCCTACAAAACTTCCCTAACACTCTTGTTGTTGCATTCTAAATGTTTTAATTTTGAAAAGACGTTTGTGATAGTCTCATTTCGTACAAAAAAAATCCTTTTCACTGAAATATATAAAGAAAGCTGCATCAAATCAACCACAGACAAAAAAAGAAAATGCTAAATCTTTGAAAATTTTCCCCAAAACATAGGAGGATCAGCTGGACATGTCGTGCCATCCCCTTACCAACCCATGCTCAGTATCTCATTTATTTTTCCTTGGCTGAACAGCAACTTCCATTGAAACTTTCTCTTTTAGTTTAACAATATGGATCTGATTTATTTCAATGAAACTTTAACACGACCAATTTCCAGACTAATACATTTGAAGTCAACAGGCGGGGTGTTCTCGTGCAGCTGGTGGAATAAGCAACGTCCTTTTGCCCTTGACAGATCCCTGCCAAAGTTTCCCTAGCAACACTACACGAACGCATCCCAGAAATCCAGATCGACAAATACAAGAACAATACATCCTTTTCAGTAATCTCTTTCTTCGTACTGATTCATGTTCAGCAACGTTTCACTGACACTAAAATCTTACGATCAAGACATGTTATATATATGTATATATAAGATGGCTATGAAATCTCTTACAACTCCAGTCTTTGCAGAAAGCTGATTACCATACCTGAATGCAAAGGTCCTCCCCATGAGTTAAGCTACTAATTTAACACATGGCTGTTGAGGGGAAGGGTAGGGATCACCTTATTTCTGCATATATTTTATGTTTTAGACTACTGTTCTTCATGACTGCATGATTCAGAGACATTGTTCAGTCGAGAAATGTCGCAGCATTCTCCTGTCGAGAAATGTCGCAGCATTCTCCTTTAGTAGGAAACAGTAGGTTGGATCCGAAAATGCTGTACTAATATAAGGGATTATGGAACTCTAGCGTAGACTACGGTTTGATGCATTATCTCCTTTAGGAGAATGGAAGGTGTCAGTGTTTGATGATGTTTACCTACTTATCTGCAGTGAAGCACCAGTTATTTCAGCTTTGATGATATCGCAGAGTTCCAAATGCCACGTTATAGGCTATGTAAATGAATCAGTATGACTGGAAGCTGGCTACTAGGCTACCTGTTGGGCAATTTTCTAAAGAATTTTTGCAGACTGTTTCATTTGCAGGTGCAAGTATGAAGCGTTCACAACCAGAAGAAACTGAAGATGCTTCTGACAACAGGAAACGTGTTCACTTGGATGATGCATCAGAGACAGATGGGGGTGATGCAGTGCGGAGGAAGCGGAGAAAATTTGCACTTCTTCTCTCATATTCTGGCAAAGGCTACTTGGGTATGCAAAGGTGAGCAGTCCCTTGGAAATGCTAGAGTGACTGGGATGAATGGGTATAATAACTCAATTTATGGGCATTAACAGGGTTATTGCTGGCTACTGCTAAGCTCAACTGATTAATACACATCATAAGACATGAGTGAGGTGTAGAGGGAGAAACTGGCAATCTTCCCAATACCCTGGTGTACTAAAGCTGAATAAGGTGGTTGTGGAATGTCAAACCAGGGAAGTTTAATAACAGAATATTATTGTGTAACTCTGTGTCAAGAAGTATGGTAACAGTATTTTCCTTTTACTTTTCCGCCTGTCTACACTGAGGCCAGAATGGACATGTTCTGATACAAATTGTGGAATCATTTAGGTTGGAATACAAACTGGAGTACTGTATACCACTTTGTATTATCTGTTCACTTTTTGAGCAAATTGTTTTTTTTACTGTCACCATCATCATGTATGGCAGTGGGAAATGGCTTTCTCAGCATATGGGAAGGCAAAATTGGATGTTCTTTCAGTCTTTATCCTTGTATCCATGGTCGGAAATAGGAGAAGTCCAACAAGATGTGTGAGAGAAGAGACGTTAAGTTGATGATGATATGGTTGAAGTTCACATATTGCTTTATGTTAGAATGTGTGCGATTACAATCTTAGTGTGATTTGGCCCTAAGACTTAAGACACGAAACTTGTTATACAGGAACCCCGGGTATCGCACAATAGAGGATGACTTGTTGACGGCTCTGCTGCACGCTGGACTCATGACAGAGGAAGGCTGTACGTGTCCTCAGATGGTCCAGTTCCAGCGAGCAGCACGTACTGACAAAGGGGTATCTGCTGCACGACAAGTAGTATCTGTCAAACTTCGTAAGTCAAGGGCCTAATTGTCTGCTCATGTTGTTGTAGTGGATATTTGCCAAGCCTAGTATGTACCAGTAGCTCACACATTTTAAGTCTGACACTGCTGCACCTGAGAAATATGTGATAACTTGATAGTTAGTGACATGGCTATGCAGTTACAGCCCAACAGTTCTCACCTTCTATCAGTAGCACTGCTCCTGTGACTCATACCGATTTGAATAGACTAATATAATACAGTAATCCCTGTACTATCCGGACACCCACTTTCCGGACTCCCTACTTACCAAACATTGTGGGCCTGGACCTTCGGAATCCAAAAAAGGCCAAAGAAAAGAAAAAAATCCCCCCAAATTCTTAATTTTTTCCCACCTGTAATTTGAAATTGCTGCACGGCGCTAAACAGCTGTTTACACCACGGCCCCTTCACCCCTTCCTTCCTCCCCCCTCCCCAGTCAGGGTTGCCATTTGATATTTTTCATTACCAAATGTGGGCCAACTAGGTATGGAAAAGTTCGTTTGGTAGTGAATCTGCATGATCCATTACCAAACAGATTTTTCATATGTATGATGATGTAGAGAATGGAGATGGTGGACTGTCTGCTATCTTTGATTAATCTGCTAGCATAGAGGGCACAACAATAAACATGCTGCTGATTATAAGGAGAGTGATTATAGTATTTCCATTTGTTATATAATTAGTGAAGAATAAATGCTTCCTTTAAGAATTTGGCAATGAAAAGTTAAATTTAGTAATGAAAATTGAGGAGTTTGGTAATGTGGCCAAGCTCAGATCTGGCAACCCTGTCCCCAGTTACTGCCTAACCTTCGTCAAGGGAAGACATTCTTCGCAATGGATGCCGAACGTGCTCGTTTTTGTGAATAAACAGTGAATAAACTGCAATACCTCGCCACTAGACCACGTGGGAATTTACAGTGTTGAGCAGTGTTAAGAAATTAGAATTTAGAGTGCAAAGGATTAAGCGTCGAGTGCAAAGTGGTGGTTGAAACTGGCGTGATGCAATTAAGAACATAATGTGCAGTGTTAAACAATTATAACTCACAGTGCAAAAATTAAGTGTAGCACAACACTGGATTACTGTATGTGCTTCAAGAGCATTTTCACAACTACCAGAGCCTTAGAGGAGGTGGCCATAGACGTGCTGTAAGTAGCTTGTACACTGCTAAGTATTTTCCATACTTCTAATTGCTCATTCTCTGGTTCCTTTTCATTTATTTCATGTTTTAAGTCCATTATTGGTGTGAATAGGGTCTTAAATAGCTTTATATAAGTGCTATGCATGTCCGGTAGGGCGTTATTTTGGTGGCTTTCAAAGTTAGGCTGGGTTAGGGTCATAAGTACCAGTCCAGCAGGAAGAGGCCCACTTTCTGGACGGGACCACTTTCCAGACATGCCTTTGGCTCTATTACATTGGATAGTGGAGGGATTACTGTACTTGGTACAATACTAGTACAGCTTAACTGTAACACATATTATGGGTTAATATGATCATGAGAAGGATAACCTCTTCAATGTGGGATGCCTCTTGTATGCCTGTCCTGATTTGAAGAAAATACTCTGGCATTAGCCAAAAAAAGCATCTGGAATAAAAGGCATCCCTGGATGGAATGGGTTACTGAAATAATTTCCAGTCCCTATAGCACAGGAATGCCATTTGTAGCAGACTAGAACTGCTGGTGTTAGCTGCATGATAAGGACCTCTCTGCACAGAAGAGGTTTAGGTCGCTACTGAAATCTCTGTACTGTATACGGGATATTTTCATGTAGCCTATTATATCAAAGTATGAAAGTACAGTATGCAGCTTTTGTATAGCTACCCATTATTGTGTTTTATTATTAAAATTGTTTAATAATATTACAAGTAGTTACTTAATATACATATTTACATACATTTCAGCTGATGACATACCAGACATGGTGTCAGCCATCAACGAACACCTGTGTAGTCAGATCCGTGTGATGGCTGTCCGTCGCACCACTAAGGGCTTCAACTCCAAGTCCTGGTGTGATTCTCGCACATACTCGTACATGTGCCCCACATTTGCATTTGCTCCTTCAGTGGAGGTACCTGTAATTCATAACAATAAATTTAAATACATAATTTTGCTATGCTCTGTGTGGGAATAAGCATATGGATTGAAAATAGCAACCAGTATTTAGTTACTTTACTCTTCAGTGGAAGTGTTGGAAGCAAAGAAGAAAGTCAAAATGGGGAAAGCCCCAGGAATTGATGGAGTGCCATCTACTCACTCGATGTAGTGCTGCTTTGGGTGCCTGCCCTTTCCTCTCTTCCTTCCTTCCTCTTATGACTTTCCTTCTTTCTTTCTTCTTCCTCCTGCCTACAGGTGACTTTACACTCCCTCCTCTGTCTTTCCTTCCCTGTTTCCTCTTCCTTCTGCCTGTGGGTGACTACACAGAGTGACAGGCCAAATGGTTTCCAGTATACCAGGACACCATTTGCTACACTGGGTGGTAACCATATAACCAAATTATGGTGGCTGGTGGTTTAGTGGGTAATTAAAGCATTCCAGTTGGATTGAACCTGTGTAGGCATTTATATCCAAGGAATGGTTGGGGTTTATTGCTCACATGTTGCCACTCAGGGATGAGTGAGGGTGATTACTTTCATCTTTTAAGACCAACTTGCCTGGCCCCGGGCTCCTACGTTCCTCATGAGGCAGCATAGGAGTGGATGATGGATGGACTCTTCAGTGGAAGTTGTGGAAGCAACGAAGAAAGTAAAAATGAGGATGCTGAAGCGTCAGGGAGAGATAGTAGTAGAATGGATGTGGAAGATGTGCAGATTGCCCTGGGAGGAAGGTAGAGCCCTAGAGGATTAGAAGTCAGGTATAATTATTCCCTTGTACAAAGGAAAAGGTTATGTCCCCATGGTTGTTCAATATATATATGGATGGGGTGATGAGGGAAGTAAAACTATGAGTAATGGAGAGAGGGATGGCACTGGTAATGAATGGTGATGGATGGAATATCTCAAATTTGTTGTATGCTGATGATGCAGTACTGCTTGCAAATACCGGACAAAAACTTGGTAGACTAGTGCAGACTTTTGGGTGATGTCTGTGAGCGTCGTACCTTGAGAGTAAACATAGAAAAGAGTAAAGTTATGGTTATTGAGAGAGAAGTTGACTCCCAGTGTGATGTTACAGTGAATGGAGAGAGACTGGAAATGGTGAGAGTTCAAATACCTGGGGACAGTGAGAGAAAGGAGAGGAAAATGTGCAAATGAAGTAGAAAGTAGAGTGACACAAAGAAGGAAAGTAGTTGGTGCTATGAAGGCTTGATAAGAAACAGAGGTGCGAGTGTTGCAGCTGCACAAGGCTTACATAAAGGAGTGTTAGTGCCAACTTTAACATATGGATGTGAAACTATGGTGTGGCATGAATATTAAAGGCCAGGAGTGAGAGCAGTGGAGATGGGATTGCTAAGGAATGTATGTGAAGTACAGAGAGTAGATAGGATATGAAATAATGTGATTCGTGAAAGATGTGGAGTGAGGAAGTCTCATTTTCCTATTCGTTTTTGGAGGCTTCAACTAGGACTGGGGTCAGTTCATTTTTGTCAATTCAGTTCAATTCCAGTTCAGAATAAAATATGAATTAATCAGTTCCAGTTCAATTCATTCGTAAAAAAAAAAAATCTTCATTTCCAGTTCAGTTCATTATGGTCAATATTTCATTCAATTAAAATGTTTTCAATTCAAAATCAATTTTAATTTATCCAGTACCATTAATCTGTTTTTAGGGTAACTCTACATTGAGTGGCAAGCCAAATGTTTTCCTGTAAACCAGGAAAGCATTTACAACGCTGGGTGGTAACCTTATAAGAAAACCAACACGTGTTCCCTTTGTGACAACAAGTTGGTTGGCGGAGGGTTAGTGCCCCTCCCTGGAAAACAACTAACTAAAAATACGAACAAGAAGCCTCGGACCAGGGCTGACCAAAAGGTGTCGACTAAGGACCAAACAAAGGACATGATACGAATAGCTACATGGAATGTAAGGGGTGCAAATGATGAGGTGAGAGAGAGAGATTGTCCAGGTGCTTGAGTGTGCCAAAGTGGATGTATGTGGATTAACTGAAACTAATTGGGGAGGTGAGAGTGTAAGAGAATGGGAGTATGGATGGGGTATATGTGCAGGAGTAGGTGATAGAGAGAGGGCAAAAGGAGTGTGTATTGTTCTGAGTAACAGATGGAAGAATATAAGAGAGTATGGATCAGTTGGCTCAAGGATTGTATGGGTAAGACTGAAAGTTGGAATACAAATGTGGGCGATTGTGTGCGTGTATGCGCCGACGCAAGATCGTGCAAGCAGAATGAGAGGAGAGTTCTGGACAAATGTGGAAGTGTTCATGGAAAAGTTTGAAAGGAATGAGAGAGTGTTTTTGATTGGAGATATGAGTGGAAAACTAGGGAATGTGAAGGTGGATGGAGCAGTTGGTGAGTGGGGTGTGCCTGCAGAGATGGATGAGAATGGCAGTGCTTTAGTGAACATTTGTGCCGGAAGGGGGTTGGTGATAGTCAATACCCTCTTCAGGCGCAAAATGATCCACAGGTATACGTGGCAAGTGACAAGAAGAGTGGATGGTGAACTGAATGAATGGAAGGTGATGATTGATTATGTATGTGTGGATAACAGGATGAGAAGGTGTATAATGGATGCATGAGTATATAGAGGTTGGGTGAGTAGACTCTTGGAACACCACTTGGTGGTGGTCAGAATTAGTGTCCAAACGAAATGGAAAAATAGAAGAAGGGAAAGACAGGAGTAAGTAGCTCATACAAGGAGGGTGGAAAGGTTACAAGAGGATGGAAAAAGGGCAGAATATAAGAGGGAAGTGGAGGAGCAATTAGGTAAATATGGATTGGAGCAGATGGGGGACGTGGAAGGTGTGTGCATGATATTCACAGAAGAAATCTGTGCAGCATGTGAGGTGGTGTGTGGGGTGAAGAGAAGACAAAAGGAGGTGCAGGGAACAGCATGGTGGAATGAAAAGGTGAGAAAGGCTGTTGCACAAAAGAAGAAAGCATATAATGAGTGGATCAGAAACGGGTGTGGAAGAAGCTGAGAGACGGAAGAGAGAGTTGTATGTAGAGAGGAAGAGAGAAGTGAAAAGATTACTAAGTGAAAGTAAGAAGAAAGTGGATGGGAATTTGGAAGGAACTTGAGTCTAAGGTGGAGGGAATGTAAGAAAATTTTCTGGAAAGAGGTAAAGAGAGTTAGACAGGGTGCCAAAGAAGTTAGTGGGGGAGTGAAAGATAAAAATGGTAGATTACTAGTGGAGAAGGAAGAAAAAGAGAGTAGATGGAGAGAACACTTTAACGAATTGTTGAACATAGAGAATGAAAGTAATGCAAGTATAAGTGGCTGGGAAATGGCTGGGAGATGGAGGGATGTGAGAAGAAAGGAAGAAATCAGTAGGATGGAAGTTGTGGAAGCGATGAAGAAAGTCAAAATGGGGAAAGCCCCAGGAATTGATGGAGTGTGTGGTGAAATGCTGAAGCAAGGGGGAGAGATTGTAGTAGAATGGATTTGCAGGATGTGCAGATTGGCCTGGGAGGAAGGTAGAGTCTCCGATGATTGGAAGTCAGGTATAATTATTCCCCTGTACAAAGGAAAAGGGGAAAAAGAAGTATGTGGTAATCACAGGGGCATTTGTCTTCTTAGTGTAATAGGAAAAGGGTATGGTAGGATACTTATTGACAGAGTTAGGGAAATAACAGAAGAATTTGTTGGAGAAGAACAGGGAGGCTTTAGGAAGGGAAGAGGTTGTGTAGATCAGATATTCATTCTTAGATCTTTAGTGGAAACGTTTCTAGAGAAGGGAAATAAGTTGTATGCAGCCTTCATGGATTTGGAGAAAGCATATGACAGGGTGGATAGACAAGGATTGTGGAAAGTATTAAAAATATATGGAGTAGGTGGGAAGCTGTTGAATGCTGTGAAGAGTATGTATAAGAGTGCTAAGGCTGCAGTGTGTGTGGATAGTGAACTGAGTGGATTTTTCTATTTGAAGGTTGGATTGAAACAGGGATGTGTCATGTCTCCATGGTTGTTCGGTTTGTATATGGATGGGTTTATAAAAGAGATACAATGTAGGGCAGTGGATGTTGGAGTGGCCCTAGTGAGAGAGGGCAGTGTTTGGAAACTCCCTGTACTGTTGTTTGCAGATGATACTGTGTTGTTAAGTGAAGACGAAAGGGAGCTGCAAGGCTTGGTGGATGAGTTCGGGAGTGTATGTAAGAAACGGAATCTAGAGGTGAATGTAGGGAAGAGTAAAGTCATGGTCTTTGAGAGAGGTGAAGTCAGTGAATGTACAGTGAGGTTGGATGAGGAGGAAATGGAAACTGTGAGTGCTTATAAGTACTTGGGTAGTGTGATGAGTAAGGATGGAAGTTTAGAGGATGAAATGCTTGAAAAGGTACAACAAAGAAGAAAGGTTGCTGGTTCCTTGAAAGCAGTGATAAGAAGAGGGAAGTGAGCATGGAAGTGTAAAAGTTACTACTTGGCAGTATTGTGATACCAACTGTAACGTATAGAAGCGAAGCTTGGACGTTGTTGGAGGGGCAGAATTCAAGATTGAGAGCCATGGAAATGAGTTATTTGGGAGGAGCATGTGGAGTCACATGAAGAGACAGATTGACAAGTGAGGAAGTGAGGGATTGTTGTGGTGTGGATGTGGATGTGATAGGAAGCATCAGTAAAAACACACTAAGGTGGTTTGGCCATGTGGAGAGGATGGAGAGTGAGAGACTAATGAGGAGAGTGTATGTGAGTGAGGTGGAGTGGGGGGAGAGGGAGGGGGAGGCCAAGGATGAGATGGAGGGATTGAGTGGAGAGGTATGTAAGAGAGGAGGGTGTGGGCTGGGAGCAGGGCAGTGAAATGGCAAGGAACAGGGCGACATGGAGGTGATTTGTTTGTGGCCACCCCTTACGGGATTAAGGCATCTGGCAATAGATAGATAGATAGAAAAGTGCTCAACCACACAAACCAATTACATTCTTTACCAGCTAAAAGTTCAAATTGTTTAATTCTTTGTATTAGTAAACAAAACAAGAATGTACTTCACATTTTTTTTTACATCAGTTCCAATTCAATTTATAATTGACCCCAGCCCTGGCTCCAACATGCTTGCATGCATCTGTCTTGGTCACCTAATGGTGGCTTTCCACGTCGCTTAATCTCTGGCAGCTTCCCTGTTCAGTTCCCCTGAGGTCACACTTAATTACCTCATCCCAGGTCTTTTTTGGTCTGCCCCTCAAAACCCCACCCCTAATGTTAATGCTTCTCACCTTCTGCACCCAGTTATCATCCCCCATCCTCTCTGCATGGCTAAACTACCACAATCCGCTTCTCTTCATCACAACACCAATACACTTCATTCCCACCCTACCTCTCAACTCTTCCTTCGTAAATCTAGTCCCCCCAGGCCTTGCACTCAGGGATGCACTGCATATCCACCTAGTCATTGTCATTTACGTATGTTTAAGCCTGTGAATATCCTCTTCCTTTACTACTCAGGTCTCACTACCATACAGCATTACACTCCTAATTCATGCTGCATACACAGATCCCTTAGCATGTGGGGACAGCCCTCTCAATGTCAGGAGAGGCAACAGCTCCCTGAACTCCTGAACTTCTTCTGACCGCTCCTCACCCTAGCCACAGAGCCCTACCTCCAGCACATAGCATGTCTCCCAAATAAAACTCTTTCACACACTGAAGAGACTCACCAGTAAGTTCAATCCTTTCATGCCTGACGATCCCCACCTGCTCTCCTTGACACACCACACACATAAAATCAGCATTATCTCGCAGTCTGCCTCTAATACCACTACATCTCTTATGCACCCACTTATCACAAAAGATGCACAAGATAGAATTACTTCCCACACCCTTGTGGCGGATTGCACATGGCCACCCTCCCTCTTCTTTGACGGTACTGCCACCAACCCTAGATATCAGCACTTTTGTTTTTTTGTTTTGTTTTTTCTGTGAACACCAGCATCGAAGAGAGTGCACCGAGATGGTATGGTCATGTGGAGATAATGGATAACAATAGCGTGGCGATAAAGGTATACCTGAGCAAATTTCAAGGAGGAAGGAGGCGAGGTAGGCCAAGGAGAAGATGGAGGGATATGATGGGTGAGTGTGAGGAAGAGAGGTATGGAAATTGGTGAGGCCAGGGGACTGACAAGAGATCGGGCTGGCTGGATGAATGTCGTGAGAAGAAGTGCATGATCAGGGATTTGGCACCCCTTTTTAACATGACAGCGTCCAGACTGGCTCAATCGGATACGTTTATGTGAAGCTACAGAATGTGTTGAATGTTTTTGGTGTGTCAGATTAAGCCGGGATTCTTGGGGCTTGAATGATGAGTCAGTGGAAGTGTGGCCCATTGGACCGGGTAAACTTTGGCTGTCTTGACGTTGCTACTCCTCACCCTGCTCTTGGGTGGGAAAGGAGGTCTGGATGATGATGATGATGATGGCAAAGGAAGAGAGGAAAAAGAAGTGTGTGGTAATGGTAGGGACATTTGTCTTCTTAGTGTAACAGGAAAATTATATGGTAAGATACTTATTGACAGAGTAAGGGAAATAACAAAGGAAATAGTTACAGAAGAACAGGGAAGTTTTAGGAAGGGAAGAGGTTGTGTAGATCAGATATTCATTCTTAGGTTTTCAGTGGAAAAATTTCTAGAGAAGGGAAGGAAGTTGTATGCATCCTTCATGGATTTGGGGAAAGCATATGACCGGATGGATAGGTGAGGATTGTGGAAAGTATTCAGAGCATGTGAAGTAAATGGGAAGTTGTTGAATGCTGTGAAGAGTATGTATGAGGGTGCTAAGGCTGCAGTGCATGGACAGTGAACTGAGTGAATTTTTCTGTATGAAGGTTGGACCGAAACAGGGATGTGTCATGTCTCCAAGGTTGTTCAATCTGTATATGGATAGGATCATAAAAGAGATACAAGGTAGGGCAGTGGATGTTGGAGTGACCCTAATGAGAAAGGGCAGTGTTTGGAAACTCCCTGTGCTGTTGTTTTCAGATGATAACTGTGTTGTGTATTGAAGACGAAGGGAAGCTGCAAGGCTTGATGAATGAGTCTGGGAATGTGCGTAAGAATTGGAATCTAAAGGTGAATGTAGGGAAGAGAAAAGTTATGGTCTTCAAGAGGAATTAAGTCAGTGAATGTACAGTGAGGTTGGATGAGAAGGAAAATGGAAAATATGAGTGCATTTAAGTACTTGGGTTGTGTGATGAGTAAGGATGGAAGTTTAGAGGGTGAAGTGCTTGAAAAGGGACAACAAGGAAGAAAGGTTGCTGGTTCTTTGAAAGCAGTGATAAAAAACAGGGAAATGAACATGGAAGTAAGGAAAAGTTGCTGCATGACAGTATTGTGATACCAGTTCTGACATATGGAAGTGAACCTTGGACCTTGTTGGAGGGAAACAAGCCTAGAGTGAGGGCAGTGGAAATTAGTTATTTAAAAGCAGCATGTGGAGTCACATGGAGAGACAGACTGACAAATGAGGAAGTGAAGCAGTGTTGTCGTGTGGATGTGGATGTGATAGAAAGCAATAGGAGAAATACGTTGAGGTGACCTGGCCATACGGAGAGGACAGAGAGCGAGAGACTGAAGAGGAAAGTGTGAGTGAGGAGGAGGGGGGGGGAGAGGGAGGGGGAGGCCAAGGATGAGATGGAGAGGAGAGGTACGGTATATGAGAAAGGAGGGTGTGAGCTGGGAGCTGGGCAGTGAAATGGCAGGGGACAGGGCAACATGGGGACAATTTGTTTGTGGCCACCCTTTATGGTTTGAAGGCATCTGGCAATAGATAGATAGATAGACCCTTCAGTGCTTGCTTTTTTCTTCTGCTACCTAGTGGCGGACTTCTGGGGGGAGGCGTGGCGGGGGTTCCGCCAGCATAGATCGTGGGTCCAGGGCGAGATGGGGCTCGGGCCTGTGCTAGAGGGTACAGGGCATTGCGGTTCCCAGGCTGCCACTTCCGCCCAATAGAGAGGGGCCCGAACCTGGGAGTAGCGCCCCAGGAGGCTGCCCTATTAGTGGGTGTATAATGGCGGGATAGTTGCAGTGCCAAGACACGCTTGGAGGGTGTCCCTGCAGCTGTCCTGGCAGGGTGCCCCGAGGCCACTACCACAGCCACTGGTAAGCTGGTGGGCTAGGGGTCCCAGATCCATTGCCTGGACCTGGGACTGTGCAGTGAGTGGGACCTGTGCTGTGTCTGTCCCCCTTTATTAATACTGAAGATGACAAAACAAAATAAGTTTCAAAGCAAGCCTGAGGACAGTAAATCACCCATGGGGATGAGGGTGGGTTCATGGAATGTGGGAAGTTTGAGGGGAAGAGCAGGGGAAGTCGTTGAGGCATTCAGTAGGAGGTGGGTGGATGTGGCGTGTTTGCAGGAAGTCCGGTACAGGGGTGGATCAGCCAGAAAGATTGTTGGGAAGGACTGTTGCTATAAGTTGTTTTGGCTGGGGGGGACAGACGGATATGGAGGTGTTGGTGTGATGGTTGCGGAGAAATGGGTGGAATATGTTATGAATGTTTTGAGAGTAAGCGATAGGATATTGGTAGTGAAAATTCTGTTGGGAAGAAAGATAGCTGCGATTATATTGGCATATGCTCCACAGGCAGGATTGGATGAAGCAGAGAAAGATAGATTTTGGGATGATTTAATACGTGTAGTGGGTGGTATGCGGGATAATGAGATAGTGATTTTGGGAGGGGACTTAAATGGTCATGTAGGTGAAGCAGCACAAGGTTATGAAGGAGTGCATGGGGGATGTGCATATGGTCTAAGGAATGCAGAAGGGGAAAGGATACTCGAGTTTGGGGAGGCAACGGACATGATTGTGTGCAACACATATTTTAGGAAAAGAGACAGTAGGTTAATTACGTATGAGTCTGGGGGAAATAGCAGTCAGATTGATTATTTTCTGGTTAGGAGGGCCTATAGGAGGTTAGTGAGGGATGTTAAAGTTATAGGAAGTGAGGAGTGTGTGCAGCAGCACAAACTATTGATTTGTGATATGGTGCTTAAAGAACAAGTGATGAAAAAGAGGACTTTTGTACCTAGGACGAAAATATGGAAGCTGAAAAACCAAGTAGTAAGGGATGCCTTCTATAGCGAGTTGAGGAGAGTGGTGGCTGAACAGGGAGCTGTAAACAGAGGTGTTAATGAACAGTACAGAGCCCTCAAGAACAATTTCTTGAGAGTTACTGATGTAACATGCGGCTGGACAAGAGGACCACCAAGACATAAAGTAACTTGGTGGTGGGATGAGGGTGTAGAAGCTGCAATTAAGGAGAAAAGAAGGCTTTTCCGGGAATGGAAGAAGGGTGGAAGCAAAGAGGAATATTTGGCTGCCAAGCGCAGGGCTAGAAGAGAGGTATACAGGGCAAAGTCTGAGTCACAGAGACAATTACTTGATAACCTAAATCATGGGGAAAGGAAAAATATATTTAGGGTGGCAGGTCAGGTGAAGAGGGATAATCGGGATATCATAGGTGAGCAGTGTGTGAAGAATGATGAAGGAAGGGTAGTGGTGAACAGTGAGGATATTAAAGATGCAATATAACCGGTTGTTGAATGAGGAGTTTGAGTGGGACAGGGAAGGTTTGGAGCCAGCAGATCCAGTGTCTGGCCCTTGGCCTTTGATTGATACTGCTACTGAGTGAGGCAATAGGCAGGATGAGGGTGGGGAAGGCAGCAGGTGTGTCTGGGTTGACTGCCGAAATGTTGAAGGCCTAAGGTGATATAGGGGTGAGTTTAGTCACTGACCTGATAAATAGGATTATTTATGAGTGTGTTGTCCCAGATGATTGGCTGAAGACTGTAATTGTAAATGTGTATAAAGGGAAGGGTGATGCCCTGGAAAGAGGAAATTATAGAGGTATGAAGCTTTTAGATCAGATAATGAAGGTAATGGAGAGAGTTTTAGAAGGTATGATTAGAGAAAGAGTGAATATTGATGAGATGCAGTTTGGGTTTATGCCAGGTAGGGGAACCACTGATGCCATATTCATTGTTCAACAGCTTCAGGAAAAATATATTGGTAGGAGAAGGGATCTTTATTTTGTTTTTGTTGATTTGGAAAAGGCCTTTGACAGAGTCCCTAGAGAGGTGGTGAAGTGGGCGATGAGAAAGCTTGGCTTGGAGGAGTGGCTGGTTAGGGTGGTTATGGCCATGTATGTGGGTGCTCACACCCAGGTGAAAGTGAATGGAGATTTGAGTGATGAGTTTTCCGTGAATGTTGGTGTGCATCAGGGGTCAGTCTTGAGTCCCATGTTGTTTATCATGGTACTTGAAGCCCTTTCACGTGACTTTAGAAACGGACTCCCGTGGGGGTTGTTGTATGCTGATGATTTGGTGTTGATTGCGGAGAATGAAAGGGAGGTGGAGGAAAGGTTTAGGAAGTGGAGAGATGGTATGGGGCAAAAGGGTTTAAGGGTAAATGCAGATAAAACAAAAGTGATGATATCTAGGGTTGGTGGCGGTACTGTCAAAGACGAGGGAGAGTGGCCATGTGCAGTTTGCCACAAGGGCGTGGGAAGTAATTCCATCTTGTGTGGTGTGTGTGATAAATGGGTGCATAAGAGATGTAGTGGTATCAGAGGTAGACTGCGAGATAATGCTGATTTTATGTGTACGGCGTGCCGGGGTGAGCAGGTGGAGATTGTCAGACGTGAAAGGATTGAACTTGCTGGTGAATCTCTTGAGTGTGTGGAAGAGTTTTGTTATTTGGGAGACATGTCGTGTGCTGGAGGTGGGGCTGGAGCTAGCTCTGTGGCTAGGGTGAGAAGTGGTTGGAAGAAGTTCAGGGAGCTCTTGTCTCTCCTGACATTGAGAGGGCTCTCCCTACGTGCTAAGGGGTCTTTGTATGCAGCATGTGTTAGGAATGTAATGCTGTATGGCAGTGAGACCTGGGCAGTGAAGGAGGAAGACATTCGCCAGCTCAGACGTACAGAAATGACAATGATTAGGTGGATGTGCAGTGCGTCCCTGCGTCCAAGGCCTGGAGGGGCTGGGTTTACAATGGAAGAGTTGAGAGGTAGGATGGGACTGGAGTGTATTGGTGTTGTGATGAGGAGAGGTAGATTGAGGTGGTTTGGACATGTGGAGAGGATGGGGGATGATAATTGGGTGAGGAAGGTGAGAAGTGTTAATATTGGGGGTGGGGTTATGAGGGGCAGACCGAGAAAGACATGGGACGAGGTCATTAAGTGTGACCTTAGGGTTAAGGGACTGAACAGGGAGGCTGCAATGGATCGTGCAGCATGGAGAGCCGCCATTAGGTGACCAAGGCCGACACATGCAAGCATGTTGGAGCCTTTAAAAAACGAAAACTCATACTACAAATAGTTCTCATCCTGCATTATCTGTAAATTTCTTATGAAAATGCTGGCCTTGCAGTTAGTATGCACTTCTTGAAACATGGTCATTCCAGCTCAGAGTATGAGCACAGTGAGCACAGTACTGTCATTTTTTTCTCCACTACCACAGCTTGGCTCCATTAGCTATTTTATTCATTCACACAGTACTGTACTCAGATCCTGCTGCACATTTCATCCACAGTCACAATTTGGCTACACTATTTTGTGCTCTTTTTACTCTTAACCATCCATCCATCCATCATCCAATCCTACATTGCCCCATGAGGAGCGTAGGAGCCCAGGGCTAGGCAGTTGGTCCCAACATTTAAGATGAGAGTGACCAGCCTCGTTCATCCCTGAGTGGCATTACATGAGCAATCAACCCCAACCATCCCTTGGATATAAACCTTCACCGGCTCAATCCGACTGAAGCGCAATAATTACCCACTAAACCACCAGGCACCAAAATTTGGTTATGTGGTTACCACCCAGCATAGTAAATGGTTTCCTGGTGCACAGGAAACCATTTGGCTTGTCTCTCAGTGTAGAGTCACCCACAGGCTGAAGGAAGTGGAAAGAATAAAGGAAAGAAAGACAGAAGAGGGAGTGTAAAGTCACCCATAGGCAGAAGGACAAGGAAAGAATGAAGGAAAGAAAGACAGAAGAGAATGGAAGGAAAGAAGGATGGAGAGGAATGGGCAGACACTTGGCTTAAAATTGCCATTTCTCCATCTTGAATGTTGAGCTGTAGCAATAAATTAACACTAGAATATGATACTAGTTACAATGAAGTGCTACATAAAGGACGTGGAGCTGTAACATTGTCTTTTTCTGCTACTCAGCTACATGAAACACGCTTCAGAAGTACGAAATCTAGGCCAAGTTGAGGTAAAAGGATATAGTATATCTGTGTATGGAGGCCTACTAACTAGGGATGTGCATTTCGGTCCGAGTAATACCCAGTTTACTTGGTTCTTGTGTTTGAGTGAGTACTACTTAGTTTACTCGGTTCTTGCAATTCAATTGCTTGATCAATTTAATCCCTAAAAAAAGGCAAAATAGACCTTCAAAGAATTCATTAATGTTACAATAATGTTAAATAATTTTTCTTTTGTCTTCTGAAATCTTCCATGTTCACCTTATATTTTATGAATACTTGAAAACAGTGTTGCAATAGCCAGGTATCCTGTATGAAAGTTTAAAATTCTTAGAATATCATGAGCTTGAATTTTCTGCATTTTAAGACTCTTTACAGCTTCAGAAAACTAAGTTCTGTTCAGTGTATATTTACTATATTTTGATATGAGAATTTTGATTTAAGAGTAGATTTTCATCACAAAATAGTTTTAATAAATTGAATTTGCTTATCACTGCAAGATTTCTTTTCCTGATTAAAGGCATTGCATTCTTGGTCGAAATGAATATGTTTTGTATTGATAAATTTGAAATTTCTTATCTTTGGCAAGCCTTTGGCTTCCCTAGCCTCCTGCTTATCAGATTGCTATCCACCCCCCTTCGCCCAGCTATCCCTACACTTTTCTCATTTCTGTTTTTCACCTGAGTGAAAAGTAATCATTCGGTACTCGGTTTTGAAGAGTAATCAATACCGAATTACTCGGTTTGCAGAAAGTATGTACTCGGTTTGCCCATCGCTACTACTAACCCAAACTTGACTTCCACCTCGCCTAGATGCTGTAGTACATTTTATTCATTTGGCACAGTATGGATGATGATGATGATGATGGGTCCTATTGCAAATTTTTTTCTATTCAGCCATTGCTTGACTCATTTTGATTCAGTTTGTACTGCTCATTTTCCAGATGACAAACAGCAGCTACCGCATCACTCAAGACGTCCTTGATCAGCTGAGAACCATATTGAAACTTTATAAAGGAACTCATAACTTTCACAACTTCACAGCCAGAAAGTAAGTGTGCTTCTCTTGGTATTGAAAGTGATTTATGGACGCATCACAAGCTGGATGATGAGATATACTTCACCCCTAGGCAGATACTATTGCTGATATCCCAAGTAACTTGTCATTTTCATGAATAATTAGGTAATATATGAATCCTGAGAAGAGAGAGTGAGGTACACTTATGATTGCTAATCTCTGACCAGAGACACATGGTGGGCAGAGTTATGACCGCACACAAGCCGCACATTTGAACATAGCCTCTGCACTACTGGACAGAGCAAAGAACTGTAACCAGGTGTTCTGAAGCATTCTACTCCTCATATCTCTTATATTACCATATTTTTATGGTTTCTCTTCCATAACATAGTAATCTGCGTTTATTGACGGGCCGACATTTCTTGAATCAGTCTGCAGTTTGGCAATTTCCAAGAAGTAAATAAACATGTGCCACTATATGTGGGTATTGGCATATATACTGTAATAATCATTTATGAATTAACGGCATTAACCCATGGCACCTGAGTGTCATGTATAGATGACCAGCTGGAGACTTCCGGGTAGCATGTACAGTACAGCTACCTCAAATTGACTTAGGACCTCCCTCCACAAGGTATTAAAAACACAGAAATCATAGTATATCACAATGTTTGTTCATGAAATGCCATTCATTAATATGAAATCATGTTTCCCTTGTTTTTCAGGACCAGTTGGATGTGTTTTGGCATGGAATCACTTAGATCTCTAAAGTAATCTAAGGACATTTCTTTGCACCAACCATTTGTCAGTTCAGTCTTGAGGTTGTCCACATTGGGTGTCTTCTTCTCTGCCATGATTTTCTTCAACTTTGCCCAGCATTTTTCTATCGGATTTAGATCCGGACTGTTGCCAGGCCAGTCGAGGACCTCAATCCGATTATCCTGAAGCCATTTTGTCACCTTTCTTGACTTGTGACATGGAGCTGAATCGTGCATGAAAAAGTCGCACCCAAGAATACCAAAAAAGTTTAACAAATGTTTCAGAACCTGAATGTACCAGCCACAATTCATCATCAAGTTCTTAGGAAGAAAGTAGAGGCCTCCCCTTCCCATTTCACCTGAGAAACACCCCCATACCATTACTGATTGAGGGTGCTTAACCCCTAAAGTACACAATTCGCTTAGCAGGTCTGTCCCTCCTGCCGCAAAACAGGGTCAGATTTTTTACTTTCACCGAGGTAAAAATTTTTCTTCCATATATCAAGAGACTGAATTTACACACCTGAAAATATATGTTTCAGCCAGACTGACCAAATAGTTATCGCACAATCGCCCGTCAAAGATGCAAAAAAGTTACCGATCCCCCTTGGGTGAATATAGAAAATGTACAGAAAATGCATTATTTAAGGTAAATAATTATATATACACAATTAAAAATTCCCTTTATAGTTGGTAGGACAAGCTGTCAGTGTGGCATACGCCCACAGCAACAAAACAAACCAGGCGAAAAGTGGAGGTGGAGTGTGTATGGCTGAAGAGGGGAGGAGGATGGAAGGATAGGGGAGGAGGGAGGGAGAGGGGAGAAGGGTTGCTATGCACTCACACCACTGTAGGGGGTATTTTGGGGTATGGTTGGTTGGGAGGGGACAATGTGGAGATGACACAGTGGGGCCGAGGGAGGTAAAGTGACGGTGGAGGGGGCGGTTCCTTCTCCCCCACCTTAGCGGGCCAATCACGCCATACCACCCCAGACACTCAAGCTCTCATTGGTCTGATCCCATATACGTTACCAAAGTGGCGAAATTACCCTCCCCCAGTTTTTTGTGTGTCTTTAGCCGTCGTGCGGGATTGGCTGGTGTGTAAAACACAAACGCATGATCGTGTGGCATTGGTCTTGAGGGGATAACAGTTGGCACCGTGTAAGCAGGGTCATATCGACTACAGGAGGCAGGGCGACGAACCTTGGCAGAATGCATCTGGAACACTTGAACTGTGCTTTCATCGGAAAACATAACTTTTCTCCACTCATCCGATGTCCAGTGTGCATACTTCTTGGCAAACTGAATGCGCTGCTTCTTCATGCAGTCAGTGAGAAGTGGTTTCTTGGCTGCAGTGCGACTTGGCAAACCCAGCTCCTTCTGCAAGGGGTGTTGGATAGTTCGAATTGAGACGTCTTGTAACAGCTGGGGACGCATTCTCTTCAATTCTGCTGCTGTCAGTCGAGGATTCTTGATTACTTCCCTCTTCAGATGCATATCTGTACCTCTGGATGTCGTCCTTTTCTTTCCACCACCATGCTTGTGCTCTGGTACGACATCAGGTGGCAGGTGCGCACTGCGGCAAGAATCTTCATGACGGTTGACTTTGCGCGTCCAGTATGTTCACAGATCATATTGATAGGGACATTATCCTACCTCCATGCAATGATACGGATCCTTGCATCCCTTGAGCAGTACTTTCCAGGCATGACAACTCGACTCTAGGAAAATAACAGGGCAAACAGTAATGCATACGAAAAAAGGGGGAGGTGCAAGCTCGGAGCAATGGGAACATATACAGTACTGTCATTCTCGCTTCTGGGCAAGCATTGACGTACCGAGTGTTTCACCACTTCCCGCCAACACCAGAGGGGTTGCAAGTTACTTCTTGCCCAAAAAATTCACTTGGTAGAGGTGGAAACACAAATCAAAGACAGACAACTCTCCCATAGCAATTCTGTGTGTAGGTCCTAAGTCAATTTGTGGTGGGTGTATATATGATCTAGTGTTTCGTGGCACTGTTTGATTATTTCGCAGGTAATTACCACTACAGGCAAATACTGACAACCTTCCTGCATGCATCCCAGTCATGCTCCAGTTACCTGCTTACCTCCATCATGAACAGACCTAGGCAAAAAGTTTTCCCTGTGTCCGGTGAGATGTCAGCCAGCCTGCCTCAAGGTCACTGCCGTAGTGACCTCACTCCCCTGCTCACACCACCACACACTCACACCACACTTCTCAAAGCCTACACGAAAATAGTGTTTGTGGTTGATTGTGGTATTCTGAAAGTGTTTTTTTCTTTACTGTGGAGTGCTAGTATAAGTCTTACTTGTGCCACACATATGGACACAGCCACAAAAAACACAAAAAGTTATCCCACTTCCAGAGGCTTCCTCTCTGACTCTACACACTACCAGGACAATCTGAGGCCATCAGCTTGAAGTCGAAGGATTGGTGAGGATCATGACACTTAGTTTTATTTATTTTTGGCCAAGTATTAGCTGAGATATGGTTAAAAAAAAAAAAAAAAAAAGTGATTTTCCAGAAATCCCCGGCTGGGGGAAGGGTCGGTGAAAATAAACTCCAGACGCCATGGGTTAATTGGCATACATTTTGAGCAGAGGGAGCACACTGCTAAGACCGCATCAGAATAACTGGATGGTAACGGGGCTTGTTATCACTAGAAAAAAACATTTAGTTCAAAGTAGCAAGTAATGGTAAATTTTTAGCAATGATATATTATCCTGACCCTGCCATAGGGTTGGAAAGGAGATCTGGATGATGATGATGATATAACTATTATAAAGCATACTTACTTAGAATATGTCATGTGGATGCTGGCTTCTGTGGTAGTCGTGGATATTTCTCCTCTATCACCTATCAGCAGCTCGGATAAAGGCTCGCCTCAAGAAATTGGTCAGTGAAATAATAAACAGATTAATATAACAAAGTATGAATATCAGATAGCATCATGCACTCATTATACACTAAAAATAACAGCTATGACCAACTTTCATGTCTGTGTCTTAAAATGCTTATATATTACTTGAAAAAGTAAAATAATATGTGAAGTGAAAGTGTTTTAGTGATGCTTAGAAAATTGTTCAATGAAGCATTAAACCTTTCTGGGATGATGGTTGAGCATGTCTGATTGTGTAGCCTATGCCTGGCCAGGACTTTGGCAAACTCTTTGGTCAGAGATTGGTAATCATGAGTGTACATACTATTAGTACTGTCACTGAATAATGAGATTTTCAGTGGAGAGTTAAACAGTATAAATTTCGTAAAATACTCCTGATGTTTTTTCAGAAAACCAGAGGATGCCAGTGCTAATCGGTACATAATGGACATTGACTGTGGAAATCCATTTGAGCGTGAAGGATTTGAATGGATTATCATAAAGATAAAAGGTACGTTACACTTTGAGTTACTTATGTAATAACTCTTAATTATCAACAGACAAGTAGAGATTTTTAAAATACCATACCATAATTAAGTCGCTATATACAGTATGTACAGGTAATCCCTTAATTCACGGGAACTTTTTTCACGATTTTGGTTATCCATGAATTTTTCATACAATAAGTAAAACAAAATTATAGAATTCAAATAATTTTAATATACGAGAAATAAATAAAATCTAAAAATGCCTACCTGCTGCCCGTGTGCATACATGTGTGTGTGGGGGGGGGGAGGTCGGTTTACCACGCACCACACAGTCAGTTTGAATCCGATGGTTGAACCGTATGTGACTCGCGAATCATTATTTGTGGCTTATTTTTCTGCCTTCCAGTGATTGCTTGCCTTGTTTGCCAATATGAGGCCTAAGCATAGTGCTAGTGATGCATGTGGTAACACACCAAAACAGACTCGTAAAGTGATGTTGCTGACAGAGAGTGTTAAAGTGTTGGACAAACTTAGGGAAGGAATGTGGGCGACAATTCGCCGTCAGTACGATTCCCCATCATTTATTTACATACCAGTTTATTTAGCAAGTACAATACAATAGTTTTTTACTTATATGAGTTTTAAAATCCCCCTGAAAATTAGTTAATAACATTAATTAATGAATAATAAGTATATTTATAGAATGACGGGGAATCGTCCAGGGTGCGAATTGTCCTGACGAGGAATCGTCCATGTTTTGATGGTGAATTGTCTCGGAACCGCATGTTTGGGGTGAATGAGTCAACCGTTTGTACAATAAAGAAGGCAGAACGTAGCATATGGGAGGCAGTGAGGGCTAGTGCACCAGACTGTGCTAAAGTGTCTCCACCTACGCCTGTGAATTGTCTCGGAACTGTATGTTTGGGGTGAATGAGTCAACTGTTCGTACAATAAAGAAGGCAGAATTTAGCATACGGGAGGCAATGAGGGCTAGTGCACCAGACTACTGAAGTGTCTCCACCTACGCCTACGCTTGTCAGCTTTCAGTGTTAAATTTCTTACAGTTTTGTTGTTTTTCATACCGTATGCTAGTTTATAAGGTGTATGTAGTGCATAAACAGTATTATTCTGATGTGATATACTTAATACACATACATAATTACGTGCACACATGGGCAGAACGTATACGCGAATTTACCACATACGTGAAGGGTCTAGGAACATAACCCTCACATGAATTAAGGGATTACTGTACTTGTACTACCATGAGAGTGAAAGTGAAGTGCTGCGACAAATAAAATAACCAGCAATACAACCATTCATTGTTAAGGGACTTGGCCACATACACAGAACTGAAGCTGAAGATGAACTTCTTATTTTTCATGCGGATTTTTATCTGCACTGATTCTCTAGCAGTTTTAATTAATCCTGCTTCATAAAACTATTCATGCGCAGAGATAGTAGAAACTCGAGAAAAGACTACTGAATAAAGATCTTTCCTCCAGTGAACGAATTTCTGATTTCATAATCCTTGTGTTCATTTTATTTCTTAAGTTTTCTGTCTTAAAACCATTGTGTGAAAATCCCGTCTTGGTTGAATGATGCTATCAGGTATTCAGCAAGGTAAATAAAAACGATATGTGCCAAATAAGTTCTTAAATCCTTCTTGCTGGTATCAGTGATGATGGCAAGTTGGATGTTTTTAAATTGTAAATCTATTACTCTGGACACAGATAGTCCTTATTAAAAATAAGGGCTGTTTTTTGTTAAATATCATCTTTTCCCATACAGTTGGTCCAGCACTGTAAGCTACAGGGATGGTAAGTGGCAAATCAGCTTTATAGGTGATGGATATATATATATTTTTTTAATCTCATCTTAAATATCAGGACCAACTTGCCTAGCCCTGGGCTCCTATGCTCCTCATGGGCCAATGTAGGATTGGATGATGGATGGATGGACGTAAGGTTCATTTGTCTTTTGTGCTGAATGAAATTTGTATAGTACTGTTTATCAATTATGTCACAATGTTTGTAATTGTGAAGGTGGAAATGTCTCAAACACTGGTGAAATCTTTGAGTGGCATTTCTGAGAAGCAGAAGACCAGATTATTATTATTATAATGTAGTGCTACTCGTGGGTGCCTGCCCTTTCCTCTTTTCCATCCTTCCTTTTCTGTCTTTCTCTTCTTCATTCTTTCCTCCTCCTTCTGTCTACAGTTGACTCTACATTGAGTGACAAGCCTACCATTTACTATGCTGGGTGGTAACCATATACCCAAATTATGGCACCTGGTGGTTTAGATGGTAATTAAGGTGCTCCAGTCAGATTAAGCTTGTGCAGGTTTATATCCCAGGGATTGCTGGGGTTTATTGCTCACATAATGCTCCTTCTGTCTACGGGTAACTCTACACTGAGTGACAAGCCTACCATTTGGTATGCTGGGTGGTAACCATATAGCCACATTATGGTGCCTGGTGGTTTAGTGGGTATTTAAGGCGCTCCAGTCGGATTGAGGTGGTACAGGTTTATATCCCAGGGGTGGTTTGAGTTTATTGCACACGTAATGCCACGCAGGGATGAGTGAGGCTGGTCACTCTCATCTTAGATGTCAGGACCAACTTGCCTAGTCCTGGGCTCTTATGCTCCGCATGGGTCAACACTGGATTAGATGATGATTATTATCATCATCATCATCATCATCCGAACATCCTTTCCCACCGCATGGCAGGGTGAGGAGTACCAGTGTCAAGACAGCTCAAGTTTGCCCAGTCCAATGGCCCATGCTTCCATGCAATCATCACTCAAGCCCCCAGAATCCTGGCTCTATCTGATATGCCAAAAACTTTCACCACATTCTGTAGCTTCACAAAAACATATCCAATAGAATCAGTCTGAATGCTGTCACATTAAAAAGGGGTGCCCAATCCCTGATCATACACTTCTCACAACATTCATCAAGCTAGCTCGATCTCTTGTTAGTCCCCTAGCCTCACTGACTTCCATACCTCTCTTCCTAACACACTCATCCACCATATCCCTCCATCTTCTTGGTTCACCTTGCCTCTTCCCTCCTTCAAATTTGCTCAGATATACCTTTTTCACTGCTCTGTTGTTCTCCATTCTCTCCACATGACCACACCATCTCAGTACACTCTCTTCGATTCTGGTGCCCACAGACTTCCTCACTCTGCATCTTTCAAGACTCACGTTATTTTGTATCCTATCAACTCTCTGTACTCCACATACATTCCTCAGCAGTCCCACCTCCACTGCTCCCACTCTTGACTTTTCATTTTCATGCCACACCATAGTCTCACATCCATATGTTAAAGCTGACACTAACACTCCTTCATGTAAGCCTCGTGCAGCTTCAACACTCAAGTCTCTGTTTCTTATCAAGGCCTTCATAGCACCAGCTACTTTCCTTCCATGTGTCACTATACTTCTCACTTCTTTTGCATATTTTCCTCTCGTTTCTATCACTGTACCTAGGTATTTGAACTTTCTCACCAATTCTAGTCTCTCTCCATTCACTGCAACATCACACTGGGAGTCACCTTGTCTCTGTTACAGTATACTGTAATTTATTATTACTATTATTCCATCCATCCATCCGTCATCCAATCCTATGTTGCCCCATGAGGAGTGGAGGAGCCTGGGGTTAGGCAAATTGATCCTGACATTTAAGATGAGTGACCAGCCTCGCTAATCTCTAAGTGGCATTACGTGAGCATTAAAACCCAACCATCCCTTGGATATAAACTACACAGGCTCAATCTGATTGGAGCACCTTAATTTCCCACTAAACCAGAGGCACCATAATTTGGTTATATGGCTGCCACCCAGCATAGTAAATGGTTTCCTGACATACAGGAAACTATCTGGCTGTCACTCAGTGTAGAGTCACCCACAGGCAGAAGGAAGGGATTATTATTATTATTATTGTTGCTGTTTGCTGATGATACAGTACTGTTGAGTGAAGATGAATGGGAGTTGCAAGGTCTGGTGAATGAATTTGGGACAGTGTGTAGGAGGAGGAATCTGAAAGTTAATGTAAACAAAAGTAAAGTTATGGTGTTTGAGAGGAATGAAGTCACAGAGTGTGCAGTGAGGCTGGATGGTGAGGATATGGAGAATGTGAGTGCATTCAAGTACTTGGGTAGTGTGATGAGTAATGATGGAACTTTGGGGGATGAAGTGCGTGAAAGGGTACAGCAGGGAAGGAAGGTTGTTGGTACACTGAAAGTAGTGATGAGAAATAGGGAGGTGAGTATGGAAGTTAAGAAGTCACTGCATGATAGTATTTTGATCCCTACCCTGACGTATGGAAGCGAGGCATGGACCTTGCAAGAGGGGAACAAGTCAAGAGTGAGAGCAGTGGAAATGAGTTACTTGAGAGGAGCATGTGGAGTGACGTGGAGGGACAGGTTGACGAATGAAGAAGTGAAGAAACGCTGTGGGGTGGATGTGGATGTGGTTGAGAAGATTAGGAGAAATACACTGAGGTGGTTTGGACATGTGAAGAGAATGGAGACTGAAAGACTGACTAAGAGGGTGTATGTAGGTGAGGTGGAGGGGGGAAGAGGGAGAGGTAGACCGAGGATGAGGTGGAGGGATGGAGTTGAGAGGTATATGAGGGAGGGGGGGGTGTGTTGGGGGGAGGGTAGTCAAATGGTGGGTGACAGAGCGACTTGGAGGCGTTTTGTCTGCAGCCGCCCTTTGCGGGATGAGGGCGTTGGGCTATAGATAGATAGATAGATTATTATTATTCATCCATCCATCCATCCATCCATCCATCATCCAATCCTACATTGCCCCATGAGGAGCGTAGGAGCCCGGGGCTAGGCAGTTGGTCCCGACATTTAAGATAAGAGTGACCAGCCTCACTCATCCCTGAGTGGCATTACATGAGCAATCAACCCCAACCACCCCTTGGGTATACTGTAAACCTTCACTGGCTCAATCCGATTGGAGCGCAATAATTACCCACTAAACCACCAGGCACCAAAATTTGGTTATGTGGTTACCACCCAGCGTAGTAAATGGTTTCCTGGTGTACAGGAAACCATTTGGCTTGTCACTCAGTGTAGAGTCACCCACAGGCAGAATGAAGAAGAAAGAAAGAAAGACAGAAGAGGAAGTGTAAAGTCACCCATAGGCAGAAGGACAAGGAAAGAATGAAGGAAAGAAAGATAGAAGAGGATGGAAGGAAAGAAGGATGAAGGAAAGGACAGACACCCGACAGCAGCACTACACTGAGTGAGTGGATGGTTAGCGCCCCCACCTACCACTGATTATTATTATTATTATTATTAGTGGTGGTGGTGGTAGTAGTAGTGGTTGTAGTAGTAGCAGCAGTGGTAGTAGTAGTAGTAGTAGTAGTATATTATTATTACAGTACAATTTACAATAACAGAAAAGCTAGTGCCAGATTATTTTATTCAGCACAGTGAATAAAGCGAGTGTTAATTCCTTTACAGCATAATTAACTCTTTTTATCTTTCTAGGGCAGAGCTTCATGATGCACCAGATCCGGAAGATGGTTGGTCTTGTTATGGCAGTGTGCCAAGGACTGGTGGGAGCTGATGCAATAAGGCGGGCGTGGGGGCAGCAGAGGCTTGATATCCCCATCGCCCCTGGCCTCGGACTGGTGCTGGAGGAGCCTCACTATGACAAGTACAACAAGAGATTTGGCTCAGATGGTCTTCATGAGGTGAATATAGCATGCCCTAACCTGATGAAGATTTATAACTCCATTCATTATGGTCAGACTGGAGGGATGATTTGACTATAGTATTTTTCCCTCTAACCTGGCCTATAATTGCTGTTTCCCCATCTTGAATGCTCAACCGTAGCAACAGATTATGGTCTGATAAATCTAAACTGGTGGCTAGGTTGGGGCGCAAAGCTCTATACAGTGTTGCCATGTTTTCCATATGTGCGATCCCCCTCCCCCTCTCTCTCTCTTTCTCCTGGGGGGAGATGTGCATCAGCCTGGGGAATTTTGTTTCTTTTATGAGTGACTGTTATAAACTTATGTTTTCATTTCTTTATTTTGTTTTTATTAAATCTAATTATACTTAAAAATATTTATTATTGGGGGCTGGTTGAGCTGCCATCCTGTATGAGTCAAGGACACAAAGGAAAGTGAACCAAGTCGCTCTGGCCGGGTGAGACTGGGAAGGTGTGAGTGTTGCCGCTCAGGAGGGTTTAATATATTATTATTTTTTTGTTTACTAAGAAATTGGTATATTTTTACTTATATTCCTGCGCATTATCCTATAATCATAATTGTGACATTATTACCCACCCCAGAAATATGGTAAAAGCCAATAAAAGTTCCTACTTTTTTTTTTAGCAACACTGTAAAATATTTATGCCACGTTTCTATATTGCCGTATAAATATTTTACGTATAATAAGTTTACAGTTCATTCATATGTTATAATACACACGTTAACATTGTATTCATATGTGTTTATCATATTTGTTCTGCCCTTTACATATATAACAGCTGTTTCACATCGCGAATTTGGGAAACATAGCAGCACTGTACAGAGGTTCGCGCCACACCCTAGCTGCCAGTTTAGATTTGTCAGACAATAGTACCAGAATATGGTGCTTGTCATGAAGAAGTGCTGCGGAAAGGATGTTGACCTAGAGTAATGTATCTGCTGCTGAACTACATGAAATTAGCTGCAAATGATGAAAATATGGGTAAATTTTCAGATATGTCACCTCTTTTTCTACTCTCTTTCATTTGCTGACTAATGTTTCTAAGCTATGGAAGCTTTGTATGTTCCTCAGTTCATATATGATGCTTTTTTATGATTCCTCAAGGAGGAAAGTGACATAAACTGCCATAAATGCAAAGGATACACAGTGGAATAGTGGTTGTACTTTTGTCCCTGACTATTCAGTCTCTGTATTAATGATTCACATTAATCTGCATCCCTACAGCCACTGGTGTGGGACGACCTGAAAGATAAGATACAGGAGTTTAGAGAAGTACACATCGACTCCTCCATCATAAAAACGGAGATTAGTGAGGAACCGATGCTCAAGTGGCTGGCAACCCTTCCTCTACACAACTTTAATAGCACTGAGCCTGGACCTGAACATCCAGTGGCAATTTCAAATGTAAACAACCTTCTTGGAATTTTTGTTGGACAGTATTGATAATTGTTCACTTTTCATTAACACTCAAACCCCACTGGCTCACTTTCAGCTGAATAAAATAATCTAACATTAGCTTTAATAGAATACCAGTACCTGGGCTGTCCTGACCATTAGATGGCAAATGATAGCAGTATTAACATTCTTATGCTCTCTCAGCCCAGTAAAGTGATTGTTATTCAGAATACTAGAGTTACCTCTGTCAGGAAATTATTTGCTATTGTTAATATTTTTTCCACACACAAACATAGTTTAGTACAAGATAATTTTTTTGATTTTATTGCAGACAATAGATATGTATATAACTGTTTTACTCAGTCTGATGTGTTGATTCATGTAATATTTTGGTACCTGTATTTAAAAATAACTCTCTTTAAAATAAAGTATCCACTTAATATGTGTTCAACAGCATACATAAAAATGATGCCATGCTTCCCTTAATGGAATCCCCATATTGGGGTAGGCCATGGTACAGCTGACATTTTCTTTTAACTGGAACCTAAACCAAGTGCCACAACCAGCTGATTTCTTCGTAGCAGTTGCTGGAAGCCACTGAGAAATCCTGGTTGCACCTCACAGGCAAGCACTAATATTTTCATAAATTTGCCAGGCACAATGCTCTTACAGGCCAAAAGGAAAGAGGTGGGGTGGCAAGAAGGATGACCAGGGGAGTGACAATGAAGCCGAGGATGAAGACGAGGGTGACCTGGACCAGTATAGAGTCATTCCAACCCAGAGACCAAGTCAGGGAAGTTCAACAGTACCAAACGGCCACCCGGCTGACTCATTAGGACAGGGTGATGATGGTGCAAGTGAAGTGAAGGGTGAAGGGGATGATGGTGTCAGTAAACCAGAGGATGAAAATGACAAGTTAGAACAAGATGATGATGATGGCATAGATGAAGCAAAGGATGAAGGGGATGGCTGTGTGAATAAAACAATGGAGGGAAATGATAAAGCTTCTGCACCTGTCAAAATGGAAGATCCTAAAAATACCATTGAAACAAATAAGCTTAACAATGCATCTGACTCTGAAAATTAAGGCCTACTTTGGCTGAAATTCCAAATAGTGAGAATATGTGTTCTGAACTGTAGTAGCCTAGCATCATGCCCCTGTACCTTTGCTTGAGGTTATATGGAACTGGCTGTCATAATGTACAGTACCATTTTGATACTGAAAATGAATGTTCATTAAGCAGAGAGTATCATAGAACTATGTATGTGACTGAAAATATGTATGACAAAATATTCAGATGTATGGTAGAAACTAATTATATTATGGATGTTGGCAGATAGTACCCATCATCTTACACTTCTGCTGAAAAGTGAAGTGAGTTAATTTTAAGTGTTTCATGTTAATATACCATACATTCCATCATGTTATTCAGTATTTTTAAATGTGTACTCCATTTTATATTTTGTTTAATGATCAGTATTTTATTTTGCATTCATTGCTTGCTATTGATTATGATCTGATCAGTATTTTATTTTGCATTCATTGCTTGCTATTGATTATGATCTGATCAGTATTTTATTTTGCATTCATTGTATGCTATTTATTGATTATGATCACCCTCTGACATTGGAACTTTTTCATCATCATCATCATCCGGACCTCCTAGCCCACCCTACGGCAGGGTGAGGAGTAGCAATGTCCAGACAGCCCAAATTTGCCCAGTCCAATGGGTCATGTTTCCATTCACTCATCATTCAAGCCCCTGGAATCCTGGCTCTATCAGATACACCAAAAACATTCACCATGTTATGTAGCTTCACATAAACATATCCGATAGAGTCAGTCCGGACGCTGCCACGTTAAAAGGGTGCCAAATCCCTGATCATGTACTTCTCCTCACAACACTCATCCAGCCAGCTCGATCTCGTGTCAGTTCCCTAGCCTCACCGACTTCAAAACCTCTCTTCCTCACACACTTATCCACCATATCTCTCTACCTTCTCCCTCCTTCAAATTCACTCAGATATACCTTTTTCACCATTCTATTCTTATCCATTCTCTCCACAAGACCATACCATCTCAGTTCACTCTCTTCAATTCTGGTGTTCATGTTTTCATATACCTGAATAAATAATGGTTTACTTCCATCAGTAGTAAAGATTGTAAAAGACTCAGTATAACTTTTACTGTACAAAAGCACAATGAAACCTAGGTGGTGAATAATCTAAAAATTTTAGACTTCAGCGGGTTAGAGCACTCTGCTCTGACCGAAGGGTCGGAGGATCGAATCCACCCAAGGGTCATTGGTAGACATCAGGAAGAGCATCCGGTCATAAAATGCTACACGCTTCAGTCTAAAAGTCCTCTATCCAGGGGCAATGCCTTAGCCCTTCAGGGATATCTGGCGTAAAACCAAATTATTATTATTATTTTTATTTTAGATTACAGGCCACAGAAATATTTTTTCTCAGAACAGCTGCAAGAATAATGTTGGTGGCTGGTATAAATTAGGGGATACTGAAATGTACTGGAATTCTGAAATGAGAGATGGGACTGTAGGAGTGAACTGTGGCATTTCTGAACAGGTGAACATGGTCTGAGGGAAATCCTAGGAAGTATATTATGACCAATGATATTATTGGAAGATGACCTTATGCTATAAAGAAGAAACAGTGGAAATGTGTATTAAGGGAGTAGGAACAGGAGGAGGGATGATGGAAAGAGTAAGGGAGAGAGATTAAGGGCAATTTAGACTTGAAACAGTTTTGTTACAGCCATCCCAGTGAAATTCTGAGGAGGGAACAAGGTGTCAGATGATAACACAGTCCTGTATGTATGGTGCTTATAAGAATTTAAACATGATTTTCTGTGTGGTAGGTGGGAGTTCCCACCATCCACTCACTCAATGTAGTGCTCCCTTAGGTGTCTGCCCCTATTCTTCTCTTCCTTCCTTCCTCTTGTGTCTTTCTTTCCTTCATTCTTTCCTCTTCCTTCTGCCTATGGGTAACTCTATGCTGAGGGCCAAGCCAAATGGTTTCCTGTGCACCAGGATACCATTTACTAAGCTGGGTGGTAACCATATAACCAAATTGTGGCACCTGGTGGTTTCGTGAGTATTTAAGGTGCTCCAATTGGATTGAGCCTATTTAGATTAATATCCAAAGGGTGGTTGCGGTTTATTGGTCACATAATGCCACTTGGGGATGAGTGAGGCTGGTCACTCTCATCTCAAATGCCAGGACCAACTTGTCTAGTCCTAGGCTCCTAGACTCTTAAGGGGGCAACATAGGATTGGATGATGGATGGATGGAATTAAACATCTTGTTGACTTTCTCATACACAATGTTAACCTGAAGGCTTTTTTAACTATTATGCTCATTACATTATCCTTTCAGTTGTAAAAGGCAAATTTTAAAAGCTATTAACAGAATCTGATGTGAATTCATGACTGTAAATATAAATTTATGTTTAACTGGTGAGTAGGAAAATAACTGAATTGGAAACTTGCCTAGTGGTAGATGGGGGCACTCACCATCCACTCACTCAATATAGTGCTGCTCTCACGTGACTGCCCTTTCCTCTCTTCCTTCCTTCTTTTCTTCTGTCCTCTTCTGTCCTTCTTTCCTTTATTCTTTCCCTTTCCTTATGGCTACAGGTGTCTTTTTTTTACCATCATTCTTTCATCTTCCTTCTGCATATGGGTGACTACACTCAGTGACAAGCCAAATGGTTTCCTGTACACAAGGAAACTATTTACTATGCTGGGTGGTAACCATATAACCAAATTATGGTGCCTGGTGGTTTAGTGGGTAAGTAAGGCACTTCAGTTGGACTAACCCTGTGCAGGTTGTCATATCCATAGGGTGGTTGGGGTTTATTGCTCATGTATGGCCACCTAGGGATGAGTGAGGCTGGACTCTCCCATCTTAACCTGTGGATTGCGCAATTACCTTTTTTTTATCCCACTCCGTGGTGCACATCTTTTTTTTTTTTTTTTTTTTTTTTTTTTTTTTTCACTATCCACTTACTTGATGTAGTGCTGCTCTCGGGTGTCAGTCCTTTCCTCTCCTCCATTCTTCTTTCCTTCCATCCTCTTCTGTTTTTCTTTCCTTCATTCTTTCCTCGTCCTTCTGCCTACGGGTGACTTTACACTCCTTCTTCTGTCTTTCTTTCCTTCATTCTTTCCACTTCCTTCTGCCTGTGGGTGACTACACAGAGTGACAAGCTAAATGGTTTCCTGTACACCAGGAAGCCATTTACTATGCTGGGTGGTAACCATATAACCAAATTTTGGCACCTGGTGGTTTACTGGGTAATTACGGAGCTCCAGTCGGATTGAGCCGGTGAAGGTTTATATCCAAGGGGTGGTTGGGGTTTATTGCTCACGTAATGCCACTCAGGGATGAGTGAGGCTGGTTGCTGTCATCTTAAATGTCAGGACAAACTTGCCTAGCCCTGGGCTCCTACACTTCTCATGGGACAACATGGGATTGGATGATGAATGAATGTTTATTATACACTTGAAGGTAAACATCCAGGGCATCATGTGGTAAAAAAAAAAAAAAAAAAAAAACTCTCCATCTTTGCATAAGGCCATGCGTAAGTTTACATAGGGGAATAGTGAAAAAATGAAAAAAAAAAAAATTGTTTATTATAAACTTAAATATCCAGGGCATCATCTGGTGAAAAGAAAAAATCTCTCTCTCTCCGTCTTTGTGTAGCACCATGTGTAAGTTTGCATGGGGCTGAGTTGTTTATGGTGATGCACGGCCAGCACAACCTGAGCTGTGGCTCACAACGCGACACTACCCAGCTTGAGCTGTGGCTTGCAGTCCACAGGTTAAATGTCAGGATCGACTTCCCTAGCCCCAGGCTCCTACGCTCCTCATGAGGCAACACAGGATTAGATGATGATGATGATGATGATGGAAACATACAGTACATAAATACATCAGTTATATGCAGAAAACATCTCAAGAATACTTTACTGGTTTTATAGCCTCACACATTTTATTAATACTACCCTGAATACAATTCCTTGATACTAGAAACTTTGTAGTTGTTCAGAGGTTAACTGTTGACAAGAAATTTAAACTTGTATATTTTGGGAATGTACATGTTGATACTCAGAAAGCAGATGAATATATGGATTTATGAAACTCCTGTGTTATTTATCAACAGAACTTGTTGCACAATGTATTGTTTTCATTACCAGTACAACATTCTTACCTAAATTGAGTTATATGGATCCATTCTATACATAAGATCTCCAAAGCTAAACAAAATTGTCTAGGAGCATCAAGAGTAATGTAACAACATTATCATCATATAAAAAGTTTATATAAAGATGTCACTGTACCTGGTACTGAAGGCTTTAATGTTTGTATCCAAACCATGTCAGTACTAAAGGTGTCTCTTAACTTGAATGAAACTGACTGGCAGTAGCGAGAGTAAAATTACACAGAACTCATTATACTAATGGTGTGAAAAGAGGTAGTGTCTGACCACATCACAGTAAAAGGCACCTCCTAAGGTAAATAAAATTGTCCAGTAGCAACAAGAACAAAATAATACTGCCCTCATAGTTCATATTTGAGTGCTGTGAAGAGTATGTACGGGGGAGCTAGGGCTACAGTGCGAGTGGATGGTGAGCTGAGTGAGTTCTTTGATCTCAATGTGGGACTGAAGCAGGGTTGTGTGATGTCTCCATGGCTGTTTAATATATACATGGATGGGGTTGTAAAGGAGGTGCAGGGTAGGGTAGTGGATGTGGGGGTGGCTCTAATGAATGAGGGTGAGATTTGGAAGCTTCCGGTGTTGCTGTTTGCTGATGATACAGTACTGTTGAGTGAAGATGAATGGGAGTTGCAAGGTTTGGTGAATGAATTTGGGACAGTGTGTAGGAGGAGGAATCTGAAAGTTGATGTAAACAAAAGTAAAGTTATGGTGTTTGAGAGGAATGAAGTCACAGAGTGTGCAGTGAGTTTGGATGGTGAGGATATGGAGAATGTGAGTGCATTCAAGTACTTGGGTAGTGTGATGAGTAAGGATGGAACTTTGGGGGATGAAGTGAGTGAAAGGGTACAGCAGGGAAGGAAGGTTGTTGGTACACTGAAAGCAGTGATGAGAAATAGGGAGGTGAGTATGGAAGTTAAGAAGTCACTGCATGATAGTATTGTGATCCCTACCCTGACGTATGGAAGCGAGGCATGGACCTTGCAAGAGGGGAACAAGTCAAGAGTGAGAGCAGTGGAAATGAGTTACTTGAGAGGAGCATGTGGAGTGACGTGGAGGGACAGGCTGACGAATGAAGAAGTGAAGGAACACTGTGGGGTGGATGTGGATGTGGTTGAGAAGATTAGGAGAAATACACTGAGGTGGTTTGGACATGTGAAGAGAATGGAGACTGAAAGACTGACTAAGAGGGTGTATGTAGGTGAGGTGGAGGGAGGGAGAGGGAGAGGTAGACCGAGGATGAGGTGGAGGGATGGAGTTGAGAGGTATATGAGGGAGGAGGGGTGAGTTGGGGGGAGGGTAGTCAAATGGTGGGTGACAGAGCGACTTGGAGGCGTTTTGTCTGCGACCACCCTTTGCGGGATTAAGGCGTCGGGCTATAGATAGATAGATAGATAGATATTTTTGTTATGGCCCCAGGCTCAACTGAATGTGAACTTGGTGGAGTGCAAGTTGAAGCTGACCTTTTCCTGTAGTTCAATATCCTCGCATAGGGGGAAATGGAAGGGACTGAGGGACGTCTGTAAGGCTGGACAGCAGAGCCACCTGCTTGAATCAGTGCCATTATAGGAAGGTTTCCCTATACAGGACCATTAAATAGAGGTAAAGATGAAATATTTACCAGGAAAACTCTAAATGAAAAGTACCTGAATGACTAGAAACATTTGCATGCTGCCTTTATGGACTGTACTTGGAGAATTCTTTCAACCCTCATGTCTGGGACAACTCCAGTACTGTACAGCAATTTATTACAAATGTTTTTCACATTGAGTGAGCTGTCTTCCCTAAGCACAAATAAATTGTTTGGAAATGGCAAGACAAGTGTTATTAATAAAGGCCAAAAAGGGTAATGGAAGTTGTGACTAACCCTTCAATGAGCAAGGTTTTTGCTAGATTGAATATAATAAAATCATCTGGCGATAGGAAGGAGAAAAGTAGAAAGATGATGTATAAAAGATACTAACATTTAACCCCACACATACCCAAGGATACAGACATATCTGAGGAGGTAGACCAAAGTCCATATTCTCATCAGTTAGTCCTTGGCAGCAGTGAGTTTCTGCAAGCTGAATATAATTGTCTGTCATAAACTGGAATATAATACAGTTCTTTATTCTCAGCCAATACATTAATCATGATACTTTTCAACATTTTGGTGTTGCAAGTTTTTCATGATAATTAAATCATTTTAAGTTAACCAATATAAAATGCAAAGTAGGCGATTCACTTTCAGAGATTTATGGAGGGTCCCTAACAATTCTTCCTTGCCAGTTTATTTCTGCATGTGGCATGTTAATACAGTAAAAGTCCTGTAATCTGAATGGCAGGGGACAAAGGGTCTTTCGGACCACTGTTTTTTTCGGACTATTGGGAGGGGCCTCTGAAAACAGAAATATGTACATGATCATTAAATAAACACTTAAAATTATATAGGTTATAGTTTACTCACTGGAAATGCACAAAACTGTAGATGAAGAGTTGCAGGCAGGTACATCCAAGTCGAAGAGCAAGTCCAAGCCAGATAGATCCTTAGATAAAGCCCAGAAAAATTTGAAAATAGCTAAGAAAATTGTGCAAAATTTCGTCTTGGAGAATTAAAAGTATTGGGATATTCAGAATACTGGTGGTCGGATTGGAGGACCTTTACTGTACAATATCATGTTTTATTTCACTTATGCAATCTACACTGACAATAGTAATGGTAGTAGTAGTAGCTGTAGCCCCAGGTTCATCTGAAATATGAACCTGGTAGACTACAAGTTTCCATTTATCTTCTCCTGCAGTTCACCATCCTCCTTTTGAGGGATATGAAAGTAGCTGAGGGACATTTGTATAACCAGGCAGTTGAGTGATCTTATGTTGGTGCCGCCATATGACAACTTCCCTCTCCAGGGTCATGTTGACAATAAAGGACAAGTAACATGCAATACAATATTCATGGCAAAATAAACTGCTAAGGGAGAAGTGCTAGAAGCCCATCTGTGCTGACAAAAGTACGACCTGAAGATCAAGGTGGACAGAACAAAATAAGTCAGTATGGCCTGTTATCTAGTGAGTGTATGAGGCTTTCTGCTACCTTTTCCAAAGCAGTATATTTGGTATATTACACTTGATATTATCTATTATGTTACAGCATTTATATTTTCCTACTACTGACAAACTTAGGTGCTACAGAAGGACATCTTTACGTTGTGGCATGATATAACTGGTCTTCCACACTGCCTGATAATACAAACGTTCTTCACCTCCCTTACTGTCCCCTGAAAGGTGGATGATGGACTTCAGGAAGAAGGTAACTCCCTTGCAGCCACCAGGTTCACATTCAGATG
The DNA here is from genome assembly GCF_032717465.1 of Coenobita brevimanus. NCBI lineage: Eukaryota > Metazoa > Arthropoda > Malacostraca > Decapoda > Coenobitidae > Coenobita > Coenobita brevimanus. The sequence continues at coordinate 27,180,894 of NC_137048.1, forward strand.
AAACTGGGATTACTTATACTACTACTAACATACCTTGCATAAATAACATAAAAGAGAATATTTACACACCATATGCAGTCCACTGTCCTCCTTTCGGGGAACTGTGAGGAAGCTGAGGGATGTTTGTTAAGGAAACAAGTCTAAAATGAAAAGAAGAGGGATCAGGAATGCTGTGGCCAAGCAGTATCCACAGAAAAAGAAAAGGGTGATGAAGATGATGATGATATAGGTTTAAAACAAGTGCTCGTGGTCCCTTCAGGCCCCTTGCACTTCCTCCTGCAGAGGGCTCTCATGCTGGTATAGTTTATTTTTGTTGTACGTATGGGCAAAAAATTATACGGAGATCCTATGCTGGGTGCCTGGAGTGGCATTTTTTGGTCAAAATGTGATCGCTCATTAAATATAGTAAAAGTTCTTCAATCGTGATGAGACCAAGTTTTTTCACAGCTAATTTTTTGCGATTTTTGTGCCAATTTTGGTGCGATTTGAATGTGTAGTTTCGGCTGCCCAAAACACACACACACACACACGGCTAGTGCTATAGTATATTAGATACTAGATTAATGTGTATTGCCTGCATGAGGATCATCAAGGACGACAATCAATACTTCTTACTTTACAATCTTCCCCAAGAAAAAAACCCGCAAGTCTAATTTTCCGTATCCAAGACCCCAGATATACTGGTTGATGAATAAGAACATGCCGGAAACTGAAGACCATAACTTGGCCCAACTTTTCGCCCTTTTGCAGCTATTTCACGTAGTTCAGTGGTAATGAAAAAAACAAAACAAAAGGCTCTTATGTCTTTTTCAAGGTACTCTTCGTGATAAGGATCGTATTTCAGTGTTAATTTCTTGTTACAACTCAGATTCTGGATAAAGGAATGGCAATTTTTACATCAGGTTAAAGTGAAAGGTGTATAGGCCTGACAATAACAGCACTCCAAATGGTAACATAAAGGAGCGCAGTAACTCATTTCAACATGCAATTAAAAAAAAAAAAAAAAAAAAAAAAAAAAAAAGCTGCTGGACGTCAGGGCTGACCACTTTATGCCTAGTCAAATACATAAATAGTAAAAGAAAGATACCATACATGTATCTGGTAAAGAAACATGCGCCATTACCGAAGAAATGTGTGACACAAGTATTTTAAATATAAAAAATACACATTCATGTACTTCACAGCTGACAACACACACACACACACACACACACACACACACACACACTCTGTTCATTTAGTATTACAAAATTGATACATACTTCAGTAAAACAAATTTGGAAAAGAAAAGGGATAAAAGTAAAAAGCAAAATGATGATTTCTACCAAGAACTGGTTGAAGTGGAGACTCACAATAGACTGGTTGAACGTGTACACAAACTAGAAATGGCTTTCAAAAATGAAATTGATGAAATAAAGAAGCAAATGCACTTGCAAAAGGAAGAGATAGAAAAACTAGGAAGGGAGGCCAATAAGAAAGACACAACCATCAGTGAACTAACAGTGGAATTGAATACGCTTAGGAAGAAAGTGAGTGAAATGGGAAGTACAGTAGTCAATTACGAGAGTGTTATGGAAGAGTTAAAAAATGACACAGAGACAATTAGACAAGCAAGCAGTCTTATGGACCAGAGCAGTGATATTGAGGAGAAAATAACACAGGTGAATGAAGCTGTGCAAAGCTACAAAAATGATGTAGAAACCACGTATGCTGAAATGGTGAAAGTAAAGAAAGACTTAGAAACAAGGGTGGAGGAAAAAAGCATTAAAAAGGAAGTGAAAAGAATAATCCAAAACAATCCAAAGTTAGTCAGAGATTCAGTAGAAATAAATAAATCAATAGTAATCAGTGGTATAGAAGAGGAAGAAATTAAAAACAAGATCACGAGAGACAAAAAGGAGATGGCAAATGTAATGAGCTTACTGAAAGAAGTATCAGAGGAAATCTGTAGTAAAGACATAGAGGAACACAAAAGGTTAGGGAAATACGAGAAAAGCAAGACAAGACCTCTAAAGGTGACTTTCCAGAGTGTAAACACTGTGGAAGAGATACTAAAAAATGCAAAGAATCTTATGGAAAAAGAGGAGTTCAAAAATGTATCGATAAAAAGATGCCTAACACAAGAGGAACTGGAATTACTGAAAGAGAAAAGGGAGGAAGCAAAAACAAAAAATGAGGGAAGATCAGAAGAGGACAAGAAGAAATTTTTTTATAAAGTAATAGGATTGCAGGTACGAAAGTGGTACACAAACAGGATGGAAGAAAAAGGAGGAAGTTAGTAGAACCATGTCATGACAAGTATATAAACAAGATGATAAAATTGATGTACTCAAATGTGGATGGAATGGTATCTAAATTACTAGAGATGAATGATTATGTCAGAGAAAATGAACCGCAAATAATATGCCTAACTGAGACAAAATTAACACCAAGGATATCCAATGACATACTAAACTTAGAGGAATACAATATATGGAGAAGAGACAGAAATTTAAAAAAAGGAGGAGGAATTATAATATTAACTAAGAAAAATCTAAAAGTCAAGGAAATAAACCTAGATATACCATCACAAGTAGAACTGATTGCAGTAGAGATCGACACATCTGAAGGTAAAGTAATTGTAGCCAATTTGTATATGCCACCCAGATCAAACACATGGGAAAGAGACGAATATGAGGACCTGGCAGAGAGTACAATTCAAAGTATAAGATCCTTGCTACATAAAATGGAAGAGAAATCGGAAAGAATTATACTAACTGGGGACTTTAATACAAATATAAATTGGAATACTCTACAGTAGATATAAATAGCCAAGAAAGCTGTTGGGACCAAAAGCTCCTGGATCTCGTACAAGAGTTTTTCTTAACGCAACATGTGAGGGAAACCACTAGAAAAAGAGGACTTGATGTACCTTCAGTGCTAGATCTAATATTTACTAGGCAAGAAAATGACATTGACAGTTTAATATATCACCCTCCACTTGGCAAAAGCGATCATGCAGTACTAAATTATAACTTCAGGATAGCATATGACATAGTAAACAGCAATGACAGTTACAAAAAGAGCATAAACTACAAAAAGGGAAATTATCAAGACCTAAAGAAGTATTTCTTAGAAGTTGATTGGGAAAATGAGCTTAGAGGACAAGATTTAAATGCTGTATATAAAAAATTTTGTGAATTTTATGAAATAGGAGTCCAGAAGTACATCCCACAGCACAAAGAAGCAGATAAGAAAATACAGAAATGGTTCAATACAGAATGTAAAAAATCAAAAGAAAGAAGAGATTTGTTGTGGAATAGATACAGAAGACACAATAGTGAAAGGGCATATAATAATTACAAACAGGCAAGAAACGACTATACAAGAATAAGGAGGGAAGCCCAAAAACAGTTTGAGGAGGATATAATAAGTAAAAGTAGTGATCAACCAAAGCTGTTTTACAGCTATATCACAAGCAAAACCAAAGTAAAAGATATAATACAATCCATTACGGACGAGGGAATCACTTATACACAAGAGAAAGATATTTGTGAAGCACTAAATAAGAATTTCCAGTTAGTTTTTACAGAAGAAAAAAATTTTGAGAGGGACTATGTGGAACACGCATGTCCACACATACTACCAGATATACAAATAACAGAAAAAGTAATACAGGAGGAGTTAAGTAGATTAGACAGAGGAAAAGCAAGTGGTCCCGATGAAATTTCATGTTGGGTGTTACGAGAATGTGCAAAGGAGTTAAGTAAACCATTATTTTTAATTTTCAAGAAATCCTTGAGTCAAGGGAAACTACCTGATATTTGGAAAAAAGCAAATATAGTCCCCTTATTCAAGGAAGGAAATAGACAAAATCCTCTCAACTACCGACCAGTATCACTGACCAGTGTTGTAAGCAAGGTATTAGAAAAACTTATAAGAAAAGCTTGGGTAAATCATCTAGAAGAACACAGTATGATAACAGAAAGACAGTTTGGTTTCAGAAAAGGAAAATCATGTGTTACTAATCTGTTGAGCTACTATGACAGAGTAACAAACACAATACAGGAAAGAGAAGGATGGGTGGACAGTATCTATTTAGATTTCAAGAAAGCTTTTGACACAGTACCACACCAAAGACTTTTATGGAAGCTGTACCATCAAGGAGGAATTCGAGGCAAACTGTTTTGTTGGATGCAAGACTTTCTCATAAAAAGAGAAATGAGGACAGTACTAAGAGGAAACTACTCATCATGGAAAGAAGTGACTAGTGGAGTACCACAGGGTTCGGTGCTGGCACCAATCATGTTTTTAGTGTACATAAATGATATAAACAGTAACACTGGAAACGAGAGCTATCTGAATATGTTTGCAGATGATGCAAAAATACAAAGGAGAATTACTAGCACAGACTCTTGTACGGAGCTACAAGAAGAATTAAATAAACTTCATGAATGGAGTAGTACATGGCAAATGGAATTCAATGTGGACAAGTGTCATGTAATCAAGTTTGGTAAAAGTGGAAAAAGACCTGATTGGGATTATAAGTTAGGAAATAAAACCCTATACACATCAGAAAGAGAGAAAGACCTAGGTGTGATTATCAATAACAGACTATCTCCGGCTGACCACATCAGCGAGAAGGTACGGAACATGTATACACTGCTTGCAAATATGAGAATAGCATTCACATACATAAATGAAAACATGCTAAGAAGGATAATAACAACATTCATTAGACCAACCCTGGAATATGCATCAATAGTCTGGAGTCCTCATCTCAAAAAGCATATAGACAAGATTGAAAAAGTTCAAAGGGCCGCTACAAGATGGATACCAAGCTTAAGGGACCTAAGCTACGAAGAAAGACTAAATAAACTGAATCTACCAACACTACAGGAGAGAAGGAAAAGAGGTGACATGATAATGCTATATAAGTGCATATCAGGAAATGAGAAAACAGACATAAATGATTACTTAACATATGGAGAAGCATCAGCAAGAGGACACTGCAAAAAACTGCATAAGAAGAGAGGTGATAAAGACGTAAGGAAATTCAGTTTCCCAAACAGAGCAATTGATCAATGGAATGCACTACCGAATGAAATAGTGTGTGCCAAAACATTTCACAAATTTAAGGATATGTACGATAAATATGGTCTAAGACACGGGACAGTACGAGCTTGACTCATTCCTGTAAAGATACAATTAGGTAAGGTAAGAACACACACACACACCGCTCGCTGGCTCAGTGGTAATGTTCTCGTTTGCCATCTGGTAGACGGGAGTTCGCGCCTCGCTCAGGTTGCGAAAAGTTTCACTGACGAAGTGGGTGGTCACTGTCTCCCTGGAGCAAGGGGATGGGTGTGTGCGTGTGTGCAGGTCACAGTCTTGCCCTTAGATCGGACTATATGAGCTCTCAGCTCCCTTCCGGGAGGGTAAAATCTGACGATCACGATCATCAAGTGATCCTGACCGACCCGGTGAATTACACACACACACTCACACAGTATTGCAATTAAAAAAAAAAATTATTCACTCCATAGCTGAAGCACACACACACACACACACATTCTGAACTTGTTTGTCCGAAGGTTGAGTGAATGGATTTTATTTTATTTTTTTTTAAGGAGCTGACAGGGGACTATTATGACCTCTACCAGTTTCACTTCCTGTTTCGAAATCTGATTATTCCTTCTCAGTGACTGACCAAAAAGGTCACCCACTTCATCATCATCATGAGCAGCGGCAGCAGCATCTTTTTCGTCCTCATCCACATCAGCAGCAGCATACTTAACATTATTATCATCATTATCATCATCATCATCAGCAGCAGCAGCAGTAACATCATGAATACCAAAATATTTCAGGAATAAATATGAAACGATCGACTGGGAAATATCAAGAGGCTGCAGAAGATTAAGACTGTACAAAAGACTAATAAACAAGGAACAAATGACGAGCAGAGAGGCAACTTCCGCTACAGTGGTGTGTGTGTGTATGTGTGTGTGTGTGTTAAACTTCCATGTATTAGTGTAAATGTGTCAGTACGAAGAAGTTAAGTGGGTCAGTAAAAGTGTAGGTAAGTATTGCCAGACTAAGTGATGTTTGTATATGAAGCAGTGTGTCGTTGAGTGGTTTGTGGCGTAGTGGTAATAAATAGGTGCGTATGTGGAGGTGCTATACAAGTGAAGTGAGTGAGGTGAAGAGTAATGTGGGATAGTGTGGCGTGGTGTGGCGTATATGGAGCAGTGTGACGTTGTTTGGTGACAATATGAGTGTGTACATGGAGCAGTGTGGCGTAGGGTGACGCAGTTTGGACGCTTGCGTATGTGCGGGTGCGACAGGTGAGGAAGAGTGAGGCAGTAGGCGCTCAGTGCTGGCCGGGACTTTCTCGCGACAACACGACCCTCTCCCTCCCTCAGCTCGCCCCCCGCCCCCCTCACAAGTGATCACGCTCTCGCTACGCCCTCTGTCAAGCCCTTGGTGCTCTGTGGTAGCGGTGTGGGCGGTGGGCGGCAGGCGGCAGGCGGTGGGAGGCAGGAGGCGGCGGTCGACAGGGTGACAACAGGTGGACATGTGAGATGCAACACGCTGGCAGGTGGTGGAGCGCCAGGGAGCCACGGCTCTAACTGCCACACCACGGGGCACTGGGTGGCCGCTCTACTGCACGTGCTGCACACCTACACCTACACCTACATCACCTACACTCACATTTACACCACGCGTGTGTACAGGGGTATTTACTGCTAGTGTGTAACAAACAAAACAGCCAGGATGAGTTTCCTGAGCTCCATCCAACAAGTGGTGGCTGGCGTGACCAATAGCGTGTCGAGTCTCACGCTGTCTCCGAAGAAGTTCGCGTTCGGACGCGAGAACAGCACCAGCAGCTGCGATGAAGGCACGGTGACCCCCCAGGTACAGCACCAACAGCGCCCCGGGGGCTCGCCCAAGCCTCGCCTCGGCCCCAAACTGGTGCCTACCCCTGGGGCCGCTGGGGGTGCGTCTCCACGGCCCAAGGGAAGGGCCAGGTCCTTCATGAATAACATGATGTCCCAGCCACCCATGCCACCGCAGCAACAACAGCCCGTCAAGAAGGAGCGAGAGGCACGTCCCTTGCCCGTGCTGCAGTGTGGTGACAGATACACGTACTGGCCTGAGTACGATCCCAGCCAAACATGGTGAGTTACCACCTACGGTTTCATGTCATCGTATCACCATTCTCACCACACTGCCTTCATCACCGACTCCTACAGTTTGCAATATGGTATATTGCCATTAATCACCACATCGCTACACCCTCATCACACCACAATATCCTCACTATTCCACATACCGCCACAGTACTCTCCACATACCAGCACACTACATCACACCAGGCCACAATTCATCATATCACATCTCAAAATATCACACGGCGTCGCGTCAAATCAAACATCAACACTCCTCAAAACTTGAAAGCTCCTGCGACACATTAAAAGACAACAGTACAGTACACCTCACAATACATATCACCACATCTCCCCACACCAAGCCCCATCACATATCACGACCATCACCATACCATACCACAACACAAATCATACCACACTACATGCCATACCATGATCATCACCACACATTCTCTCTCTCTCTCTCTCTCTCTCTCTCTCTCTCTCTCTCTCTCTCTCTCTCTCTCTCTCAAAAGTACATAAATACAAGTAACTCGTTTAATAAAGAAGGTAAAATTTTCTCTCATAACAATGGTGAATATGTCCATTAACATACGTAATTCATTTAGTAAAGATATAAACTGAATTTTAGAGAACGGAAAGGGAAATAAATTAACCTTTAGTGAACAGGAGGCTGGATGAAATAATCAAATGATACCTAAAATAAAGGCAGAAGCTCTCACATCTAAAAAAAGAAAAATAGTTGAGTGAGAATTTGAGTTGCTGTTGCTACACCCATTTTCTGAGGGGAAGCAGACTAGGTATATAGATAGATAGATAAGTAGTAGTAGTAGTAGTAGTTGTTGTTGTTGCTGTTGCCGCTGTTGTTGTTTTGTTGTTGTTTGACCTCAGTCTATCTGACCGCGTAAACCAATCAACCATAGGCATGAAACTGCTTCCGCAGGCCAGCCCTACTGGTAAAGAGTTATACACCATATAGGCATCCGGCGTCCGCATGTGGCAGACAGCAACTCACTAGGGTCGGGCCAGGGTTCGAAGAAGTTTGGCTTTCAGATGGACGCATCCAGCTGCTCCTCCTAGGCGCACAGGGCCATCCCGTGTAGGGCCCTCGTCAACACCAGAAAATTAGAGTAGAATCGTGTGATGGTAACCAGAAAAATATTAAAATTTCTCACATTCTAGAGGGGTTAGTGGAATCTACAATTAAACTCAAGATAACGGAAAACCACTCCTAAGATGATTAGACTCGTCTGGTGGTGTCAGAATAATTGGATAAATATTTGCTGCTTGCCAAAGTAGTTAATCATGTTTCAGGTTAGTTAATCATATGACCACATAATTAACCCCACACACAGTCTCACCGCAGTTAATGACACACACACACACACACACACACACACACACACACACACACACACTCTCTCTAACTATGGCATGTTCTGCTCACCAACCACACACACACACACACACACACACACACACACACACACACACACACACACACACACACACACACACATACACATCTCTAACAATGACATGTTCTGTACACACACACACACACACACACACACACACACACACACACATCTCTACCTATGACATACTCTGTACACACACACACACACACACACACACACACACACACACAGGCACCACTATTCAATCAATGGCACGGTATTAGCGAACGATGTTATAATCAGACAACAGGAAGTAGGGAAACACAAGATTTGCATTCCACAGATAAGCACACACACACACACACACACACACACACACACACACACACACACACACACACACACACACACTCTCCCCCCTCTGTCTCTGTCTCTGTCTGTCTCTCTCTCTCTCTCTCTCTCTCTCTCTCTCTCTGGAGTCATCTCGTTACACATGTATTTGGCAATTAAAAACCGCAATTCAGTCAATACGGGTTTTGGCATATTTTCGACAACTCTTTCTCTCTCTGATTTTATTTTTTTCACTGCTATTGTTGGAATCGTTGCATTGTTATTGTTATTGTTTAAAGTGCTATTGTTTGTCGAATTGCTATTGTCTTTTGTCGTAATGGAATGGGCAACAATATTCTGAACGATTCGGTACGAGATTTTTCCGGATCAGAAGTTAGATTAAGGGCCGCATTCCAGGTGGCATAGTAAATTCCATAGCAACTTTCTCTTGGCGATTTATTCAATATATTAGACCTTCATATTCGGTTTTATACGATTTATATATTCCCAGTATGGACATAGTTTGCCTTATGAATGTTGAGGATAAGACGTAACGAAGAGTATGCAAAGTAAATCGCCAATGAGTACAAAACACCGACACCCGCAAACTATAAATAAATAAATGAATAAATAAATAAATAAATCCTAGAAGTTTAATACCACTACGACAAGAACAAGTAGAAAAAAAGACTAAAAAAAAACTTATATCACTGTATACTCCTCCGTGTCAAGAGAGGAAGTGGCTATCTCCTCCGTTCAACAGGAAACGTAGCGACAGTAAGAATGGTTATCTTTTCCGTTAAACAGGAAACGTAGCGATAGTATGATTTTTTACTGAATGCTGAAAAATACTGTGCTGGTACTGTATCTTTGTTATCACGGCCCGGTTGAGGATGTAATGTTAGTCTCTGTCCCTGTCTCTGTCTGTCTGTCTATCCTTGTCTCTGTCTGTCTGTCTGTCTCTCCCTTGCCTGCCACTTAGGGTCCAGAACACACACACACACACACACACACACACACACACACACACACACACACACACACACACACTTTACTGACATCCCTACGAATAATGATGTCTTATATTGGTAAAAGCAGTGGTGTCTATTTTGTTTTATTATTTTTTATCTTACTTTTTTTTTATTGTTTGGGACAGACTTATAAGACTGGTGGGATTATTAAAGCCTTCATTAATCCCTTCAATGCAAGGGATTTTTTTTTTTCTAACGTGAGTAAAATCGTCGAGGGATTACAGAGGGTTTTCTAGCTTGAGACGTCACTGTAGCTAGGGATGTGTGTAATTCACCGGGTCGGTCAGGATCACTTGATGGTCGTGATCGTCAGCTTCACCGGGTCACCGGGTCGGTCAGGATCACTTGATGGTCGTGATCGTCAGCTTTTACCCTCCCGGAAGGGAGCTGAGAGCTCATATAGTCCGATCTAAGGGCAAGGCTGTGACCTTCACACACGCACACACCCGTCCCCTTGCTCAAGGGGGACAGTAACCACCCACTTCGTCAGTGAAACTTTTCGCAACCTGAGCGAGGCGCGAACTCCCGTCCACTAGTTGGCAAGCGAGAGCGTTACCACTGCACCAGCGAGCGGTGTGTGTGTGTGTGTGTGTGTGTGTGTGTGTGTGTGTGTGTGTGTGTGTGTGTGTGTGTGTGTGTGTGTGTGTGTGTGTGTGTGTGTGTGTGTGAGAGAGAGAGAGAGAGAGAATTAAATAGTCCATAACTCGTATACTATCAACGTGTACTTTAATGTGTGCGCGTATAAGCCGTGAGCGCAAAGTGATATAAAGTGCACGATAACAGCTGAGATCTTTAATGTAAACAGAAGCACGATCATAATCATAAACACTGCTATAAACACACATTTATTTAAATCTGAATCCCAATGTTTACAGACACGCACATTTCCAAGCATTTTCCCAGCATTTTCGAGTCTGCTGTGTTTATTATTGAAAGATACATAGGAAAGGTCTTTATGTCTGTATCTCCTGTGTCTTTAAACTCTTGGCTGATACACTGACACATAACTAGGTCGGAGAAAGCTGTTTTCGGCGCAACTATTCGAATCCAAAAAGAAACGGGTATTTTTTCTATCACGATAAAATGCTGGAAAGGGTCAAGGTTAGTTTCCCAAACAGTAATAACAGGACTGCTATATCTATACTCTTTTCATTCAGACTTGACTCAGAATTTCGTATTTTGTAGCATATTTTACATTGCTTAAGTTAGGGAAAAGGCAATACTACAGCTTTGCATCCTTTTCATAACTCTTCTTCATGACTAGCATCAATTCTAGTGTTAAGCTATTGTTACGACTCAGCATTCATGACTGAGGGACGGTTATTTTAGGCCAAGTTAAAGCATAAAAGTAGTATACTATCAGTAGTAGTGGCGGCAGAGGTGGTGATAGTGATGGTAGTAATAGTGATTGTGGTGGCAACAGACATCAAAAAGGTGATTCTGATTTTTGTGCTAATTTGAGATCGAAAAATATATAATAGTATTGTTGATATGAACACTAATTATGGTAATATAATAATAATAATCATCATCAACACCATCCTGATCCTTTTTCCGAAATTACAATTAGGAAGGATGATGATGATGATGATGATGATGAGACGGTGATGATGATGATGATGATGAGACGGTGATGATGATGATGATGATGAGACGGTGATGATGATGATGATGATGATGATGGTAGTAGTAGTGGTAGCAGCAACAAAAACAAATCACACATCTACCACAATGCAGTCAACATCACATCACAATAAATATTAGGACAGAGGAAGTAAGAGTTAATAGAGTTGCTCCTTTGGCATTCAGTATGGAATAATTGCTGAAATGTGTTTACCAGAATTATGCACTGAACAACTCATGGCTGTGTGTGTGTGTGTGTGTGTGTGTGTGTGTGTGTGTGTGTGTGTGTGTGTGTGTGTGTGTGTGTGTGTGTGTGTGTGTGTGTGTGTGTGTGTATTAACAGGAGAGAGAGAGAGAGAGAGAGAGAGAGAGAGAGAGGTACTTCATAAACCACAGTCCAATACATATACCCACTATATGTAACACGACTCACAGATCAATACCCACATAGTATTGCGTTACCTGGATTACTTATGTGACCTTCGTTTTGTTACTGTGTGTGTGTGTGTGTGTGTGTGTGTGTGTGTGTGTGTGTGTGTGTGTGTGTGTGTGTGTGTGTGTGTGTGTGTGTGTGTGTGTGTGTGTGTGTGTAGGCTAGAAATTATAAATGTGTGGTTGTCATATAGTGTACGTACGTTGATGTGTATGTGTATGAAAAAGTGTATAAACGTTATTTAATGCTTGTCTGGGTAAACAAAACCTAGAAAGAATAGTGAAAACTCTAGAATATGTATATTTAAGCGAGAAAGAGGAGAAATGACCAAGAATGAGAGAGAATGAGACAGCAAAGATAATGAACAGAGGGTAAAATTAAGAATGAATGTACTAGAGCAGTGGTGAGAGGTTATATGGATAGACTGACGCTAGAATGAGAAGTGACCACATATGAGAGAGAATGATAGAGCAATGATAAAGAACAGAGGGAAAAACTGAGAATGAAGGTCCTAGAGTTAGAGTGAAGAGTGTAAAATATTGAAT